>NC_140524.1:89412305-90012305 GCF_964339955.1 Pipistrellus hanaki
TCTCACCTACTCCAGTTACTTATTTAAAGACTAGAGGCTTGGTGCATGGGTTCATGCACGGGTGGGATCCCTCAGCCTGGCCTGCACCCTCTTGCAATCCAGGACCCCTCGGGATGTCAGACTGTGGGGATTGGGTCGAAACCCAGCAGTCTGATATCTTCCCAAAGGATGTAGCAGTGCATGCGGAAGAGGCAAGAAGCCAGGGAGGAGCTCCAGCCTGGACGGGTGTAGCTCCACTGCAGCTCATCCCCGCCCTGCTGCACCAGCCGCCACTGCCACTGCTTCAGTGGTCGGTAGTGCTGCCACAGAGGCGGGAGAGGCTCCTGCCACCACAGTTGTACTTGCCAGCTATGAACCCAGCTTCTGGCTGAGCAGCACTCCCACTGTGGGAGCACACTGCCCACCAGGTGCCAGCTCCCACTGGAGCATCATAGCAACCAGTCTTTCAGTCATAACAGTTGCTTAGGCTTTTATATACTGAGTGGCTAGATTATTACGATCTCTGAACACATAATATTCTGGCCACTCAAGTGTATATCCTATATCACATGTGTCAAACACAAGGCCCGCGGGCCAAATCCAGCCCACCAGGCCTTGCAATGTGGCCTGCACCGCGCTGTCATCACTGCACTCCTCTGTCAGTTTATGACATTGTCAGTTTATGACTGTTCAGTAAACCATTCGGCCCGCGATTTAGGCTGGATTTTAGATTTTGGCCCCTTCTCTGATTGAGTTCAACACCCCTATCCTATATAATAAAAGGCTAATATGCAAATTGTCCCCTCAACCAGGAGTTCGACCAGTAGGCATGTCCCCTCCATGCCCCTCCCCCTGACCAGGCTGGCCAGACTCCACCCATGCACGAGTTCATGCATGGGGCTCTAAAATATATATATATTTTATATAATATATATATATATATATATATATATATATATATATATATATATATATATATATGTATGTATGTATGTGTGTGTGTAAGAAATTGGAACACATATACTGAGTGGCCAGATTATTATGTGTTCAGAGATCATAATAATCTGGCCACTCGGTGTAAATATAAATAGATTGCCTTTTTAATAAAGAATATGGGGGCTAAAAAAATATTGATGCTTTTCCTCTCATCTTCTAAATCCTTCTGGCTGGATTAATACCCAAATTAACTGAGCCAGATTAACAGGGAGGAATCAAAGTTTAATATATATGCATGGGGAATTCATATAGACATGACAAATCCATGAAAATTCCAAAGACAGTGAGTGAACATTGGGTATACAAGACATTTTGAACAAATGAGAAAGGTGGGAGGGGGAGGGGTTGAGGAAAGGGGTTTTAGATTTCAGAAATGCAATGGGCAATTTACAGGTAGTTGAGGAAAAGTGGCTACACATGGCAGGAAATCCTTCCAAGGTGACTCAAAACAATGGAATACAGGGGTGTCTAGCTAACGGGCACCTGCCTGAGGCACTTTTTAAAATTTTGTTTTACCATACTTAATTCAAATTAGGCAAAGGGGAACATCCTAAAATCCTTTTATTCCAGATTTCTCTGTCTGAATCTTTTGGGCAGGAAAAGGATGAGCACAAAGGTCCTTTCTGAGTCTTTCTTTTATTTCTGAATAAACAGCTTAAAATCAGTATCCCTCAAAGCAGCTTCAGGATGGCAGAATTTTGGTCCTTTCAAGACCTTCTGGGTCCATCCCATTGAGACTTGTATTGTCCACCCCACGTCTCTTTTCTTAGTTTTTTTTTTTTCTACTTAATACTCATCACTGTGTTACATATTTTACATTTTCCTGATTTTTCTTGTTTATTTCTGTCTCCGCTCATGAAAAGGATTTTAGACCATGCAGGTTGGGAACTGTACAGTTCCAGCAGAAACATTCACATAGATTATAGCATTTTTACTCTATAGTTGTGTAAGTGCAACCTGCAAAATGTTTAAGGTGGCTATTCCTTGCTCTCACCATAGTAATTCAAGGCCTATTAGAGTTTTTATGGATTTTTGCTGGAGTTTTTTGTGCGTTTGTTTGTTTTTCACCCTGTCATCTAGGTAGTGAGCCTAAGAGTAGATGAAGATGAGGTCATATAAGCTAATGAGACCAGATTGTGAAGGGGCTCTGAAGGCCACTGTTAGCACTTGGAATTGACTTGAAGTGAGGCTGGGAAACTGTTGGAGAGCTATAATGAAATTAATTATCTAATGCAACATTTGCTTTAAAAGGCTGCTATGTTGAGACTAGATGTATGTGGAGGAAGATGGTATAATTGATATCCATTAGGAGGCTATTATAATGAATTAGGTCAGAGATGATGGTGGCTTGGAAAAAGAGGGCAACACATTGAAAGTGGAAAGTTTTTTCTTGGGTCCTGAATATATATTGAAGGTGGAGCCAGTAGAACTTAACTGCTAGAGTCCATTTGGGGTATGGAAGAAAAATTGGGATCAGGATGACCAAAATGATTTGGGGCTTGAGCAACTTAAAGTCTGCAGTTGCCATTTATAGAGATGGAAGAAATACCTCGAGGGAAATATTTGTGTGTTAGAGATGAGTAGTTTGGTTATGGATATTTCTTGTTTTATATTTCTTTTAGATAGTTGGATTTATTTAGGTAACATTGGACTTTAAGGGGAGAAATACAAGCTGAAGATACAATTTTATGATTGATCTGTCTATAGAGAGTTTTTTCTTTTATTTGTTTTTATTTTTAATTGTGGTGGCAAGTACATAACATATAATTTATCATCTTAATCATTTTGAAGAGTACAGTTCAGTAGTGTTAAGTATTATACATGCTTTTTCAACTATGGCTATAGGTGAGATCTCCAAGAGAATAAGTGTAGAAAGCAAGGAGGAAATGTCCAAATATTGATTCCTAGGGAAATCCAATGTAAACAATGGTGAGAGAAACCAGCAAAGTATAGAAGAAACAAGCGAGAGGGAAGAGGGAAAACTAGGAGTATGGGGTGAGATAAAAGCCAAGAGAAAAGTTGTAGGGTGAAAGTAGTGCTCAACTGTGTCACATGCTGCTGACTATTCAAAACAGATATGCACTTGCATTCGACCATTCAATAAAATACTGTTGATGGAGCTCATTGATGACAGTGGTATATTAACATTAATATTTTGTCCCAGATTTTTCTCCTCTGCTTCTATCTGTGTCCTTTGCCTTATGGCTTTTCAATTCTTCCCGCTAGAAGCAAAGTGTACTTCTGTCACTAATCTTGGACTCAGCCATGTTACTTTGTTTGGCTGATGGAACACAGAAGGTAGTTCTAGTGTGCTAGTTCCTTATTTCCATTTGCCTTGCCCTTCCTTCTATGTCATCATGAGAAGGACATGATCTGATAAGCTTTTTGGTCCAAGTGTTAGAGTATGCAGTTAGTTAGATATTAACAAGGAAAGAAAGAACAGAACAAAACATTTGAATAAGCAGGTAAATAGCCTTGTGGTTACCTCTGGGGAGTAACTGACATAGTTTCACCAGCTTAACAAGTCTGGGGGTAGGGGAATCTCTAACATCCTGAGACTGGGTTGAATGGGGTAGAGGGAAATTCCTATTTTATCACATGTGTAAACTCATTCACAAATCACCTCAAAGTTCCTCTCCTCAGTTATGCCCTTATTATCCTGTATAATAAAGAGGTAATATACAAATGACCATCACTCCAACACACAAGATGGCCACCCCCATGTAGACACAAGATGGCCACCACAAGATGGCCTGCAGGGGAGGGCAGTTGGGAGGGACAAAGCCTGCAAGGGAGGGCAGTTGGGAGCAACCAGGCCAGCAGGGGAGCAGTTAGGTGTCAATCAGGCTGGCAGGCAAGCAGGTGGTTGGGAGCCAGCAGTCCCAGATTGTGAGAGGGATGTCCGACTGGGATTGGGCCTAAACCGGCAGTCAGACATCCCCCATGGGATCCCATATTGGAGAGGGTGCAGGCTGGGCTGAAGGACACCCCCTCCCCAGTGTATGAATCTCATGCACCAGGCCTCTAGTAATAAGTAAGCTTTGCAGTTCTGACCACCACCCCTTTTGTGGGTAAACCTAGAGAATTGTGGATAGGAACCAAAGTGGCAGGACACTCCCACAGGAAATCAGAATATAGGATTGGACACTATAAAAATAACCCACTCTTTTTAGGGATTAGGTAGTTTAAAATAAACCTGCTTTTTTCCAAGCCCTGGAGAACATAAGAAAGCTCACACAAATACCTTAGAGAAGTTGCTCTTTGAGTGTGCCTGCTCTCTCTCTCCTTCTCTCTGAGAGTGTACATTCTCTTTAATAAATCTATCACTGCCACTTTAACTCCTCCTGTGTGTCCCTGAATTCTTTTCTGTGACACCTCAAAGAACCTTTTCAGATTGGTGATACAATAAGGATGAGGCACCCATGAGGCAGACACACACCCTATCTGTAGCCTGGGGCTCTAGCCCAGCACACATCTGTATCAACTGACTCCTATATGAACTGCTTCTGATAGATAGATGCCAGCGAAATTGTGTGCTTGTTACATAGTTGACTGATATGGTGACCTTGACAAAAGCTATGTTGTTGGAATGATAGATATAGAGAGAGCCTGATTGAAGCAAGTTTAAAGGAGAATGGGAAGAAAATAATTGAGTATAGTATAGCAACACTTCTGTACAATCTTCACAATTTTCCCATAAATGGGATGTAAAAATTGGAACCTATCTGGAGAAAGATGAGGAATAAAACATGATTTTCATTTTGGATGACAGCAAGGACAGCATGCTTGAATGCTGATGAGAATGATCCAGTAGAATGGGGAAAAATGATGCAAGAAAGAAGGTGGAAAATCACTCCAGCCATTCTGGAGGATATTGTGTATACAAGTGAAGATTTAGGCGTAAGAAAGTTTCAAATTCAGATTGTCCTGACATGAAAATCCATGCATTTACTATTGGAATATGCTGTCAAGCTTCTCTCTCTTTCAAAGAAGTAAATGTGGAATGGGAGTGTGAAGATATATAGTAGAGCCAATTGAGTGGAATGTTGAAGTCCAGAGATGCAGTGTTTCCCAAACTTTTGACATATGTGTACCCCTTCTATAATTTTCGTAACGCTGAGTACCCCTCCTACTCATGAGAACGTAGAATTAGGCGCAGCTAAGCACGGTGCAGTGCATATCCCCACCAAACTCCGGTGCAACGCGTACCCCCACCAAACTTCCCGTACCCCTGGGGGTATGCATACCACACTTTGGGAAACACTGGTCTAGGGTATCCGTTTACTTAGATGCATGATCTTGGGCAGTTCCTCTAATTATTTGGATCACTTTATTTCCTCACCTATTAAAGGGAATGAATGGAGATGAGTTCTAAATTTCCTTATCTAGCTTTAAGACAGTATTATTCTAAGACCTGACAATTAAGCTTCCCATGAGCCCCTCTGAGAGCTGTTGCCATCATTATGTAAGTGCACAGCTTACTGGCATCCTCCTATGTAACAGATCTCAAGATGCTTCTTTCACAGTAACATCCCAAACTCACCTAAAGTCAGATATTTTAGAATATCTGACATCTGCTTAGTCTCCTAAGGCTGGCAGAATGGATTGAATAATATTTATTTTAGGATGCAATTGCTGCACTGTTAAAAAATAAACCCCTCTGCAACTAAATAATGTCATATTTCTGAGCCACTTATATAACCAAAATGATTTATCCAAATAAAAGAGCATGATTTGGGGAAACATTTAAAAGTCATTGCAAATGATTTTCATTACTCACCCACTGTGTGTAAAAGTGTGATTCTCCATAGTTTATATGGTAGCTATGTAGGACAATGAGTTTTCTAATATTGCATGTTAAAAAATATTCGCTTAGCCCAGCCAGTGTGGCTCAGTGTTTGAACATTGACCTATGAACCAGAGGTCATGGTTCGATTCCTGGTCAGTGCATATACTCTAGTTGCAGGCTCAATCCCCAGTGTGGGATGTGCAAGAGGCAGCCGATCAATGATTCTGTCTTATCACTGACTTTTCTGTCTCTCTCTTCCTCTCCCTTTCTCTCTGAAATAAATAATAATAATAAATATATAATAAATCTTCACTTAATAGTGATAGACAAAGTTGGGATATAGAAAAAACGAAAGGGAATATGGAAGTTTCTAAAAGGCCCATAATACCTTGGGAGGGGGGGGCAAATTGAAGGTAGTGGTAAGCAATTGTGGAAGAGACTAGAAAGCCAACACAAATATTAGAGGAGTAGTTGACAAACAAGAGGGGAAATGAGGGTCTAAGGCAGTGGTTCCTAATCTTCCTAATGCCGCCACCCTTTAATACAGTTCCTCATGCTGTGGTGACCCCCAACCATAAAATTATTTTCGTTGCTACTTCATAACTGTAATTTTGCTACTGTTTTGAATCATAATGTAAATATGTGTTTTCCGATGGTCTTAGGCTCTACAGCAGCGGTTCTCAACCTGTGGGTCGCGAACCACTAGCAGGGTCGCCTAAGACCATCGGAAAACACAGATATTTACATTACAATTCATAATAGTATCAAAACTACAGTTATGAAGTAGCAATGAAAATGATTTTATGGTTGGGGGTCACCACAACATGAGGAACTGTATTAAAGGATAATGGCATTAGAAAGGTTGAGAACCACTGGCCTAAGGGAAAGAGAATGAGAAGAGAAAAAAAAGGAAAAAAGGAGAGTTTCCAGTGAACTTAATTTTGCATATTCAAGGTCTGGGTAACTACCTTTTATAGTTTTAAGGGGTAACCACTGACCCCAGGGGTTGGGGTTAGATAAATATGGATAGGTGACTAGATAGATTAGATATATAAATAAATAGGTTTGCATATTTTAAGTATAAATTACTGCATTTTATTTAACATTCATATAATTTTAAAGACTATCAAGCAACTAAAATTGGAATGGTTTGAATTGCGGGGAGGGGAGAGATTGGGCAATACCAACACATATTAAAATCCTCAGTGGTTCACAAATTAATAACTACAATGTCCATGTCACTTCACATTTGATATGGAAGTTGTGGGTAGGTATGTCTATGCATATGCTTATGTGTGTCGTATAAGGATTTTTAAAGTACATTTAAAATAGAATAAGTAATTTAAGTTCAAATAGAAATTGAGGTAGCAATGAAGTTCTGAAACCTCAAGTCAAACTATGATTTTTTTTTAAATACTAAAATGGGTGGTTAAAATATTTCAGCTAGTATGTATTTTTTTATTATGTAGGCAATTAACATGTTAAATATATTATCTGAAACTTGGTTGGATTTCAAATAATGACTAATGTTTCAATACTTGCATGTCAACAAACAATTCAAGTGTAGCAGCACAACATTTTGCTTTAATTGCATTCCCCAAAGAAAGACTCTGAACAATCTCACTGAGATTCACATTGACCAATAGTGAGATGCCAAATGCATGAAAATGGATAGCCCATTACTGCTTTCAGGGTCTCTAAATAAAAGTTTAAGGAGAAAATAATACCAACTGACAGGGAAATAACTTACCAGTATTGTGGCTTTGTAAATCATTTTAAGAAAGCCAGAGCTCTTCTAACTCTCATTCTTTTAATTGGATTTCCTGTCTCCTTGCCACCCTTTCTATTGGCTTTGGTCCCTCTAGATGCAGCCTCAGTAAATGAAGTAAAAATAATTAGAGGCTAAATGTTAGATATTTCTTCCTTACCAAAACTAAAGAAGTTAATCAGGTATTTGACACCAAATTGGTTTATCATATCATTTGGCTTCCTCTCTGTGATGCTACAATAATTGAATTTGAATTCATTTTTAGAAAACCTTCATTGCTTGCCTATACTGTTGTGTTCTTTGGCCTGAGTATTTGAGATATGTTGCCTCATTTAACATCCTTTTTTGTGTGTGTGTCCTGATTCAAACCATAGATAACTAACATGATTTAGACAGAATTCAAATCTAGGCCTACTTCCTTCAAAATCGCATTCTATTGCCACAGGCTCCCTTTAAAAGTACCCTCTAGAGATAGGGTTGGGAATGAGGATAAATAATTATACCTAGGCAAATTAATATAGATCCACAGCTAGATAAATCAATAGACTTATTCTAGTCTATGGTTAGATATTTAAAGTTTATTGACAGTTTGTATAATTTGAAAACATATCAGAAAGCTCAATCATAGCATAATAATTTCAGTTTCATCATCTCTATAAAATTAGAAGTATAGCATACTTACCACAAAGGCATTAAATATTAATATGGACAGGGTTAAACAAGAGTCAGGCAGATCTGAGTTCAGATCCAAACTCTGATACCTACCAGCTGTGTGAACTTGGCAAGTACTATACCCATATGAGCTTCATTTTCCTCATCTGAAGAATGGGGATTGAGAATATATTGTTCTCCAAATATTCTTGTGATGTTTTTGTACAATATGGAAGATAAACTTAGTCCAAATTCCTGGAGTAGATAAAAATCAATAACTTGGAGATGGGACCATTCTAGACTGCATGATGTTTTAAATAATAGGATTCAACTATTAAATGGAGCAGGTATCAACAGTATAATTGGGACAGCTGCTTGAATGTATCAACAGATTCATAACTGATTATTTCTGATACTGCAATAAAAGGTAATTCTAATTTAATTTTCTTCAACTTTAGGATAAATTTAAAAAACAAACCAAAGTTTTCATGAGTGGCCCCAAAATTGAAACGGCCTATATTTATTACTCTTATCTATGTACTAGAGGCCTGATGCACGAAATTCATGCAAAGTTAGGCCTTCGCAGCCCCAGCTGCTGTGGCCCTCATGACCCTGGCTGCCTCCTGGCCCTGTGGCCCTGCCCCCTGCCCGTACTACCTTGGCCTGAAACTGCCTGCATCTGCCACCACACACTTCTGGTTCCCCAGAGCCCCCCAATTGATCGCCCCACAGAGGGTGACCTGGGCTTCTCTCCGGGGGGCATTTGTGAGGAGATGGCAAACCCCCTCGAACCAATCTCATCACACTTGCCTTGACTGGCCTGGTGCTAGTGTGTGACTTCCGGGTGGTTGTTCTGCTGTTCAGCTGTTTGGTTGATTTGCATATTATGCTTTTATTTTTATAGATCATTGCAACCGTAGTGCTTAGAACAGTGTCTGAAAATAGCCAATTTTTTAAAAAGTATGTTTATTACAGTGAGTTGGGCCCAGACGATGTGGCTCAGTGGTTGAGTGTTGACCCATGAACTAAGAGGTCACCAGTTTGATTCCAGATCAGGGCACATGCCAGGATTTTGGGCTTGATCCCCAGTAGGAGACATGTAGGAGGCAGCTGATTGATGTTTCTCTCTCATGGATGTTTCTACCACTCTATCTCACTCCTTTCCCTTCTCTCTGAAATCAATAAAAAGATTTAAAAAATAAAGTGACTTGGGTAAATAATAAAATTGCAAAGTGATTATTGTACTTAAAAAAATTTTTTTTTAGCCAAAACCAGTTTGGCTCAGTGGATAGAGCATCGGCTTGCGGACTGAAGGGTCCCAAGTTTGATTCCAGTCAAGGGCATGTGCCTTTATTGAGGGCACATCCCCAGTGGGGGGTGTGCAGGAGGCAGCTGATCAATGTTTGTCACTCATCAATGTTTCTAACTCTCTATCCTTCTCCCTTCCTCTCTGTAAAAAAAATCAATTAAATGCATTTTAAAAAATGTTTAAATAGTTCCATTTAATATTTATAGCAGAAAGGATTTAAATAGACACTTTTCAAAAGAAGACATTCAGAAAGCCAAGAGACATATGAAAACACACTCAAAGTCACAAATCATCCAAGAGATGCAAATCAAACAACAATGAGGTACCATCTCACACCTGTCCGAACGGCTATCATCAATAAATCAACAAATGACAAGTGCTGGCTAGGATGCGGAAAGAAAAAAAAAAAAAAAAGCCAAAAACCTCCTTCACTGCTGGTGGGAATGCAGACTGGTGCAGCCACTGTGGAGAACAGTATGGAATTTCCTCAAAAATTTAAAAATGCAACTGCCATTTGATCTAGTAATACCACTTCTAGGAATATATCTCAAGAAAACAGAAACACCAAACAGAAAGGATATATGTACCCCCATGTTCATGGCAGCACAATTTACAATAGCTAAGTTTTGGAAACAGCCTAAATGCCCATCAGCAGATGAGTGGATTAGAAAACTATGGTACATCTATACAGTGGAATACTATGCTGCTATATAAAAGAAGGAATTCTTACCATTTGCAGAAGCATGAATGGACTGGAGAGCATTATGCTAAGCTAAATAAGCCAGTCATTGAAAGAAAAAATATCACATGATCTCACTCACTTATGGATAATAAAGAACATTATAACCTGATGTACAAAAGGTAGATACAGAGGCAGAGAAACATCAAACAGACTGTAAATTACAGCTGCAAGGCTGGGGAGGTTTGGGGGGAGGTAAGAGATCAACCGAAGGACTTGTATGCATGCATATAAGCATAATCAGTGGACACAAAACACAGGGGAGGGGCTGTGAAGGCATGTGCCAGGGGTAGATGAGGCCGGGGAAAGGTCAATGGGGAAAAAAAAGAGACATATGTACTACTATTTGTAATTCTTTAAACAATAATTAATTAATTAATTAATTAATTTATTTATTTATTAAATGCAAAAAAAATAAAATTTACAGCAGAAAAAGAAACAGGGAAACATAAAAAAATAACATTCTTGTCCTGGAGAGAGAAACATAGTATGTGGCATCATAAGAAATAAGTATACACAGTAGTTACCTGATATTACTCTCTTAATCTATCATGTGCTACAGTAGTATGTATGAGTTAGGCGGGCAGCCATTATAAACCTTGGGGTTTATATACATTAGCATGCATTAATGACTTGGAAATTATGTGTGCAGTAATAAAGACAAATAAAAATGCAGTATAGGCATGTAAACATCATTTCCTTGAAGCACCTTTATGAAAACTTGTATAGATAACATATGTAAGTTAAAGGCACACAGAATCCTGTAAAACTTTTAAGATGCACTTTTTCTGTTTCTGGAGTGGATTACATCTCAATTTATTTTTTTTTAAAAAATATATTTTTATTGATTTCAGAGAGAGGAAGGGAGAGGGAGAGTTAGAAACTTCAATGATAAGAGATAATCATTGATCGGCTGCCTCCTGCTTGCCCCCTACAGGGGATCAAGCTCACAACCCAGGCCTGTGCCCTGACCAGAAATTGAACTGTGACCTCCGGGTTCATGAGTCCATGCTCAACCACTGAACCACACAGTTCAGGTCTCAACTGATTTTTTTTAATGTTTTACTATCAATGGAACAGAATTTTGAAATTTCACAGAAAATTTATACAATATTAAGCAATATGCTTTTGGAAATCTACATTGAATATTTTATTACTCCTCAACTTTCCCTTTCAACTTGTAAATCATTAACTCTAAATTATCACAATTACATCATCAAGGGTTGATTTTTACTAAGTGCCCAAAGTAAGGAGTAGGTATCTTTGCTCCAGCTGTGGTTGTTACTATTCCACTGTTTATTTTTACTCCTTCCCTAAGGGCAGAATATGTTAGAAACCAGTAAATGTGTGTGAGAAAACAAAGTTGATCATTTTCCTTTTCATTAGTGGCTAGTTTTTCATATTGTGCTTTTGGGTATCCAAAGACATACTCTTACTGATAAAGTTTGTTTTAGACTTACTTTTATTAACATGGGAAGTTCAGATATGGGCCATGATAGATTGAGAAAGTAATATCAGTTAACTTCTGTTATTCTTATGTATTATTTATTGAAGAAACGAAAGAGCCTATGGATCCTGGGAAATAAAATTCAGTGACCAAAATTTTTTAAAAATTTTTTTACATTAAATGGAAAAATAACTACTAATTTCAGGGGGAAAATATGGGGCATGAGTAGTGAAATTGTGGAAAACAACAAAATTCTGATATAATACTAATATAGATGAAATTTACCACACATAACCTAAAACAATTTTTAATCTTTAATTATTCATCCAAAATACATTGTAAAGTAAATAAGAAAACCAGAAACCCCATTTTCTGAGCCACATGTGTGTAGGAAAGATTTTTGTAAGAAAATCTATTTTAGAATTTAATTGGTCTGATTTATATTGTTCAAATGGTCTGATTTATAGTCATCCCTATTAACCTATCATTTCTTTAATTTGTCTTATAACAATTTGCAATTCACAATATACAAATATTTTGGTTCAAGACAATGAATGAAGGAATAAAGAAATGTTAAAGAGAAAAAAAACAAACAAAAAACATTGAAACCTGCAAAGAATTTTTGTGAGTTTATTTGAGCGAAACTGTCAACATATGCCGGGAAGCAGAACCTCAAGGGATTGAGATAATGCTCCTAAGAAAGGCGGGTTACATTTCTCTATTTATACACTGAAATCAAAGGAGGGACATAGGTGGGTTACATGAAATCCATTGGTGATGGAGTAAGGAGGCGGGAGAAAGCAAAGCGGTGGGAAACTTTTGGGATTGGATAAAAAGTAAAATGATGGAGTGTACTCAGGTGAGTGCAGGAACAATTAACATGATAATGAAGGAATTTGAGGCATCTTTCCTGGTGCCCACCACATTTGGTTGTGCCCCAGAGGCTCCAGAAAAAGGGAATTTACAAGTTACCCAGACATCTCATAGATATGTTATCTTAGAGGCAAAAAGGCAAATGAGCTCAGTAAAAAGATTGAAGTTGATCTTTGGGGAAATATCGGCCTAGCACATGACTACCTACTATAACCTGTTTGTAGTTAGATATTTAATTTTCAAACCATCTTTTGTGGTTATTTTAGGTCTCTAAGTTTGCAAGACTGCCACACAGGCCTTCCCTGAGCTTGTCAGGTTAGCATGTGGCTCTTTTCTTTCACAGAAATCTATACCTTACATACCATTTCAAAATATGAAAACAGTTTTAGTACAGATAACCCAATCTAAACTGTTATTAACATTTTTAACTAGAATCCAATCTCATGATAAATACACACTATGCTCTAAGGAGTCCTTAGTAAAGTTTAATGAAAGTTTATCTCATCCATAGCTGATTCCAGGCCTTGTTGCTCAGCAACTACCTGCCAGATCACATTTCTAAGCTGTAATGTAACTGAATCCCTGGAGAGCACTTCAAACAAATGGGAGTTTTCAGCCACTTAATTCAATGCCCTTTACACAAGGATTGCTTTAGGGACCATGAGATTTGAGACTTAAAATGCCCCAGGACCCTTGTTAACTCTAGAGTTTCCATAGAATGCTGGTTGCAACTATGCGCCTTGAAGTCCAAAAGAAATGCACACAGGCAGGACTTAAAGTCACTCCAGCAGGCATTTCATTTCTAGGTTTTCTAGCCATGAATGAAATAGAAGAAAAAAAGAGACTAAGAACAGTCTTGTCCCTTCATTTATCCAAATGTAAGGAGAAAGACATCAATAAAAATATACAGATGGAGAGGTATTTAGATATTCAGGAGAATATAATGGCTATAGAAGTTAATAAAAAATGGAATTTAAGAAGGTATGATCATCAATGCTCAACATATCCAAGAAGCCAAAATGAGTAGATAAAGCCATGAGATTTAAGGTCAAGTTGCTGATGAGGCTAAAATAAATTGGCTTTGTCAAATAATCATTTTAACATTGAGCACTTTACTCACATTTTAGGTAGCCCATTGATAGTTTATCTTTAAATTTTTTGTTGCCCTGTTAGGTTTAGCTCAGGGGATAGTGTCAGCCTGAGGACTAAAGGATCCTAGGTTCGATTCTGGTCAAGGGTAATTACCTTGGTTTCAGGCACATCCCCAGTAGACAGTGTGCAGGAGGTAGCTGATCAATGTTTCTCTCTCATCAATGTTTCTCACTCTCTCTGTTTCGCCCTCTCCCTTCCTCTCTGTAAAAAAAAAAAAAAAAATCAATAAAATATATTTTTAGAAATTTTCTGTTAATCAACTACTCATCTTTTCTGTCAATGGCCAAATCTATGAGTAGGCTAAACCACCCATAAAAGAAGGTAAAGCCAAAGACATGGAGGATTGGCCACCACAGGTATTTCTTCATTATTAACATCAGACCAGAATGAAAGAAATGAATCAGAAGGCCTAACATACAAAGTATAGGAGTTGTAAAAGTAGCCATTGTCATGTCAAGAAGACAGGATGGTCCTAGCCAATTTTTCTCAGTGGTTAGAGCGTCAGCCTGTTGGCTGAAGAGTCCTGGCCTTAGTTCTGGTCAAGGCACATGCATAAATTGCAGGTTCAGTCACAGGGTCCTACTTGGGACCTTGCCAGAGGGAACCGATTGATGTCTCTCTCACACCGATGATGCTTTCTCCCTGTCTCACCCTCTCCCTTCTATCCTTTCTAGAAATCAATGGAAAAAAATATCCTCAGGTGAGGAATAACAACAAACAACAATAATAAAAGAAGATAGGATGGAGATTTTAAAAGGCAAGGGGAAAGACAAGGGAAAAGTAGAAAACAAATGGAAATTTTTGAAGAGATATTCAGGATCTTTTTGATTCCCCCCAAACTTTTTCTTTTAAGGAAGTTCACTTTACTGACCACAGCTTAAAACTTTAATAAAGGGTGTAAGCTGGGTCAGAGAGTAAAGTGGAACCCACCAGCTCATTCTAAGGCATCTAAGAGCATACTTTCTATTGGTGGATTTTGAGCTCAATCTCTCTCTCTCCCTCTCTTTTTCTCTCTCTCCATATGCATATACATGCATGTATGAAAATACATTGAATTCTTCATAACATTAAGTCATTATACATAAACCGTCTATTACTAGTACGTAAGAATCTTCACAGCAGACAAATAGATACCTTACACAATATACACTGAGTGGCCAGATTATTATGATCTCTGAACGCAGAGTGTGTGTGTGTGTGTGTGTGTGTGTGTGTGTGGCCCGGTGCATTAATTTATGCATGGGTGGGCTCTGGCCCCCACCCATGAGATTTGAGACGTATGAAATTGCTTATCAAATATTCAGTTCTCCTCCTTTGCTAACTATAATTCTTTTTGAGTTAGAAATGTGTTGGATATCAATGTATCTAGTCAAAAATACTTCCCTCCTCTCATGTTTTTTGCAGCTTTGAGTGGCCATATGATCCAATTTTTGGACAGTGAGATATAGACATCCAGTGTATTGGGCTTTCAAGAAATCTCTAAATTTTCTAATGAAAGGGGAAGGTTTTTCCTGTGCCCTTTTTCATCTTCCTGCCTAGAAAAAAGGCTTGATGCTAATAGTGGAGCAGCCTCTTGCAGCCATAACTTAGAAAGGTCATATTATAAGCATAATGGGGTAAGAAGCTAGAAAAATGCTGTAAACTTGACATCTTTCTTAAACAACTATATTACTCCTGAATTCCATTTCTCTAGGTTCTTGTTGCCTAAGAAAATAAGACCCCTATTTTTTTGAGACATGGATAATTCCCTGAAAGGTGATTTCATTAACTATATTTCTAAGTTATATCTATGTCTATACATCAATGTGTGTAGATAAAAAGATTTAATATGTAGATAAACTTATTTATTTAACAGATTAGGTTCTGGTGTAGATACACACATTTCATTTGTATTGGCTTTCTAAATAACATTACTTACAGTAAGAATTACAGTGGAAAAGACCACCATAATTAAGGATATATATATATATATATATATATATATATATATATATATATATATATCCTTAAAACTTATCATTGCCCAGTTTTATATATATATAACTGGGCAATGATAAGTTTTGAGAAAACGTTATTGGATATCAAAATTTAGAATTTTTTAAAAAGACTATTAATCTTGGGGCAATAACAACTATAGAAAATTCATTATAGGAATCAAAACAACACAGTGGCATATTTGTTCTAATTAAAATTCATCAGTGTGAAAAGAAAAACAGGGTAAATTTTATTAAATGTCTTCATTTAATGTACATGAAAAAGAAAACTGTGATTAAGAACCTGTTGAAATCTTTAATGTTAAACTTATGATTTATGAACATTTAAAGGCCAGACAGTAAATAATTATATTCAGGCTGGTGGCCCACCATTATAAGAAACATTCTTGTAAAAGTCAGTCCATCAAAGATTTGTGGAACATCATCAAACATAACATCAATATTGATTCTTGGGTCTAATAAATATTAGAGGTGAGATGAAATGTCAAATGTTGAATGTGGGTAGGTCTCATAAAAACACTGGCAATATGTGGCCATTTATCACCTTTTGTGTTTTTTTGTGCTTGTTTGTTTTTCATGATAAATGAGTGAAAGAGTGAAAAAAAGTATTATAGAGAATTTTTGCTTTGGGAGATGAAGATTTTGATCCCATGTTTCTGTGTAAAGTTCACAGTTCATGAATATATCTGTGAACCAGAAATATGTTACATGAAGGACGACATAAGAAAGACAAAATTTAGGTTGGAAGGAGAACAAGAAATTTGATTCTTTCTACATCAGATTAGGAAAATATACTCTTGGTAAAGAGTAACCAATTATTGAATACTTTTTTTTTTTTTAAGAAACCCAGACAATAAAATCATCAGGCCTATAAAACAGATACTACTTTTGCCCAGTTTATTTATGATACATTTTCTCATTTATAAAGGTGAGAAATTATAAAGCCTTCCAGATATGAATGGGAAATTTTCTCTTCTCCATTAACCTGCTTTTATACACTGCATCATCCCTTAGGAGTTAGTGGATGGATAGAATGTTGTGAATTACAATTTATTTTGTATGTGAATATCCAAATAAGTTATACTGAAGTCCTCTCTAGGATTATGATATATTGTTTTTCCCTTCTTCAGTTCTATCTAATCATGAGCTCATGAACAATATGCACAAAATATAAGCAATATATGTCCTGAGTGGCCAGATTATTATGAACACCTGACTTTTGAAGGCAAATTAGCTGTACGCTGCATTGTATGGGATATGGAAGCCAAAGGCCTGTTCAAACACCTTTGCTGTCTGCAGTTACCAAGATAAAAGGTCTCCAATTCGCACAGGAACACAAGGATTGGACAGTCGAACATTGGAAAAAAGTCATGTGGTCTGATGAATCACGTTTCCAAGTTGCATCATACAGATGGCAGAGTGAGAATTTCATGGAAACAGCATGAAAGCATGCACCCCACATGCATGAGTACAACCCTTCAAGTTGGTGGGGGCAGTGTTATGGTTTGGGCATGTTTTCCTGGCATGATTTGGGCCCATTAATTCGTGTGGAACGATGTCTGAATAGCACAACATACCTAAGTATCGTTGCTGATCAAGTTCATCCTGTCATGTTGATGGTGCATCCCAATGGAGATGGCTTTTTCCAACAAGACAATGCGCCATGCCACGGTGCTCGTATTGTGCAGGAGTGGTTTCAAGAACACGAGGGAGACTTTGCCTTGCTTAGGTGGCCCCCACAATCACCAGATCTCAATCCAATTGAGCATTTGTGGGACGAAGTTAAAAGAGCCATCACGCAGCTGGTTCCACAACCATCAAATCTCACAGAATAGGACAGTGCTGTTCATCAGGCACAGTGTCAGATTCCTCACATCACCTTTCAACATCTCGTGGAATCAATGCCAAGAAGAATCACCACAGTACAGAAGGCAAAAGGTGGCCCAACAAAGTACTGATGGGGTGGTCATAATAATCTGGCCACTCAGTGTAATATGACCATTACATCAAAGAGAATAGAAAATATAAAAATAAATATTCAAAATCTTAAACCTATGCATAATACTTTCGAATGCAGGTCTATGTGGCCTTCTTTACCTAGTCTAATGCTTAGCAATACATCACACATCCATGAAGGGAAAACTTAAGATAGTCTTGAATCACCGCATTTCTGATTATATATTTTCTTACCTTATCTCTGATAACTCCACTTGAGAAAGCTATTTACTGAGAAAGTTGTGACAAAGCAACCCCTGTATTCTCAGAGGCCTCACATTGACTTGATCTTTATTGCAGAGACAAATGCTCTATGGATTTCTGCAGTAATTTTCCCTCTTCAGTAAATAAAGGTAGCCAGACAGTCTTTCCATTCTATTGAAAGTGATGAATGGTTAAGGTGAAAACTTTGCCTGGGATTAAATGATCTTGAGTTTTAGTGAATTCCTGATTCCTCTCTGGAAAGTTTCCTATGAGTGCAAGTGTGTTCATTCATCCTGAAGGTACCCCCATGCAAGGCTTTCTTGCAATTATTGAAATAGAAGAACTAATGAGACATCAAGAATAGCTGTGCCCCAATGTCAGATGTTGATGTTACTCTGTTTTTATTTATCTGTACTTTTGCTGGACAAACTAATGGACCAGATTTCCCAGACACTTGTGAGAGTGAAGTGGAGGTTTTGGGGGCACCACGGAAAGAAGCTTTCTCAGAAGAAGGATGGGATGTGAAAGAAGGCCTTATTTGCATAGAGTTACATTTCTCAGGTTCCAAAGTCCTCTGCCCCTTAAGCCAGTCCCGGAAAAGGGGCAGCTGGGGTTCCAGTAGAGCCAGAAGCAAGGCCAGTGTTCAGAGTTTCCATTCCACATTGCTGCTGGATGTGGTTCAGCATTCAAGCTAATAAAAGACCATTAGTCTATGTGTGGAGTCCCACATGGCCAAGTGCCATGTGGATGCAAAAGACCATATCCCCTTGCCACAGGACAGCTAGGAACCTGGCATGCTAGAGAGAGGAGAGAGAACTTCTTTTGTTTGAAAGGTTATGTATTTAGATTTTGTGTGCTTGCAGTGGCCTGTCCATCCTGGCCACTGACTCATTTTCAGGTATGATTGATCAGCAAGCACCTTCCCATGTCACTCATATCTTACTGGCTATGCCACTAATTGCTTTTGTCCAGTCCCTTCCCCCTTCCATCAGCAGGAACTAGACTTGGAGTGTTCAATGCAACTTCCTGGCAAAGCTGCGTAAATTGCATGCCTATATTTAGTCTTCCCTTTTCTTCTTTCCTGTTAAACCAGGTTACTACAGTGGCCTCAGTGGGAATGTGGAGGAAACAAACTCTGTAAAGTATAGCCAAGAACAAATTGAAATGTGAGAAGCCAAGAGAGATACTCTCAGGATAGTATCAGGTTGTAAGTTTCAGAAGTTGTAAAATAAATCACACCTTAAATATATTTAACTCCCTTATGTTTATTAATGATACTATGAGTAGATAGCAATTTTCCCCCAGTTTTCAAATGATCAAAATAAAATATCAAGTAGCAACTTGACCAGCTATTTTAACATGTATAATGATGCTGGTGACAGCATCCTAGCTTATGGAGCAATAAACTAACCATGTGTTTCCTAAGTAATGACAAACTTTTGACTAGCTTTTTACTTATTTATTTATTTATTTTATTGTTTGAAGCATTACAAATAGTAGTACATATGTCTCCTTTTTCCCCCATTGACCTCCCCCCAGCCTCCCCTAACCCCCAGTACATGCTCACACCTGCCCCCGACCAGTGTCATGTATCAATTGGTTATGCTTATATGCATGCGTACAAGTCCTTCAATTGATCTCTTACAGCCCCCGCCCCCAACCTCCCCTGCCTTCCCGCTGTAGTTTGACAGTCTGTTCAATGCTTCTTTGCTTCTGCATCTATTTTCCCCCATTTTTTTTCCTTTAAAAAACCTTGCCTCTGCATACTATTGTAGAAATCAATATATAATAACAAAAAATGTTTGAGTCACTGCAGGTTGCCTAGGACCAAACCAGAGAGGGTCGGACCTGCATTGCCACCATGTGCCCACCATCCAGATATCATTGATGACAGGTATACATTAATCAGGAAGTGCTGTTAGAAAGATTATTATGACATTGAAATGGGTACTCAGAACTATTAGACATTGAAATTGGGACTCAAACATTTTTTGACTAACTTTTTAAATTATATGTCATTTCTCCCCTTTTAATTTAAAAATATATCTTTATTGATTTCACACAGGAAGGGAGAGAGAGATAGAAACATCAGTGATTAGAGAGAATCATAGATCAGCTGCCTGCACACACCATGCTGGGAATCGAGCTTGCAACCCAGGCATGTGCCCTGACTTGGAATCAAACCGTGACCTCCTGGTTCATAGATTAATGCTCAACCACTGAGCCATGCTGACCAGGCTCACTTCTCCCCTTAAAAAAAGTTTTGATCACAAACTAATAAATCCCCCCCCCTAGCTTATAATTAGTAATATTTTAGCAAAAACTGTTATGGGTTGAAAATTTATTAACTCTGTCTACCTTAATTTTTCTGGTTGTTCTCCACCCACTTCTACCCCCTTGCTGGAGATTAGTGTGAGTGCTTTCAGTGACCTTTCTCTAGAATAGAAATGTATGCAGCAGTGGACAGTTAATCAATTGGTGGTTTGTGGAGTAGAGGATATCGACCTTGTAACAGTACACCTTCTTTTGTTAGTTATCTCCTGAGAGTACTGTGCAACAGAAAGGGTTCAGCAAACAGTTACAAAATTGAACCCCTGAGTGCCTGCATTTTAGGGGAGGGTGTTTGAAAACATGACACTAAAAGAAACATTGAGATTATAATCTAGCACTGTGTCCCTGACATTTTTGAAGGCTGCTAGTCTGAAAGCAGTATTCTTTCTGGGAAGAACCAAAAATATAAATATAATAATTCACTCCCAGGGCTGTCACCCTGAATATTTTAGTTGTTTATAATAATGTTAATGTTTTTTTTCTCTCTCCTCCTCCTCCTCTACCCGTACCCCTACCCCCTCCTCCTCCACCACATCCTCCACCTCTTCCCCCCTCCCCCTCCCCTTCTCCTCTCCCTCCTCTCTTTCAAGTTCAATCATTTTGAGAAAGGGAGAAGATTTTAGGAGCATGTCTACTTGTATCTGATTTAAACAGTCAAACAATAGAATAGGAGAAGGTTGATAATTGTCTCTGGTAAGAGGCTCATAATTTGAATTGAAAGGTAGCTCTTGCAAAGGAGTTAGGACAACATAAATTTGAATCTCAACTCTGTCAAGTAATAGCTATGTGATCTCAGTTTACTTACTTGAGACAATGGAATATGCCACCAACATTTTTGATAATTAAAAAGGAGTGTATAAAATATTTACTATAATACTTAATACATTAAAATGATCTAAAAGAAAGTATCCAAAATATGGATAATAGTATTGGTTTAGTGAAGAAAAATTATCGCATAGACAGGGAAAAGGAATGAAATTATATGATTTGGTAAAAATTTGTGGTGTTTTCACTTGAGAATTTGATCAGAACTGGTATGTCATAACTTTATTACATAAAGACCTCCAAAACTGAGAAAATAATGAGTTTAAAAATAAAAATGTAATTAAATGTACCTATTCCCAGTGAGAAAAAAGTTGTACACACACAGAGAAAATACTAGTATACTATAGCACATTTATAATAAAGTACAAATAACCAATGTCAAAATACTGTCCTTTGAGAAACTAAAAATTTATTTTTTTAAATTTTAAAAAAAATATATTTTATTGATTTTTTACAGAGAGGAAGAGAGAGGGATAGAGAGTTAGAAACATCGATGGGAGAGAATCATTGATCAGCTGCCTCTTGCACACCCCCTACTGGGGATGTGCCCGCAACCAAGGTACATGCCTTTGACTGGAGTCGAACCCGGGACCCTTGAGTCTGCAGGCTGACGCTCTATCCACTGAGCCAAACCAGTTTTGGCGACAAACTAAAATTTTAATGATCTGAACCTAAACTGCAATAACTATGAATTATTACTTGTGCTTTAACTGGAATTAATTTACCAAAAAAATTGAATTGTTTTATTGGCAACATTTTTAGAGCAAAGTATTGAAATTCTACTGCCCTCCCATCAAAATGTAGTAAATTGTGTTCAGTTTTCAATTCATAATATATGCTGTTACAGTTTAAGAAGTCATTGTTATGTCTACATGTTTATGTGTTACATTCCTATCTATTTTAATATATGTGATAGATTTGAGATTACAGTATGATTTTTGAGGATTTGTTTTTATAGTTTCTTTTTTAAAATTTGCTTTTTTATAGCTTGTTTTTTGTCTTTCGTTTTTATATTTTCTATTCTCTTTGATGTGATAGTTATCCCATATACTCTACACTGTTTTGGTGAATATTGCATATGAACTTACACTGAGTGACCAGATTATTATGATCTCTGAATGCATATTAATCTGGCTACTCAGTGTGTGTGTGTGTGTGTGTGTGTGTGTGTGTGTGTGTGTATTAGAGGCCCCGGTGCATGAATTTGTGCATGGGTGGGGTCCAGCCAGCCTGGCCAGGGGGAGGGAACATGGGTGGTTTGCCGGCTCGCCTGCTGGTCAAACTCCTGGTTGAGGGGACAATTTACACATTAGCCTTTTATTATATAGGATATACACTGAGTGGCCAGATTATTATGTGTTCAGAGATAATAAAATCTGACCACTTAGTCTATATTCCTTTTCTTCTACTTGTTTAATATAGTGCTGTTTATCTTTGGCATATAATTTATTTCAAACTTCATTACCTAGAGTGATGGCAAGTTAGGTTAAAACCTTCAACATGAAAAATATGAAACATATATATCATGTTGGTTCATATTTACTTTCAGAATGAAATATGTCATATTGAGTTTATGGGCTGGGCAAAAAATAGTTTTCATAAAGTTAACAGGATGCAAGAATAAATTATATCTATGTTAATTGCCTTAATGGTGTAGAATCAGGAGATATTTAAAAAATAAGTTAATGCTGTTAGAAAGCAAACTACCTATCTGTGTGAGTTTAGGTAAGAAGAGCACATTTTTTTGATAGTAGAATATATATTAAGCAACTTTAGATTGCTTTTAATCAAACGGCCAGTATTTATTTATCATCTCTTATGCACTGGGGGCAAGAATAGAAAAAAGTAAGACAGAATTCACAGTCTAAAAAAGATTTTCACATCCTAAAAACTCTCCACCCATCAGAGATATTGTATGTTCATTCCAACTTATGATCAAGCACTTTCTTAGTGTCTACTAATGTCCATAGCACTATGAAAATCTCTTGAGGAAAAGACACAAGTCAAATTAATCTAAGGATAATTAAATATAGATATATATTAGAAGAGACAGCTTATGCTGGTCACTGCAAACAACTCAGAAGTGAAGTCTAACAAATCAGATTTTGATTTATACCACTGGAGTCTAACAGATCAGATTTAGGCAACAATCAAGTGCTGAGTTAATGGTAGATAAACACTGAGATTTATTTATCCACCTACTCGTTAAACAAATATTTATTGGCATCTCTATGTCAGGCAGTCTCTATGTAGAGATATAACAGCAGCCATAAAACATACATGAGCCCTGACTTTATGGAGTTAATAATGCTAAATGGGTCTGCCTAGAAAGGATTTTTGTTGGTCAACTGTTTTTTGTGATAACATGATTTTTTTAAAGATTGATATCTATAAATATCTCAAGCTTTGTACAGTTTTGGGGAAAATTCTGAGTGCTCTTTACATTTTCACAATTTAGTGGAATGTGATTGCCACATTTTTAAACAAGTGGAAAAAATAAAGTGAACTTGGTAAACAGGAGTGAAAGTTGTCTGCAAACGTTGAGCTTTAAAATTAGCTCTGGGAAAGATGTGCAATGATTAGTGATTCCCTTGGACCTGCTTGCCTTAGGTGGCTGAAATAAGGGCTTGTGAGATACTGTACCCCGTACTGAAAATTTGTAAAGCCCCTTATTAAGGTCAAAACTGGCCACAGCTATCAGCCTGACACTTCAAATGTAACAGACCGAGTTGGTTTATAACATCATGTTGATAAGTGTTCAAGCTTAACATACAAATTGGAAGTAACAGAATAGTCACAGAGATGTAGATTACAACATGGAGAATATAGTCAATAGTGTCATAATCACTATGTGTGAGGCCAGGTGGGAGCCTAGGGCAATGGGGAGACCACTGTGTAAGGTGAATGATTTTCTGACCACTCTGCTGTACATCTGAAACTGGTGCCGAATAATATAAAATGCAAACTGTGATTAAAAAAAAATAAACACAGTCATGCTGTTTTGGTGTGTCTAAATATGTTTCTGAGTTTGGATGCTAATATCATGGATAGAGAAAGAAAGCATCCCCTCTGGAAGAAGGGCATAGTGGGCATAAGTATAGACATTTGATTATCAAAAAGGAATGATAAGATCTTGGTTATCCCTCTAACTGTACATAGGTGTTTATTGGTAGAATGAAAGATGGTTTCAACACTTGTCATAATTGTCCTGACTTATGTGCTAAGTTTATC
Source organism: Pipistrellus hanaki (assembly GCF_964339955.1). Lineage (NCBI taxonomy): Eukaryota > Metazoa > Chordata > Mammalia > Chiroptera > Vespertilionidae > Pipistrellus > Pipistrellus hanaki. The sequence goes on from NC_140524.1 coordinate 89,436,589, forward strand.
CTGTCCCAATGGCCAGCATATCCCTATTTTGGACATGCGTACATATGATACATTATATTGGGTCTGATAGTTTCTCTTTAGTGGAGTATCATTTTATATCTTCATTTTAAAAAAGGAAACCTTAAAGCTCAATAATTGCATAAATAAAAGTGAAATAATCAAGAAGAGTTTGGTGAACTTTGCATTCACAATAGAAATATCAGTCTGCTGAAATATGTAAATTCTTAATCATTTTCACAGTTTACCAATACAACTATTATGGCTATGGTTAATCCTTTATTTTGAACTTTTTGAACAATTATTTTATTATTTATATGCACTATTGTAGGTATATACTCATATCACTTTTTGTTTAATATTGTTTTTGTTAATTTTGTTTTATTGTTTTTATTTTCCTAATGTTTAATTTGCTAAATGAGTCTTGGCCCTGAATATAATAGAGTGTACTAGTTTCTTTAAAACCAGGAAGTGCTAAATTCAATACTATATTTCTAGTTTAGAAAGCGATACCCCTATTAGAATAGTCTTTAAATAAATTTCCCAGTGATCCTGACCAATATCTTTTTTTACTTTTCCATTTAATTTTCTGCCTGGTTTCGCATGAAGGTCTTTTTCAATGCTTGCCTAACCCCAGTTTATTTCTCCCACCAATAAGCATAAAGCCAATAATTTTCTCTAAGGTATTATTTTGCATTTGTCTGAGTCACATATCTGGTACAAGTCTAAATTCTGTTTTATTGGCACCATTACCCTGCATTTGACTGAAAACATATAAATGTTCCTAGTTTGTGTTTGCTTCTTTTTCCTAATCACTGGTGATACTAAATGAGTTGTTCATGGACAATTCTTCTAAATTAGAGACTGCTTATTGTTTGTTACATCTTGGTTTCTTTTTCTTCAGAATAAATTTTTAGTCATGGTATCAAAGCTTTCTCAAAATATTTTTTAAAATATATTTTTATTATTTATTTTATAGAGGAAGAGAGAGGGAGAGAAAGATAAATAGATCAATGATGAGAGAGAATCATTGATTAGCTGGCTCCCACATGTCCCACAATGGGGAATGAGCCCATAACTTGGCATGTACACTGGTTGGGAATCCAATCATGACCTCCTGGGTGGATGTTCAACCACTGAGCTACACCAGCCAGGGAAAAGTTTATTTTAATGAGGAAACTGTTCTTCCAAAATCCTAATCATCCCAGATTTATAAAGACAGATAGATATTACCATGTTACAGTGTACTAGAAGCCCGATGCATGAAATTCGTGCATGGGGGGTCTCCCTCATCCCAACCTGCACCCTCTCCAACCTGGGACCCCTTGAGGGATGTCCGACTGCCCATTTAAATGAATAGTCAGACACCCCTCTCACATCCAGGACTGCTGGCTGACAACCGCTCGCCTGTCTGCCTGCCTGATTGATCCTAACTGCTTCTGCCTGCCAGTCTGATCACCCCCTAATTACTCCCCTGCCAGCCTGATGGATGCTTAACTGCTCCCCTGCCAGCCCAGTTGCCCCTAACTGCCCTCTCCTGCTGACCTGGTCACTCCCAACTGCCCTCTCCTGCTAGCCTGGTCATTCCCAACAGCCCTCCCCTGCTAGCCTGGCCACTCCCAACAGCCTTCCCCTGCAGGCCTAGTTACCACTACCTGTCCTCCCCTGCAGGTCTGGTTGCCCCCAACTGACCTCCCCGGCTGGCCCACTCCTAACTGCCCTCCCTTGCCAGCTTAGTTGCCTCCAACTGTCCTCCCTTGCAAGCCTGGTTGCCCCCAACTGCCCTCCTCTACCAGCCCCATCACTCATAACTGCCCTCCCCTGCTGGCCTGGTTCTCCCCAGCTGCCCTAATCTGCAGGCCTGGGTCCCCCCCCAACTACCCTCCCCTGCAGGCCTGGGTCCCCCCGAACTGCCCTCCCCTACAGGCATGGTCACCCCTAACTGCCCTCCCCTGTTGGCCTGGTCCCCCCAACTGCCCTCCCCTACAGGCCTGGGTCCCCCCAAACTGCTCTCCCCTATAGGCCTGATCACCCACAGCTGCATCATGTGTCCACCTGGGGCAGCCATCTTTTATCACTTGGGGGCAGCCATCTTATGTTGGAGTGAAGGTCAATTTGCATATTACTCTTTTATTAGGTAGGATTTTTATACTTAATTGTTACTAATTTGTAAATTCCCAATGGCCAACAATATGTTTTTACATTTCCCAAGAAATTCTATATAGTAACTGTAATTTTATGCTTATCTTTTTTCTTCCCATCTCTCCACACTCACCAAATAAATATTCCACTTAATTTCAAGTGGGCCTATTGAAGAAATATGGTTAGACAATGTCTTAGTCACATGCTTTCTTCTATTGGGAGCACCCCTTTTGTTTTCTGGATGTCAAAAGATAGCATAGCCTTCATAATACTATTTGGTGAGTAGTACTTAATTAAAATGTTTCACTAAAATTAGAATAAATTTATCTCATTAACTTTTAGATATATATATTTTTTTCTGCAAATACAACCTCCAAATTAACCCCTTCCCTATCTATGACCAATGTTGAGCCAAGAGCCACGAAGAGGTTCTCACTCATATTTGTTGTAAGAACAGTATCAATCAGAAAAACTGCCCATATCAAGCCTCTCTTGTTATGCTCTGAGAGATTCAATGTGTCCAGGAAAATATCCTATGACTAAATGTGAGTCTTAAGATCTGCCTCCACTTATGAAAGCCAATGAGATAAGATATTGCATATTCCAGTTCTGTCAGTTAATGTGCTTTCACCCACAAATGGCAGAATCTCTACCTTAAATTGGATTTAAAAAAATAAATAAATGTATTATCTGAGTGGCCAGATTATTATGATTTCAAACGCATAATAATCTGGCCACACAGTGCATATCCTATATAATAAAAGGCTAGTATGCAAATTGTCCCCTTGACCAGGAGTTTGACCAGCAGGCAGGCTGGCCAACCATCCATATCCCCTCCCCCTGGTCAGGCTTGCTGGACCCCACCCATGCACGAATTCATGCACCGGGCCTCTAATACACACACACACACACACACTATACACACACATACATATGTATATATGTATGTGTGTGCATATATATGTATGTATACACACACTATACACACATACATATGCATGTATATGCGTGTATATATGTATGTGTACACACACACACACACCACACTGAGTGGCCAGATTATTATGCATTCAGAGATCATAATAATCTGGCCACTCAGTGTATGTCACAAAGCTCAGAGATACTGGAGGGCTTCAGGATTAGGCATTTAAAGAGCTCAGTCATATCATTAGGGACATAGTTTCTTTCCAACTTTTTATCTTCATTCAACAAAGTTGGCTACCTTTTGAGATTGGTAGCTGCAAAAAATAGCCAGCGTATCTAATTAGCATGCCCAGAAGAAGATGGGATGGTTTCTGTGCCCTGTTAGGAGTAAGGAAACATTTCCATGGGCTCATCAGCAACATCCCTCTATGTCTTACTGGATATATTAAGACGTGAGTATTCTTGAACCAATCAGACTCAGTTTTCCATGAGTCACGTGGCTGTGGTAGATGGGAATATCTAAACAAAACTCTGGTTCCTTTTTGAAAGATTATGACTTTAATGAGCTCTAGGTAAACAGATTGTTCGCTATACTCTGCCCTCTGCCAGCTATGACATAGTCACTACTTGGAGACCTAAATTCATTTATCACCAACACTAAATAAATTTGAGGTTCCAATAATTCATGAATTCAAATATTTCAGATGATGTGAACACTGATATTTTCAACATACATGGTTCATTTACCCACACAATATTTGTGCTCCCTTCCCAAGATAGCCAGCAATATAATTCCCTTTATAAAGACTTTAACAACTATATTTTCAAAGATTATAATCACTGTAAGTTTTGAAAAATGCTTTGGTGGATGTTTTATTTAATTTTGATTACGTGTTAGATATTCCTAAATTGAAAGGACTCTATTTTCATAGAGATGAGAGATTTCTTGGTCAATGAGAAAAGAGCCCAAATAGTAAGTAAAGTGGCATACTTATATAAGTAACACTATTAGTAGTGTTATTTCAAAATATCAGGAATACAGTGTTCCTTGACAGTAGTTAATTCGTCATAGAATCCTTAGAGCCAAAAGAGATGAATAGCCCACTGAAGTCCTATTTTATTTGTTTAAATATAAAACCACAGCTTTGGTGAATGGACTTTAATCAGTTACCTATCAGAATTCTTTGCAGTTCTAATGACCCTTTAATTGAGAGAATATTGAGTATCTCCTGTAGACTTTGAAGTGCTCCCATTGGATGCCACTGGAACTCAATTTCTGTTTCTGTGTGGATTCCCTCCAACATCGTGTGCCTTTACTTCTGTTTCTTCTTTGGAAAGCTGCCTTGGGGACTGCTATGTTCACATGAGCAAGGAGCTAGAAGTGCCTGAGTGTTTATGTCTCCTCAAATAACCTTTAGACAATGACTAATGTTTGAGAGAGAATATGAAACCCCAGCCCCATTGTCCATTGTCAGAACATTTTGAGATATAATTTATAACCCAAAGATTTCCTTTTGGAATAAGCTAAAGCTACCTAAAATTTGCCCATTTGTTTGATTTCTTCCTCTTTCCTGTCCTGCTTTCTCCAGTTATTTAATAGTTTCTCCTGGGAATACTTACTTAATAAATCATTTGTAAAGTACTCCTTGTCACTGGATCTGCTTCTGAGGAACCCAACTCTTAAAGAAGCACCTATAATAACATAACAAGTACTTTGCCAATTTCCCTGAGTCTTCCACTAATAGAACCTATAGTCTCTTTGTTTGTTTGTTAATAAACTGAAATATTGTATTCAACCTGAATATTTTCTACAAATGTGTCTTGCATTCAACAATGAAAATTCTTTTTACTATAGTCCTTAACATTAGTGAAGTCTTTAATATACCAAAATATTTAACAATTATTTCTATTGAATTTTCTTGATTTGTTAATATAAAATTTATGAAGTTTCTGTATTAGCTTCTTTTTAAACCTTTTGACTCCCTTCATCCATTTTTACCAACCCCCCCCACCTCTGGCAACCACCAATCTGTTCTCTGTATCTATGAGCTTGCTTTGTTTGTTTGTGGGGGGTTTAGAGCACCATTTCTTTATATATATTATTGATTTTTTAGAGAGAGGAAGGGAGATGGATAGAGAGAAAGAAACATCGATCAGCTGCCTCCTGCACACTCCCTACTGGGTATGTGCCCACAACCAAGATACATGCCCCAGACCTGAATCAAACCTGGGCCCCCTCAATCCAAGGCTCCATCCACTGAGCCAAACCGTTTAGGGCAGGCACCATTTCTTATGGGACTTTTTTGAACTGACTCTGAGTAAATTCCAATTCACTCTGTTAGTGAGGTTGCCGGTTTAGAAGGGTCTGGTTACAGCATGAATTGTTTTCTATGTTTGTGTCATGGTAGGACTGCGGTGATCTCAAAATACATCCTGTATTCCATCCACCAGCAGCTAATTGCATGGTTTACAGTAGTCTCCACAAATGACAGGGTCCCACATTGGCTCACTGAGATATGAAATATTGGCTTTTCTGTTGTATAGAAGCATGTGGATATCTCTGAAATAATTTCCACAAACTATAGAAATATATAAAAGGGAATCCAACATCCTTAGAAGAATCACAAAGATTAATTTGAATATTAGAAAAATGCAAAAATTGAGATGCCTATCATATCTGCATTCAAGATCACAGAATGACTAATGAAGAAGTGGATGTGTCTCAGAGTGACAGTGAATAATCATAAAAGCACTTAAGTCACTGTTTCTTATAGAATTTCTTTTCTGGCATTAACCTATGTAAGTCCTGACATCTTGTCACAGCTATCAATCTGTAAACAAAAAACAAACCAGCAGGAAAAACTCGGCAGTGAGCTGAAAAGACAAAAAAAAAAAAAAAAAAAAAAAAAAGGAAAAAAAAAAGGAAGAGAAGTAGATGTTATTTGCCCTCACCTGAAATTTAAACTCAAATTTAATCTTGCATATTTCATTTTCACAGTTCAGCTACATTATGCCATCACACTGATAGGACCCAAGGAGTCGGATGAATCTGTACACATCCTTGTAGGATGCATGCTAGCCAGAGTGAGAGAAAGAGAGTGGTGAACCCCAATGAATAAATACCCTAACATTTCTAAGAGTCTGGTATTCTGGACCATGTTAAAATCGTTTCTCCAAAGTAGAGGAAAGATCATACCTGTTACTAACAAGATGGAAACACAATACTTTGGAATCTTCCTTTCATTTTTAATTCAACAACATGTGGAGGTAGTACTCAATCTGTACTGAGTTAATACAAACGGTACTTTGAGTTAAATCCAGAAAATGCTCTCCAACTGGTTCAGGATGCATTGCAAGCAGATCTTTAATTTGGGCATTATGTCCAAGCAGATTCAATATTATCTAAAATATCCATGTTAGATACATAGAAGCTATGTCAAGGCTTCATAAACAAACCAGAGGAAAAAAAATCACTATTGTTTTCTAGAAGGCCCATCCCTATTCATGACATAAACATAAATAGATATATAACATACAAACATACATATACATACATACATACATGCATGCATATGTGTGTGTAAGTGTTGTCATAAACAGGCCTTTTTATATATAAAATCTTGGTGGAGTCTATGCTCTTGACCATGGGACAATAGGTGGACATGCAAATTGATCTGCCAAATATAAACTGAATATCTGCCCAATATAAATGTTTATTTCACATTCACCAAAATAAGTTATGGGACCAGGAGTGCTCCAACATTTAGTAATACGACAGGCTGATTAAAATTCTGGGAATGTCTACTGTGACTTCATTGCCACCTCTTCTAAGCCTATACTTATGATTTCATGGGGAGTTTTTCTACAATGAACTGAGGAAAATACTTGAGCCTAGATTATTGATGCTTCTGCATGATATGCCCATGCCAGAAATTGATGATCATGTTATATTTGATAGAGGTGGCCCAAGAGGAAGAATCCTCCCAGGGGCCACATTTTTAAATGTAATAATTCACCTTGCTTGAAAGTAAAGATGGCCTGATCTAAATCTAAACAGCAATTCACTTTCAGACGCTACATTTAGTTCCTCTATCTGTGGTTTTGCTTTCCATGATTTCAGTTATTTAAGGTCAACGGCAGTCCAGAAATATTAAATGGAAAATTCCAAAATAAACAATCTGTAAGTGAAAAATGACATGCTGTGCTGAGTAACATAATGAAATGTTACTCCATCCATCTCTGTTCCACCCAGCACCCAGGTTGTGAATCATCCCTTTGTCCAGCATTCCCTTCTGTATACGTTCCTCTCCTGTTAGTCACTTAGTAGCTGTCTTGGTTATCAGATCTATTATCAGAGAGGGGGGTGGGGAGAGAGAGAGAGAGAGAGAGAGAGAGAGAGAGAGAGAGAGAGAGAGAGAGAGAGACTGAGAGACTGCATTCACATAGTTTTTATTACAATATATTTTTATAACTTTTCTATTTTATTATTAGTTATTGATGTTAATGTCTTACTGTACCTAAAATGCATGCTTCCAATGTGAAATATAATATTTCTTTTAAATTTTAAATGACTGACACCTGGCAATTTCAGCCTTTTAATGCCATTTGGGTAAACAGGAAACACACACACACACACACACACACACAACCAAAGATGGGCAAGCAGGCATTGGTTTGAGTGACTCATCTTAATTATTAAGGGGAAATAAGGTTACTGATACACAACTGAGGGAAAGAGCAGAATTTGTGAAGCTCAAATGACCCCCTGGAGTCATACTTTATATTACATTGTCTGGAAGTAAGTGATAATGGAACACTGCAACTTTATGAAAGAAAGCCACTGTAGGCTCAGACCACTCTGAAGTAAACAATAAGCCTCATGAGCTATGGGCCTGGGAACATGGAATGGCTAGAAGCAATGTCAAAACCTACAACCTGGAGAAAAACTACAAAAATAGAGAATGCACTCTCCTACCCAGATGTCCTAACCTACTTGCTGTGTCATGTATAGGTAAACATGTTTAGTACTTGGCTTTTCTTCTCTACTATAAGTGGGATGCATAGTGGTGGTACACTTCAGAAGACTGATAGAAAATCTTGACTGAATACTGAGGCATCACCTAGAGATTGTGACTTTGTTACTGTTCACCAAAACAGCATGGCCCATTGGTTTTGGAAATTTAAAGAAAGAAGGATGGATTTGGATGTTGGAAAGTCTGTGGTGGGCACTTGTTATTTATTTATTTATTTTGCAACCTGACATTTGAACAATTATTTTTGTTAGAGGAGAGGGATGACTGTTCCTACTTGTATTGATCCTTCTGGGAGGGGGGCCCTGTTTTCCACTACAGAAGCCATCATGGCCCATATTCCCTCTTTCCCTCGAGTAGCCATGACAAAAGTGCATGAAAAGCAACTTGGCAATTAGGGCGTCCTGACCTGAGATTCTTAAATTGGAAGGTGTAGCAACAAGAAGGCCAGAGGAAATTGAGAAACTATTCAGTGTGGATGCAGCAGTTAAGTATCAGGGTTTCAGGAACATTTATCCTGTAACAGAGGTGCTCGCAGGGACATCCTGAGCAGACTTTTCATGTTCCTGAACTTGACTGAATACCTACCTGCCTGTCTGACTACATGTCTGTTATTTTACAAGGCTGATTCTGCAGGCTTCACAGCACTGTGAGCCTCCTGCTATATTTCAAAACATGATTTTTCTCTTTTTGATTCTTAGCTTGCCTAGGTTTCTTACAGCATCAATCCTCACTGGTACAGCAGTTAACTTATCTTCTGCAGGCTGCTTTTTGTTTCTAAAATGAAGAGCAGAAAGCAGGCATTTCAAGATCCCTCCAATTAATAAGTTCTTTTGTAACAAATTACTTAATGGGTAAAACTATGTCATTTGGAACTTTCTTTAATAAATGAATTCAAACTGTCATTAATTTATCTCCATAGAGAATGACTTGACAAATTTTAAAAGTTAATGTCATAGTTAAAAAGAATACTGTACTTTATTCTAATTATACAATTTTAAAATTATTCAGTTAATCATGAAATAAAAATAATTCCCATATGCCTCTGTACAAGCCAACATTTGCATACCTATGTATTAACTTATCAAATTCATTTTATCATCATTAATATTTCAATTGAGAAATATTATCTATAAAAATGTTATAAGGAAAGTTGTCTTTAACACTCTCTTCCAAAACAAGGTCACATGTAAGTATTTCTCTTTTTTGTTTTGTTCTGTTAATCCTCACCTGAGGTTAATTTTCCATTGATTTTTAGGGAGACTGGAGGAAAGAGGGAAAGACAGAGAGAAACATCAATGTGAGAGAAACACATCTATTGGTTGCCTCCTGCACAAGCCCTGACCAGGGCCCGGGCCAGGGAGGAGCCTGCAACTAAGGTTCATGCTTTTGAACAGAATCAAACCCTGGAGTCCATAGGCCAGTGACAATCTATCCACTGAGCAAAACCAGCTATAGCTCACATGTAAATATTTCTATTCTTAATAGTTTATTTTGTTAGCTTGTAAATACATTACCAAGATTTGCAGATGTCCTCTCAGAAGATGGTAGCAAGTGATTTGTGTTTTTTGAGAAATAATGAAAATATCCAGAAACCTCTATGCTACAAAGTATTTGGTAAGCACATTCCTGTTTTAATCAGGGTAAGCAAGCTAAACAACAACAAAAAGGAGTCACTTGCATTATCCTAATGTAGAAATTTCTCCTCTTTGAAGTTCAAGTTATAAATGCAAAACAAACATAAAAACAAATGTTCTGCATGAATGGCAACACTAATTGCTTCTGATCTTATTTTTTTCTGTGAATTGCCTTGGGTATCTTTTAAATTGCCACTTAATTTTTAATGAATGAATAAAATGATCTATAACAGTAGTTAAATAGCAGGTATTTTTCAAATTTGATTTTATAAGTGTTGAATGCTGTAAGATCTTTTTTCTTTTTATAAGCATGATTAAGCATGATGATAATAAGTTGACTGAATAAAGATATCAGTAAGTAGAACATTTTTGTTAAATCCGAACAGATTTATTTAGACGTATCAATGAGAAAAGATTTCACTTTATGTATTTTGAAAATGCAAAGTAAAACTATTCAACAAATATAAAAACAAAACAAAGAAAACAGAAACAACAAAATGTCTCCATTAGATAATTTTCTGTTAAAGAAATGTAACATGTATATATTTATATTTTTTAAGCTAACAAAAATATGTTTTTTAAAGCTCAATATACTGGTAAGTTTGAATGTAAAACACACAAACAAAAGGGGAAAGTCTTATTAATGTGTTAGCCATACAAACTAGACTTTAAAGATGGATTAAGCCATTTTTTTGAATAAAATTTGCCTTGAATATATTTATATGATGTGCATATATATATATATATATATAAAAGAGTAAGTAAATAGCTAGTTTTAAAAATCAGTTACACAGCCAGAAATTCATAGATTTTTGACATATTATTTTGAGAAATGAAAATACCATTATACTTTAAGATAAAGATTTTATTTAATCAACTTTTTTTTATTGATGTGAGATTAAAAAAATAGCTTTGAACTGTTATCCATTTTAAAGATGTAATTATTTCTTCTTTCACAGAAGACATCTGTGTATTCTCACAATGATTTGGGGGTCAATCTGTTATTAAATAAATATTGTTCATAGGAGCAAACCGAAAATGAAAACTTTTAACTAAAGAGTACAAATTTTTATTGATTTCAAATAATTCAATTTTCCCTCAAATTTTATAGATTTCATATTAACTTATATGGAAACAGAGCCAATATTTTCCAAGGTAATAGCATTAAAGATATATGTGTATAAAGATGTAATATTTTATAAATATATGCAAATAATGCTGTACTTTATTTTAACTGTACATTTTTAAAATTATTCACTTAATTATGAAATAAAAATACATTTATAAAATTAATTTTCTTCTCCAATTTTTTAATTCACAAGAAAGTTCCTACAAGCACTGTCTTTTTAAAAATATATTTTTATTGACTTCAGAGAGGAAAGGAAGAGAGAGATGGAACATCAATGATGAGAATCCAAGACCTCTTGGTTCCTAGGTAAATGCTCAGCCACTGAGCAACACTGGATGGGCATATTCTTGCCATTTCTTATTCCACATTATGTGTACTGGTACATGTAACAACATGGATAAACCTCCTAAACACAACATTGATTGAGCAAAGGAAGCTAAACAGCCCTAGCCAGTTTTGCTCAGTGATTGAGTGTTGGCCCTTGTACTGAAGGGTCTCAGGTTTGATTCTGGTCAAGGGCACATACCTGGGTTGCAGGTTTGATCCTGGGGCTCTTGTAGGAGGTAAGCAATCAGTGTGTCTCTCTCACACTGGTGCTTCTCCCTCTGTTTCTCCCATAGCATCTACTCTTTCTAAAAAAAAATCAATGAGAAGAAAAAAATTCCTCAGGTGAGGATTAACAAAACAAAACAAAACAAAACAAAAAAACAAAAAGAAGAAGGAGAAGGAGAAGCAGCAGCAGCTAAGCACAAATGCTGTGATTCCATTTATAAAAGTTAAAAAAAGAAGCAAAACCAAGCCATGGTGATAGAATTGAGAGTCCTGGCTACCTTTGGGGGCATAGTGGTATCATAGGCACCTGAGGTATTATTATTTTGGCATGACTATTATTAGGGTGTTTTTATTTTTAAAAATTCATCAAGTTGTATAAATGGTGATTTATGCACTTTTATGTATAGATAATACTTTAAATGTTTACATTTAAAAATCAGATCATTCTGTTCTTTAAAAACTCCTATGGCTTCCCATTGGACTTCTAAACAAATTCCAGATCTCTGCTCCCCAATCTGTAGCCACACTGGCCTTTTTTCTCTTCCTTGAACAAAGAATGAATCAAGTTCATTCCTATCCCTTTTCCTTGCAGTTTCCTCTACCTGGAACACTGTTTTTCAAAATTTTTTTTTATTGAAATTCAGGTATCTGCCTTTCCTGAAATCTAAAAGTAGTTCCTCTGTCACTTTGTATAGAACCCTACATTTTTTTCCAGCGTAATTTTTATATCTGATATTATCTATTTCAGACAGTTTATTTTTCTCCTCATTAGAATACAATACCCATAGTCTCAGGAACTTTGGATGTCTGGCTGTCTGCTGTGTCCTCAGTGACTAGAATTCTCCCAGATAGGTAAATAGATGTTCAGTAAATTTATTAGAACATGAACAAATTTATAGATAAATGAGTGAATAAATTTATAGATAAATGAGTGAAAAATTCCTAACCTCTTCTGCCTGCCAGCCTGATCATCCTCTCCCCTGACAGCCTGATTGATGCCTAACTGCTCCCCTACCAGGCCTGGTCACCTCTAACTGCCCTCCCTTGCAGGTCTGGATCCTCCCAACTGCCCTCCCCTCCTGGCCATCTTGTGGTGGTCATCTTTTGTCCACATGGGGGCAGCCATCTTTGAACACATAGGGCAGCCATCTTGTGTGTCGGAAACACTACAAGTGGCAAAGTTTGCATATTTGCATATTACTCTTTTATTAGATAGGATATAGGGCTGGTGCACAGGTGGGGGCTGACTAGTTTGCCCTGAAGGGTGCCCTGGATTAGGTTGGAGATTTCCTTGGGGTGTGGGGCAGCCTGGGCAAGGGGCCTGTGTTGATTTGCAGGCAGGCCACACCCCCCGTGACCCAAGTGGAGGCCCTGGTATCTGGGATTTATTTATTTTCTATAATTGAAACTTTGTAGCCTTGAGCAGAAGCGAGGGCAGGCTAGGGTGGGCAGGGAGCTTGGCTTCCTTCATTTCCAGGGGAAACCTAAGCCTCCACCTGGCTCCAGCTCCATGGCTGCCACCATTTCTCTTAGAATTTATTTGTCTTCTATAATTGAGACTTTATAGCCTTGAGCAGACCCCAGGGCTGGCCAGGGTGTGGCGGGAAACTTGGCTTCCTCCATCGCAGGGGGAAACCCAAGCCTCCTGTTCTCTACAGCTTTGTTGCTGCCTCCATTTTTGTTATGTTAATTTGCATACTCACTCCTGATTGCTTGGTGGGTGTATTGGAGGTACTGCCAATTTGCAACTTTCTCTTTTATTATATAGGATAACCCATGGAAAGGGTCTTGAGAAAGATGATTTCAACAGCCTGCACAGAACTCTTTCTATTTCAAATAATATAACATTAAATTATTGTTTCTGATAAATGTATTTCCAATAAATTATTGGTTTTGATAATGATGATAATGATCAAGTTTCTGTTATCTCTCACTTTTATTGCTGAAGCTTCAAAGGTGAATAATTTTGCATAATGATTATATGCTACATTAAAAACTGGAAAAGTATCAACATGTATTTTTTCCAACATACTAAATATAGATTCTAAACAAGTTATTCATAAAACATATGAGAATATAATATTTCTATACTGAAAGTAGCTTATTATCTAATTTGTATTGTTCACTTTCTAAAGAATTTCAGGTCCAGGTGGGCACTTAAGTGCTTTTTGATGGTGATGATAATTTACTGAAATTTCTTATACATAACATTTTCCTTGCAATGTTTTAGCATCTATAGCCTGTTTTATTCTTGCTAAACTTTGCCACTTGTAGTGTTTCATTTTCCCAGCTTGAGCTGTTCTATGGTTTATAATTTATAACAATTTTTCATCTTTTAGCCTTTCAATGAAGTGGTCTAATACTTATGTTCCCTCAATACCTTGTATTGTAGTCAATAAATGGTGAATAACAGAAAATGTACATAGAATTTAGCAAATGTTCATGAAAAGTCATATTATGAAGGCTAAATGAATAAAAGTAATTTTATTATGATTAAAATTAGGTATCTTTGCAAACCATACTCAAAATAACTTATTATATTGCTAGTTAAGGCAAAAGTTCAATCATAGAAACCAAGGTACTTAGGAAGATATATTTAGAGTATAATTAATGTGGAAAAAAAGTATAATTGTCTTAAACTATTGTAATCTATGAGTTTGATATAATTGCTTCTAAGATTGATGTTCTTCATACCATCAACAAATCAGTAGTTACTAAGAATTTACAGTGTTTATCTAACAATGTCTAAGTGGAAAGAAAACCTTTAAATATTAAGTATTTGTGCATACACATAGTTTCACTTGATTCTTACCACAATACTAGGTAGTAAATGTTTAGCTTACTAGTTATGGTTATTTAAAAGGTTTTGTCTGCCAGCTCAAATATCATTTCTGAGGTTGATTTTGTTAGCACTTTTTCTTTATTGATTAAGGTATTACATATGTGCCCTTATTCCCCCATTGCCCTCCCACTCCCCCACTCATGCCCCCATCCCCCTGTTGTCTGTCTCCATTAGTTAGGCTTATATGCATGCATACAAGTTCTTTGGTTGATCTCTTCCCTTTACCCTCACCCTCCCCTATCTTCCCCCTGAGGTTTTGTCAGTCTGATCGATGCTTCTGTGTCTGTGGATCTGTTTTTGTTCATCATATTCCACAAATGAATGAGATCATATGATATTTATCTTTCTCTGACTGGCTTATTTTGCTTAGCATAATGCTCTCCAGATCCATCCATGTTGTTGCAAATGGTAAGAATTCCTTCTTTGTTACTTTAACTTAGTATTCCATTGCGTAGAAGTACCATAGTTTTCTAATCAACTCATCTGCTGATGGACACCTAGGCTGTTTCCAGATTCTAGCTATTGTATATTGTGCTGCTATGAACATAGGGGTGCATGTATCCTTTCTGATTGGTGTTTCTAATTTCTTGGGATATATTACTGGAAGTGGAATCACTGGGTCAAATGGGAGTTGCATTTTTAGTTTTTTGAGGAAACTCCATACTGTTTTCCACAGTGGATGTACCAGTCTGCATTCCCACCAGCAGTTCAGAAGGATTCCTTTTTCTCCGAATCCTCGCCAGCACTTGTCATTTATTGATTTGTTGATGATAGCCATTCTGGCAGGTGTGAGATGGTACCAGATTGTTGTTTTGATTTACATCTCAATGTTATGGTTAGTGACTGAGCATGTTTTCATATGTATCTTGGCCTTCCTTATGTCCTCTTTTAAAAAGTATCCATTTAGGTCTGTTGCCCATTTTTTGATTGGGCTATTTACCTTCCTTTTGTTAAGTTGTATGAGTTCTGCATAAATTTTGGAGATTAAACCCTTATCTGAAATCGCATTGGCAAATATCTTCTCCCATGCAGTAGGCTTTTTTGTTTTGTTGATGGTTTCTTTTGCTGAGAAGAAGCTTTTTATTTTTATGTAGTCCCATTTGTTTATTTTCTCTTTAGTTTCCATTGCCCTAGTACCATGGTTGGCAAACTGCAGCTCTCGAGCCACATGTAGCTCTTTGGCCTCTTGAGTGTGGCTCTTCCACAAAATACCATGTGCAGGTGTGCACATACAGTGCGATTGAAACTTCGTGGCCCATGTGCCGAAGTTGGTTTTTGGCTCTCAAAAGAAATTTCAATCGTTGTATTGTTGATATTTGGCTCTGTTGACTAATGAGTTTGCCAACCACTGCCTAGGAGCTGTAATCGGTGAAGATAATTGCTTCAGCATATGTCTGAGATTTTGCTGCCTGTGGATTCCTCTAATATTTTTTGGTTTCCCATCTTATTATGTTTAAGTACTTTATCCATTTTGAGTTTATTTTTATGTATGGTGTAGTAAGTTGGTGGTCTTTGCATGTATCTGTACAATTTTCCCAAAACCATTTATTGAAGATACTGTCTTGATTCCATTGTATGTTATTGCCTCCTTTGTCAAATATTAATTGAACATAGTGGTTTAGGTCAATTTCTGAATTCTCTATTCTATTCCATTGGTCTATATGTCTGTTCTTGTGCCAATATTAGGGAGTTTTGAGAACAGTGGCTTGATATTTGGTTTGAAATCCCTCCTAGGTTTTTCCCCCTTGGGATTGCTGCAGCTATTCAGGGTCTTTTTTATTTATTGATATTTTTTTTATTCCAGATGAATTTTTGAAGAGTTTGTTCTAAGTCTGTGAAATGTGCTGTTGGTATCTTAATGGGGATTGAATTGAATCTATAGATTTCTCTGGGTAGTATGGACATTTTAATGATGTTGATTATACCAATCCATGAACATGGTATGTTCTTCCATCTGTTTACATCTACCTCTATCTCTTTTTTCAGTGTCCTGCAGTTTTCTAAGTACAGGTATTTAGGTTACTTTTTTCTTCTTTGTATCTGTCACTTATTTTACATTTAGTAGAATACCAAGTTTTGTTCTCTCTTTAGAAAGCTAAGTGTTATTTGTATTACAAAGCCACTGTTCTCAAAACTCCCTAGTACTGGCACAAGATCAGGCATATAGACCAATGGAATAGAATAGAGAATTCAGAAATTGACCTAAACCACTATGCTTAAATCTATCATTGCGCCTATGGTTAACAAAATGTATTATACAATTGAAATTTTCTCAAGAAGGTCGTTTTCATATTACGTGTTCCTATCTTGATAAAACCAAATAAGTTTTAAGCTTTGTTACAGTAGGTCTATTTCTGTTTGCTTGTATTTTTTAGGACATCTTTGTAAGTTCTCAGGCATAGCATTTCTGGAGCGTCAACTAAAATTCTAGTTTGGCTCAGTGGTAGAGAGTCGGTCTGCGGACTGAAGGGTCCCAGGTTCGATTCCGGTCAAGGGCAGGTACATTGGTTGTGGGCACATCCCTGGTAGGGGGTGTGCAGGAGGCGGCTGGTCAATGTTTCTCTCTCATTGACGTTTCTGGCACTCTATCTCTCTCCCTTCCTCTCTGTAAAAAATCAATAAAAAATATATATATTTTTAAAAAATCTAGTGTGTTCAGGAATATCTCCCCTTTAGATGAGCCCAGGCTCCAATGTCTCCTCAATATCATGTGACCTCTGAAATTTCTGTCTGTCTCTCTAGCCTCTTGAGGTTGTTTTGTTTGGCCTTCTACTAGAATCTTACCCTGCTATGCTCAAATTAGGAGCTGGCCAAAGACCCAAGGGAGGATTTATACATACATTTTTATAACTCTTTTTCTACAATTCTTTCTTCTCCAGTTGCTGTCTGTCAAATTCCAGCTGCCTTCATTACTCTGAAGTTTTTTCCATTGTCTCCTCCATCCAATGAGTCCACTGCTCTCCTTGGACTCTATTAATATGTTCTATGATATGGAAAACACCTTCAGACCCATGACTGGCCAACCAACCACCTCCTCTTCCAATTTATATCTGCTCTCACATTGTTTTACAACCATTAATCTCCCATGATGTTTTCTATAATCTAAAGAGGCAAACTTTGTCTAACTCTATCCTCAGTTATAGATCTATTTTACATGAATTCTGTCAATGAGCTCAACCCTATACCCGCAAACTATACCATATCAACCTTTCCTTCCTAAGGTCTTAACATTTGCATCACAGGCTTCAGTATTGCTACAGATTATAATCTGATTACTAAACCAATTTTCTAGTAGAATACCTATGCTAAAGAGATGGTGCTCATTCATGCAGATTTCTTTACCTTGTGTGTTATGTATGGTTCAAGCTTCTGAAATATCAGCATTACTCATTTTGACAGAAGCGAGTTGGGCTAAGATAAAACCTAACTTCTGCTAGTACTATATCAAGATATTTTCAACGTTAGTGCTTCTCCCTTAGCAGGCCAGAGTATTTTTCCGTTGAGAATCAATTAACTTGAACACTACATCTGAAACTATCTAACAAAAGATTTAAGAGATTTAAGAGCTCTTCACTGAAGACAGGAGTGTTATCTTCCTTTATCCTGTTTCTAAAATGGTCACTTTCATAAATAGTTGTATTAATCTCAAATTTGTCCAATATATTGTGTAAAATGGAATGAAAAGAGAAAAGAATTGGTACAAAGTAAAATCTGAAGACCTCCAGCAACTTCGTTCTCTAAAATAAGTGAGAAACTGTTCTTTTTTTTTTTAATGTCTGAAAGATCTTCCTTTATAGGTCTGCTGAGTTGTATTTTGTCGGCTCCTATTAAATTGTATTGTCATAGACACCTATGAATACTGCAGAAATACTTTATTTCAGCTTTTATAAGCCTATGAAAACAAGAAAACATTTAGAATCTCTGATTTTAGTGAGACTATTTAATTTCTTGTTTGTTTGAAGTTCCATGTACTTAACAAGTTACACTCTTGGTATCTCAGCATATTAAAGAAGTCTCAAGGGACACTGGGAATTTCTAAATAATCTATTTTTTCTAATATATGTGAACAAAAAATTTAATACTTTGTGAATATTTGATATGGTTTCAATGACTACACAATGCCATGTCCTTCCAGTTAAAAATACACATCTGGTCCTAGCCATCGGCCTGTAGACCAAAGGGTTCCAGGTTCGATTTTGGTTGAGGGCATGTACCTTAGTTGCAGGCTTCTCCCCTACCTGGGCTCTGATCAGTCCTATGCAGGAGGCAATCAGTACATGTGTTTCTCTCACATCAATGTTTCTCTCTGTCTTTCCCTTCCTCTTCCACTCTTCCTAAAAATCAATGGAAAAATACCCTTGGGTGATGATTAACAACAACAACAAAATACACATCTGGTATGTGTGTGTTTGTATGTATGTTTATGTGTTGATTCCCCCCTCCCCATTCTGTTGAAATATACCCAAATGATGATTTAATGTATTATGGTCCTAGCTTCAGGGCTTCTGGGACTTCATTGGTAGATTCTAAATATAGAAAAATAAGTGGAGACTGGGACTAGGGAGACCAATTCAGTGGTACTCACTAGAAGTAGCAATAGTTCATATCAGTGTCCAAGGGTTGGCGGTAGATATGTAAGCCTTTATAAGTGAAATCAGTGTTGGGAAGAGCTTGCTTCCAGAAATGTCTAAGCAGTTGCAGCGTTCATTCAAGTGGACAAGAGTATTTGAAAAAGACCCATCCATTTTAGAGCTAAACTTGAATAAGTTGTTGGGATTTAGGAAAAGAAGGTTGGAAAGGCTATACTTGTTATGAGAGTCCAAGTTCCTTGAGTTTGTATTTAAGGCACGTTTCTAGGGTCATAGGGAAAACAGCATGTTATTTAGGAAGAAGAAGTCAAGATCTACTAAAAAGTAGAAACTAGAAAGATTAGGGAGAATAGACAATTTGGTGAGATTCAGATATCTAGTACATCATGTGAGATGTACAATAGGAAAGCTGTTTTCAGGAGCTCCTGGTCATTACCCTGATTTTCTAATATATTGACAAGTTTGGTCTGGATTTACACATGAGAATTCTTTCTAGTATATCCACTTACAGAAGAAGTCAACTATATCTTGTTTTACTAGTTCCACAGACACTTATGATAGTCAAAAAAAAAGGAACTCTTACCATTTGCAATAGCATGGATGGACCTGGAGAGCATCATGCTAACTTAAATAAGCTAGTAGGAGAAAGATAAATATCACATGATCTCACTCATTTGTGAAATATAATGAACAACATAAACTGATGGACTAAAATATATCCAGAGACATAGAAGCATCGAACAGACCATCCAACCTCAGAGGGAGGATAGGGATGGGTGGGTGGGGGGAAGAGATCAACCAGTGGACTTGTATGCATGCATATAAGCATAACCCATGGACACAGACACTAGGGGGATGAGGACATGTTCTAGGGTGGGGACAACCAGGGAGAAGTCAATGGGAGAAAAAAGAGACATAGGCAATACTTTAAACAATAAAGAATTTTCAAAAAGTTTTTAAAAGGGATGAGATACAACTTTCATTTTTAGGAGGCCTGACTCTCTGAGGGAAACACTGATAACACTTAGACCAATTTGGTGCCACCCCAACAACAAAAATCCAAACAAACGAAAAAGCAGTGAGTGACTTTTTGGAGCACATTAGAGAAGTGAGGTCACAGAGAAAACCACCACCCTTAAATCTGAAGAGACAGGTAGGTTGAGAGAAGAGCAGTCAAGATCTGCTTACTTACAGCTGAAGCTGCCTGAGACATAAACTGGTAGAACACATACATGAACATTGATTGTGGACTAGCCCGAGAGTGAGAAACTAATGGGGGCCACCCTTTTATGGAGGCCCCCACACTTTAAGGGGTTTTATCTGTAGGAACCCCACCAGGTTCTCATGGTGAAGAGTCAAAGATCCCTTGGCAGCTCTAGCTGGGGGACACACAGGGTAACCATAGTGAACCAGGGACCAGAGAATTCCCTATAACAAAGGCCTACTCTACAGGAGAAAACACTTGATCAGAGCCTTGTCCCAGCTGGAGGTGAACATTTTTCCATTCTAGCTCCCTCTAGCCTTCTTTTTCACCTAATGAAGGTATAACTAAGAAACACTTTTCAAAGTAATAGGCAATGGACATGGGGCTACTAAAAGACTAAGAGTTAATCATAAAATTATAAAACATTCTCCTCTCCATACCTTACCAGCACAGTTGGAAAGCAGCAAAATGCCAACTCCCTCAAAGAGCATTGTAGAATTCCAAAGTGAAGAGGGGAGACAAAATAAGGGCATGGGAGGAAACTGAAGCCTCTGACACATACACCCATAACCAAACTAACGTAAAGCACACAATCAGGCCTTTTTACCTCAGTTCCTATTACATATAATAATACTTCATATCTACTTTCAACAACAAAAATTACAAGGCATGTTAAACGGCAAGTAAGGACAAAGGAAACATCAAGACTGGGCTCAAATATGACATACATATTGAGATATTTCAATAGAGACTTTTAAATAGTTATGATTAATTTCACAAGAGTTTTGATGCGCCCAAACCGGTTTGGCTCAGTGGTAGAGCGTCGGTCTGTGGACTGAAAGGTCCCAGGTTTGATTCCGGTCAAGGGCATGTACCTTGGTTGCGGGTATATCCCCAGTAGGGGGTGTGCAAGTGGCAGCTGGTCGATGTTTCTCTCTCATTGACGTTTCTACGTTTCTAGCTCTCTATCTCTCTCCCTTCTTCTCTGTAAAAAGAATCAATAAAATATATTTTTTAAAAAAGTTTTGATGCAAAAAAGATACACAATGCAAGCACAGAAGGGTAGTCTGAACAAAATTTGATTGCAACTCTTAAAGAATAAAAGGCTAATATGCAAATAGACCAAATGACAGAGTGACCAGTTGCTATGATGTGCACTGCCCACCAGAGGGCAGATGCTCAACGCAGGAGCTTCCTCCTGGTGGTCAGTGTGCTCCACAGCAGCGTTGAAGACCCCTTGGGGGTCCCAGACTGCAAGAAAGCACAGGCCGGACTGAGGGATCAACCCCAGTGCACGAATGCCATGCACCAGGCCTCTAGTATATGTTGATATTATATATTTATATAGATATGTTTATGAATGAGATAGAACAATTATTTTTACAAAGGATTATATACTTATATATTACATTCATTAAGGATACAAAATCTCTATGATAGTTATTACCATGGCTACAAAGCCTTTTATTTAAACCATGCTCAGTGACTAATATTCCTTATGTCATTTACCCTTGCTTTTTGATGCAAGATCAACCAGATACTAGAATACCATTTCTCTTTCTATCTGATCAACATTAAAGTTTATTAAAATAAATGCAAAAAAGGAACATTTTGTTAGTAATACATTATTAAAATTGTGTAATACTTGTTTAAAACTGCTCAAAACCAATTACTTGTTACGGCTTCATTGCTAAAGGCATCGCAAGCAAGAATGTAATTTTGTTTTCAGACAATGAAAGTTTTGCTTTATATAGAATTACTATTTTCTGGTTTAAGGGAAAGGACTTTAAGATTACCTTTCTTTAATGCAAATCACCTTTTTAAGTAAATGCCTCTCAGGTTGATAACTCTTAAATCACCATTATTAATTGATCGCGGTAAGGGATATTTTACGTGGCAAAAAGTAAGTGAAATTATAGCTTCCTGCAAGGACATTTAGAGAATGGTTTCCTTTTTTTTATTGTTCTTTTTTTTTAATTTAATTTAATTTTATTTTTTTAAACCATTTATTTATTTATTTTTACATATTTTATTGATTTTTTTCTTTTTTGCCCCCCTCCCTCTCTCCCACACATCCCCTCCCTCCCCAGAGTTTTATGTCCATTGGTTCTACTTATATGCATGTATACAAGTCCTTCGGTTGATGTATTATCTCCCCCAGATCCTCCTCCCCTCCCCACTGAAATCTGACAATCTGCTTGTTGCTTTACTGTCTCTATATCTATCTTTTGGTTCATCAGTTTATAATGATCTTTATTATCCACAAATGAGTGAGGTCATGTGGTGTTTCTCTTTCATTGATTGGCTTATTTCACTCAGCATGATGTTCTCCAATTCCATCCAGGTTGCTGCAAATGATGAGAATGGTTTCCTTAAGTAAACAAAAGACATGTGCTGGCGATTATCTATATACACCGAGTGGCCAGATTATTATGATTTCTGAATACATAATAATCTCACCACTCAGTATATATTAGAGGCCTGGTGCATGAATTCGCTCATGGGTGGGGCCTAGCCAGCCTGGCCAGGTGGAAGGGACATGGGTGGTTGGCCACCTGCCTCCTGGTCAAACACCTGGTCGAGGGGAGAATTTGCATATTACCCTTCTATTATATAGGATATACACTGAGTGGACAGATTATTATGCATTCAGAGATCACAATAATCTTGCCACTCAGTATATATATAAAAGGCTAATATACGAAGTGTCCCCTCAGTTGTTCAATGGGGAGACCAGGAATTTGATGGCTTTTTATAATGTGCACTGACCACCAGGGGATGGTGTGGAACAAAGGAAGGCCCAGTTGGCAGCTGGCAGCAAAGGAAAGGCCCAGCCAGCAACCCGAAGGCCCTGTCTGGTCCTGATCATCAGCCAGGCATGAAGTTTGTACACTGGGCTTCTAGTCTTAATTTTAATGATTAAAGGAACCTGAAAACTATTTGAAAGCATAAAAGAGTAGGATGACTTCTCATCCCCAAGTCTTCTTTTTTGGAAGAAAATAAGTATTCCTATTTATTTTCATAAAAATAATAGCAGATGATGTAAATTTATTCTAGACTTAGAAAACTGGTGGAAGTAGCAAATCAATATACATTGATGAAAAGAAGCAGGATTACTTGGCACTTAAATGAAACTTCTCAGTTGGAATGGTGAATATGTTTAATATATGTGTATACATGTAAAACATTTTACTGAATCAAATATTTTCTCACTGCTTTGCCAAGTAGTGCAGTATAAATATATCCTTCTTAGCTGGTGCTTTGCTTTTCTAAGAGTAAAGCATTGCCAGGTATGTTTGTTTGCATATATATGCTTATTTCTTACCTTAACCTACATCATCTTCCACAAGATGTTCCATCATCTCTTTCTCACAGGCCTTACAGTAATATTTCATAAATAAGTTGAATTTAGTTCTTCTTTTATTTCTTCCTTTCTTCTTTTTTTGAGGAGGACTATTTCCTCTTCAGACCATATCAATAACCATTCATCTTGGAGCTTAAGTTTCTTATTTTTCCACGACTACATTGCTGCCACTCCATGTTGCATCTCCTGTTTTCCTATACCCTTCTCTTCTTTTACTCTACCTTTTTTTTCTAGGAACATGCTTCATGAAGTTCCAAATAAAAGGTCTCTGGAAATTAAAACAAAGTAGGGTATTTGCATTCTATCACATATTTATTCTACTATTATCAATCAATCATTTGACTTATTAACACCTCTCCCCCAAATTAAATGTTTTTTTTTTCCCCTTCCTTTGCCATTGAGCTTTCATTCTGGCTTTAGAAAAATTCCATGGCCCAAACCAGTTTGTCTCAGTAGATAGGGTCCCAGATTCAATTCTGGTCAAGGGCATGCACCTTGGTTACGTGCACATTCCCATTAGGGGGTGTGCAGAAGGCAGCTGATCGATGTTTCTCTCTCATCAATGTTTCTAACTCTCTATCTCTCTTCCTTTCTTTCTGTAAAAGATCAATAATATATATATATATTTAAATCCATGTTTTTGTGCTGCCTGAAGAATTAATAGGCCAGATTTTTCAGACATTCATGTCAGGGAGGTTCTTTGGGCCCTGCTGAAATAGGCATTTTCAGAAGCCCCCACTGGAGGATGGGATGTGGAAGAAGGCTTTATTTGCATGGAGTTAGACATTTCTCAGATTTCAAAGTCCCTTGCCCTTTAAGCCAGTCCTGGAAAAGGTGCAGCTGGGGTTCCAGTAGAGTCAGAAGCAAGGCCAGTGGCCAGAGCTTCCTTCCATGTTGCAGCCAGGTGCGGTTCAGCATTTGGGCTAATTAAAGACCATTAGTCCATGTGTGGAGTCCCACATGGCCATGTGCCACGTGGGCAGAGGGGAGTGCATTAGCCTGCAGCAGGAATCCCAAGAGGGCGAGAGAGAGAGAGAGAGAGAGAGAGAGAGAGAGAGAGAGAGAGAGAGAGAGAGAGAGAGAGAGAGAATATGAGTAAACTTACTTTGTTTGGAAGTTAATATATTCAAGTTTCTCGAGCTTGCAGTGGCCATGTCTATTTTAGCCAATTACTCATTTCAGGTGTGATCGATGGGCAAGCATCTTCCCAGGTCATTCAGACCTTACTGGGCATGACTCTAAACTACCTTTGTCTAATCCCTTCCTCCATCAACCAGTGGGGAGCAGACTTAGAGAATGTTACCTGGAGCTTTTTTGGCAAAACTATAAATGGCATGTCTATATTATCTGGCCTCCCCTTTCACTCCTTTCATGTTAAGTAATAGCCAGTCTATTACAGTGGTATTAACTGTATTATCCATTCTCCTTTATCACTATGTGGCATTGTTGTGTTCTTTCTAAAAGTTTTAATGATTTCCTGCTTGTCATTCATGTTATGAAATTTCACTATTTTATGACATAGTTATTAGGGATTTAAAAAATTCAATTTTGACAATTATTTTTATATATTTTAAAATATATTTCTTTATTGACTTTAGAGAGGAAGGGAGAGAGTTAGAAAGATAGAAACATCAATGATGAGAGAGAATCATTGATTGGTTGCCCCCTGCACACTCCCCACTGGGGATCAAGCCCACAACCTGGGCATGTGCCCTTGGCCAGAATCGAACCTGGGACCCTTCAGTCTGCAGGTGGACGCTCTATCCACTGAGCCAAACTGGCTAGGGCTAGGGCTCTTTTATTGTCTTACATAATTGTTTAGATAATTTTCTCTACTCTCTTTTATTTAAAAAGTTAATAGATTTATTTAAAAGAGGAAGGAGAAGAAGGGAAAGGAGAGAGAGAGAGAGAGAGAGAGAGAGAGAGAGAGAGAGAGAGAGAGAGAGAGAGAGAGAACTTGTTGTTCTACTTATTTAAGCATGCATTGGTTGCTCCTTGTGTGTACCCTGACTGGTGATCAAACGCACAACCTTGGCATATCAGGGATGAACCTCTAACCAACAGAGATACCCAGTCAGAGCTTTACTCTCTTTTAATGATTGTGTTTATTGAAATGAATATAATGTACTTGGATATTTGACCTAAATTAATTCTCTAGTTTCTTATTTTGTTCTTTTTAGTATTGAGTCTTTTCACTCTGCTTTCCAGAAAACTACCCACAGTGGTGCCTCACACAACGAACTTAATTCGTTCCAGGAGCAAGTTTGTTATGCGAAAAGTTCGTTATGTGAAACGCGTGTTCCCATAACAATACATGTTAAAAAAAATAATTCGTTCTGTAGCATAAAATATGCTAAGATGACATAAAAAAAGATAAATTTTTTGTTATTATTTTTATTTATATACATCTAAAAACATAATTTAAAAAAAAACAACACATTTTTTTAATTTTAAGACAGACTAAGTAGAGTCTACCGAATCTTGCACATCTTCATCCATTTTCTGCTTTTTGGCCGATGGTTTCATGAAAAACCTGTCCAAAGTTCGCTGTGCGAGGCGTTCTTTATGCGAGGCACCACTGCATTATGTAGGTTTTTATCATCTTTATTATTTATTTCAGCTATCATATTCTTATTTTTCTCTGACTATTCATCCTTTCATATTATTATTTTCTTGGTTAGTAGACATAGTACCTTTCCTTACCCTTCTGACTACATTAATTATTGTTTTATTTTTATGTTTTCTTCTGACAGTTCCCCATTCTTCCTATGTTTCTTTCAGTTTTTACTTCTTTGTTTTAAAAGTAAAAATTATTTTAATATTTTATATTGTTTTCTTTTATATTTTCATTTACTTGCATGTATGTGAAACAACATTCATCACATCTTTCATATGCTTCAGCTCTTTGTTCACATTTCAACTTTTAATACTAAAAATTTATTGACATTTTGTGGGTATGAAGGTAATTTTCTCATAGAGTTATCTGGCAGTGGGGGTGGTAATTTTAGTAAGAATAACCCTCAAAAGAGTATCTGTAGCAATTTTTCCTGGGAACTGATCAGTGTATGCAGTGAAAACAAAAATCAGTTTATGCAGCTCCCATGCTTAAAGTACTTCAATAATGCTCCCATGATGCACAGAATGGAAGTCAGACTTCATCTTAGGACCCTTAAAGTAGCTTCTGCCCATCTTTCAAATTACATATCATATCACACATTGTTCTGCACTGTAGTCCTGCTAGCTTCCTTTGGCCTTAAGACAAACCATGTTTTTTCCACAGGGACTTTGATTTCATATCCAAATTACTGTTGTAGATATTTAAGGCAAATGAGGTGAACAGTAGTCAAATATACAATAGTATTCTGAGTATTTTTTAGTATATTTGTATTGATTTCAGAGAGGAGGGGATGGGGGGAGAGAGGGGGGGGGAGAGAGAGAGTGATCAGGAATCGAACCATGACCTCCTGGTTCATAGGTCGACGCTCAACCACTGAACTACTCTAGCTGGACTGTTTTTGTTTTTAGTTTACTTTAAAGAGGGAACTTATTAGCAGAATACAAAGGTTCTTGCAGGAGTTCCAACAGCTATAAGGGTTTAATAGAATCACGCTTTTCTGAAAGGGCAGATGATGTTATAATAAAAAATATTTCTGGGTTTTGCAAGATCATGAAGAGAATATCCTGGAGGACATTCCTCCCTGTATAGTGCACAAGGGACTAGAATGTGGATTCGTTTCTGCTTGCTTTTTGTTCCTTATATTCCTTTATGCTAGCCTCAAACTTGCCAAGCACATGTTGGCAGGCATTCAGGCATCTCTGAAATGGCTCAACAGCTGGAAGAGCACCTCTAGTCTGCATAAATTAATTTTACTCTCTGAAGGATGGGTTGCAGTACAACCACAAATTCCACTTATGGGTTCTTCATGATCATGTAACAAAGAAAATTTCCTACAGTATGGTCCTCCTCATGCAAAACAAATACCACACAGTCTCTAACTGCTCCAACTGCCTGAAGCATTTCCAGGGCTGTCTTCCTCTCCCCTTCAGCCATTGAGGTCTTCAATCCAGATTTTCCCCCCCTGCAGCTTCTGGTCCTCTTCCATCCCGGGGGCAGCTTCTGGGAGTCTCAGGTGGTGCTGGTGGATTGGATGCTCTGCCTCTTATCACGGAAACATGTCAATGAAGCAGGAAGCCTGAGTGAGTTTAATGATACTACAGTATGATATTAATTGCTTCATAAATAGAAACCTCTTATTCTTCAAGCATATCCCACCTTGTGAAGGGAGGAGGATAACTATGAGAACATGGAATCACGGAAGTCAAAAAGTGAAGTTTTTTAGGAATGTCAAATGCAATCAAACGATAAAGAAAATGAGAACCCAAAATTGGCCATTGGATTTAGCAAAGTATAAATCACTGGTAATCTTACCAAAAGAAGTTTCTGAAAAGAATTAAAGATTAATGCATGACTGAATGAGTTCCAGGAAGGAAGTGGGGAGAGAAAATAGAGATACTATACTTAGCCCTTCACCTTAGTACAACACATTTTGAACAAATAATTTCTTCATATCTTGAAATACTTTTAGGTCTCTTACCAGCCGTATATTTAGAATTGGTACAGTTAAACTTTATTTTCAAATGAAGAAATTGAAGTCCAGAATAAATGTGTTTTTGTTTTTTAGTTCTAGTTTAGATCATATTCCTTAAAGCAGACTTAGTCCTTCATCTGTGCTACCTAACTGCTTTCTACAGACCTTATCTGTGAATTTGCCTCTTGTTTGCATTCATGTTTAATTACAATTTCTGCACTATGTCTCAAACATAGTACTTTCATAAGAAATACTTGTTTCATTAGAATATAACCAAGGGGTTTAACCAGTTAGATATTATAGGAGAAATGCAGTAACAAAGACCTTCAAAAATAATATCAGAACACTTTTCTTTGCACCTTGGTGCACGTATGGCCAGGAGTTCCATTTTTGGTGCCCCACACAGGATTTGGAACCTATATACTCAAACCCCAATCTTACTAACATAGCAAACCCTTCCTAACCCCATCCACATAGCTGTCAACTCATAGGTATGCCTTTGTTCATGTGGAAATTTACCATAATCCCAAACAGATTCAAACATGGCTTAAGTGTGTAGATATTCTAGATGAGATGAATTATATCAACTGACTCATTTTTTTGTTCATTATTTTTGCTGATGTAATTGTGAGAGGAAGATTTGTGCTATTGTTACATGGAAAGAGAATGGGACAGTGTTAGGGAAGAATAGTATGTGTTTTCTATTGAGATCCATGGAGAGATCTGATTATGACCCACTTGGAGTTAAAATAAGCTTCAGGCAGAAGCTGAAGGAGGCACCTTCATAAAGGACAATGTACAATAAAGGGCGCAAGGTGGTGACAAAGTGACCCAGAATGCAGACAGGAAGGGTTTTTTTGTTTTGTTTTGTTTTTTTAAGTTTCTATGTCATAGAGTTCCACTGGAGCACCCTGGGTACTCAAGTGCAATGGAGGTGATGCTAAGTAGAAGAGTGGTGAAGCAGCAATGAAAGTTTGATTATTGTGATGTAAGAAATAACTAGTAGCCACATTAGTACTTAACATGTTTGGGAATTTGTGAATGCATGTACTAAAATATTTAATTACTCTCTTAAATAATTGAATTGCCTTTTACTTTAACATATGTAGGTAGGGACAAGATATATAAAAACTTAAATCATCATTCTTAAGGTTGTTGTATTCACATCATGGCATCACGGGAAAGTGAAAGAATTTGATTATGTTTCTGTGTATGCATACGTATGTATGTGTCCGTCTATAATTCTACTTTTACCAAATTACTCTAATTTACCTGAAAGAGTTGACACCTTCCTCAAAAGACTCACTTAGCCTTTTCCCAAGCACAAAACACGGCTTAGTCACTAACAAAACTGCGTGAGAGAAAGTCTATGAACATCTAGAGAACAATGAAATCATGCAAAATAAACACAGTGGAATCATTTATAGTAAATCATGCTGGGAAAATTTGATGTGTTTGTGGGTGTGTTTTTTTTTTTTTGACAGATTATGAAATTAGCGTATCGAGCGAGAACTATGGATAATAAATGTCTAAGCTTCAATAAGGTGGTTGATAGAGTGGTGCAAGTAAATGTATACAAATTATCAAATAAGTTTTGATAAGAACACAGTAAAATGGATTAAAAACAAACTAAGAGATCATAAATGTAGAGAATGATAAATGAAAGTAGGACCTTTGAAGTACCAGAAAATGAGTCTTGTCTCTATTAAGTGGATTTCTGATCATAAATACAGGGCAAATAGGGTCTGAATTAGATTGGCAGATCATATCAATTTGGAAGGAGCTATAAAATACAGTTTGGAAAGAGAATGATATAACTGGTTGTAAATAAGTTAAGTCTGTAGGCAGAAAAGAACAAACGAGATTCAATTTGTACAAGAGCAAGCAGGAAAAATATTACTAAGCAACCGAATAACAGTACCATTTCTTGCTAAGAAAAAAAAAAGTGATGGCATTGCATTTTACAATATATAGCTATATATTGCTTATTTTTATGAGATTATTGCATAGCAAGCCAAGAGAACAGACTACTTTCGGGAATAAGGTTGATTATCCAAGGGAAGTCATTGAGTTCTTTTCGGACTGCATGCTAGAGTCAGTGTGTTTGGCAGATGGGCCAGCTGCATTTCTTGTTTCTATCTCCATCTGGCTCCTTCTGATTCTTGGAGTCTTTTCTGCATGTTAGGAAACAGACAGCAAATATTTCTTATTAGTATAGCAACATGTCCATAATACTCTTTGATGTTCAGTCACAGGCTACATTTAAGTTGAGATGCGGAATATTTGGACTGGAACCCAGGCTCTTTGTCCGCCTGAGTCAAAGAATGAATCCACGGACCGAGGGTGGTATAGCAAAGGTGGATATTTTTTGAAGAACAAGTACAGACTCCCACATGGGGAGAGGGAAAGAATCCCACAGAATGGACTCCCATGTAGGGAGGGGGAAAGGGTCCCACCGACTTCCTGTTTCCATGGTTTATAAAGGCTGCAGTTCCTGTGTTCTGATATCCCCTCTGATTAGTCAGTATTCCATTTTGAATTGGTCACTATAGTGATTCCTGAAGCCTTCCTCCTTTATTGTCCTCCTATTCTCTCTGGCCTTCTTTCCTCCTTTTTCATTTTGTAAATATAGACCATTTTTTTTGGCTACTTCCAGTTCCCTTGCCTTATGGAAATGTAAAGGTGCCTCGCTTCCTTGTGCTATGGAAGTGTATCTTCTCCCAGTCTGTAGCCCTGTGTTTTTCCATGGACCCAAATTCTAAAAATTCCCTAAGCCTGCCTTTATTCCCCTAAAATTCCTGTTTCAGTTGTATCCCAGTACATATTCCACATATTATCTCCTCAAGAATATTATTTATTATCTGTCAAATAGAAGTGCATAACTTATATCCACCCTGTATGGTATAAAAGAAAATACAAATAGCAGGGGTCCTCAAACTTTTTAAAGTGGGGGCCAGATCACGGTCCCTCAGAGAGCTGGAGGGCCGGACTTTATGAACTACTAATTCCTACTGTAACACCTCGGCTGCGCTCACTGCCCAAAAAACCTGGCGGGCCGGATCAGACTCCTCTGCGGGCCGCATGTGGCCCGCGGGCCGTAGTTTGAAGACCCCTGAAATAGAGAAACAGAACTGTTTGTGGATTGGTGGCCCACAGGTGTTGTGGGTAAGAGAATGCTGGTGGGGGCAGATGCAAGATTTCCTCAAAGTAAAACCAAGTAATTTGTCTCCAGTTTAAAAAAACAAAACAAAAAAAAAACAACAAACTTGAATTCAAATAAGAAACTTATTATGTGTCAAAAAAAGGGAAGTAATGAGTTGGGTTGGAAGTTAGATTGCTAGCCTCTCAAGATGTGAGTACACGACTCTATACACAGAAAACATGAGTGGAAATAAACAAGGAAACTTTCATTTTATAATGAAAGTTAAAATATGGTTTGGTCTTTATCCCAAAACACTGCTGTTAACTTCTTTTTATAGCTTTGGTAATTGTTCTAGAACAGCAATTAGGACTCAGCACACTTCCTTACACCTGATATGAATGCAATGAAACCATTATCCAAACAATTCATTTTAAAAATCTCTTAATTTCTTTTTTTCTCTTTGAAAGTACCTGATTTTCAGGTCTTAGAATACAAACTGAAGTCAAAGAACAAAGGAGACAGAAATCCTCTGAAGGATAGTAGATGCATTAAAAGCTCCAATAGAATTGGGTGATAAAGGAAAAGAGTTAGGTCAGAGGTATTTACACTGAGAAAACCAAGTCACCTCATAAACATACAAGGATGGTGAATACTCCCAGATTAAAAAAAAAAAAACAAAACTTGTGAACTAAAAACTTGCTTCAAATGCGAGCCTATTGTGACTTTTATAAAAGGGTCATTGTGATGATAAAATTAAATGCATTTACATTTGGTTTGCTAAATAGGGAGTATTCCAGGGTCTTCAGATTTATGGGATGCTTGAGTAGTCACAGTTATCTTTGATTAACTAGGTCAATAGAAAAATCTTGAGGCCTCATAACTGGGTAGTGTTGGAGATGAATTTGGGTCAAGGTCAGGAATGTCAATGTCATTTAAGCAAAAAAAAAAAAAAAAAAAAAAAGATTGGATTCTTAGTAGGGGTATAGTATATTTTAATAAAGCCATATTTGTCAAGAAGAAATGAGGTTAAAAATCACCTGGAATCTGCATTCAGATTCTTAGTGATAAAATTATGAAGAATTAAGGGGCATTGAGGATGAGATTTCACAGATTTGCTCGGAAATTATCAGGACTTTGACAAAAAAAAAAAAAAAAAGAATGCCTGGAAGATATAACTGCTGCCTTGACCACTCAGACTTTATGTCACTACCAAAAGCTCAACCCCATCTCAAAAACTTTCCTTTATATGACATCATATATTTTCCCTAAATGACTCAGAAAATGAGTTATATTTTACATATATTTTCTTTCTTGTTGAACTAAAGACAGGTTGATGTTTGAAAAGAACCAGGGTTGCAGCTGATATTAAATAAAATTTAAGAATTGTATTAAAATAAAAGAAAAAGTTTTAAGTGCCTTATAATTGTAGCTAAATGGCTATTGATGATTCCTTATTATGTGAAAATCAGTGTGAAGCATTCTGTGAAGGATGCAAAGATGAGTAACTATTATCCCCAACTCTCAGGAGGTATGTGATATATTGGAAGACATGCATAACTACTTCAAAACAAAGCAAAGACAATTAAATAGCAACAAAATACAGCAGGAACACACTAACACAATTGGTTTGGTGGATTAAACATTTCCAAAATAATTCCAGCCTTGTATATAAAATATGGCCTTTAAATTAACTGATAAAAGTTAAGAGATGAAATAAGCCATCCCATCCACGATAGATTCCCATACAGGAGAGCTCCTTGATGAAGGCCAGCTGGTCGAAGGGGGTCTTCTCGTACTGCACCTGGAAGCCACCGTCCGCGCTGCCTCCCCGGAGGTTCTCAGGAACATCTTGTTGTCTCGTCCAGGGCCGCAGAGCCGTGGAAGCCCAGCCGCTGTGCCGTCTTCTCGGGGTAGTCTTAGTCCTCCTCCCAGTCATCGAACTCCTCGGCCTCGAAGTCGGCGCCTGCGAACAAGGCCGGCAGCTCCTCGGGGCCAGGCCGGCCAGCTAGGCCGCGGCCCCCGCCCCTTTCCCCCCACCGCCATGGCCTGCGCCCCCTCCTCCTCCATCGGGCCTTCCTCCTCCGGCTGCAGTGGGCCCCAGCCGCCTACCTCCATCGGCGGCAGGTTCCCCTCGCCGCCCAGCACGTCCATCTGCAGGTCGTTGCTCTCCTCGTACAGCATGGACAGTCTTCTTCCTCTTCTTAAAGAATACTCTTCAATATTTCATGTAATACTGGTTTGGTGGTGATGAACTCCTTTAGCTTATTCTTGTCTGTGAAGCTCTTTATCTGCCCTTCTAAATGATAGCTTTGCTGGGTAGAGTAATCTTGACTGTAGGTCCTTGCTACTCATCACCTTGAATATTTCTTGCCACTCCCTTCTGGCCTGCAGAGTTTCTGTTGAAAAATCAGCTGACAGTCATATGACTGCTCCCTTATAGGTAACTAATTGCTTTTCTCTTGATGCTTGTAAGATTCTCTCATTGTCTTTAACCCTTGACATTTTCATTATGATGTGTCTTGATTTACTTTCTTCTTTAATTCTTTAGTTGTAGGACTCCCATATAGCCATATTTCAGGTGGTTATGAATGATGGTGGTTCTGTATTTTAGTTGTAATTTTGATGTGGTTGTGGAAGGCAGTTACCTATACCACCATTTTGTTTCCAGGCTGGCAAACTCTTTCTCAAAGGACCAGATGGTTGAAACGTTATGCTTTGCTGGCCACATGGCCTGTTGTAACTATTTAAGACTACCGTTGTAGTGGAAAATCAGTCATAGAGAATACATAAAGGAATGAAAGTGGCTGTGTTACAAAAATATTTTATTACAGAAATTGGTGGTAGTGTAGTGGGTTAGCTTGCAGACCCCTTAATTAGTGGGGCAAAATATGTCCTGTATATAATACGTATACACATGCCTTGATGTACACATGTTTTTATTTACAAAATGGAATTGAGTGTCTCAAAAAAAATGAGCCATGTGAAGTAAATCTGCTAGAACTATTAGTGAATTATGTATATATTTAAATATCATCACATCTTTTATTTTTAAGCAACATGTAACAGAATACATACTAGAGAAACTATTTCCATGCCTCCTATACTTAAGTAAACTCTTCTCTGAAAGTATGTAGTATAGCTTTTCCTGAAGGGAGTCAATCAGTGGAAAAGTTAAGTTGTTTATTAACTCAGCACAGTTTAAATAAGGAAATGCTCTCATAATTGTTTGGCTGGGTTCTTAGATGTGAAATACTTACTTCCTTCTGTCCTGACACAGAGCTTATCATCTCAATGAAAGCTCAGTGGTCAGGTATCAAGTGACGTTGCAGGTGTTACCCATGGTTAAGACAGAACTCTATCACCAAATATAATTGTACTTAATTTAGGGAAAGAGACAATTGGTTAAATGTCTTATATCAAAGTAACAAATAAATAGTGAATTGAAGAGGCGGACTGTTTCTAAAGTGGTCTAGAAAAATAGACTCTGAAATCAATCTCATCATTTTAAAGATTGCAACCTCAAGGACTTCTGGTGATTTTTCTTCATGACATCCCCTAATACCTAATCATAGACATAGACACATAGGGGAATAAAAAGAACCAGCAATGTTAGGCTGATGTAACCCTGACTCCTTCTGTTCTATTTAAACTACCACACATGGTGACCTCTTATATAGTCATTTGTTAACCCTTTTCCTCTTGTATTGTGAAATTTGTACTGCACATATCCAAAAGTGACAGTTACAATAAGAGTAGCCCACATAACCTCTGAGATTAAGACAGAAAAATTCATATAACACTCAAATCTGGTAGTACAGAAGAGAAATACAGCTGCACAGTGATTATCTCACTCATGCCCAGTTCACAGAAGCAGAACAGCATCTCATCCATTATTGAGATACTGCAGAATTTGTGCTGTAATATATGTGCCTACAGAATAAAGTAACTGGGCTTACATTTTTTATGCATTTGCCCATATAGTCCATATAGGTCTGGTGTCAGCTCATGACATACTTATACATTTTAAAGTAACTGAATCATACATATCTTTTAAAATAAACATATTCTTGATGAAAAGTGTTTCTTCTAAGAGCATTGGGGTATATCTTATATAGTAACTACATGTAGAGATCGTACTACATATAGAGTCATATTTCTATCACTATTACTTTTAAGAAATAATATGTAACTATTACTTTTAAATAATGTATGTTATGCAATAGTTTTCCCAAGAAAAGAAGATACTATTAGTGAAAATAGAGATTAATAATCCTGAGAAAATTAATCTTTCTACAATGAATAAATTTTGTGGTGCACACTGGATGAAACCTTGAATTTTTAAGAACATTACAAATTATTTGCATGTGCAGATTCATTTGGTGTTTTATTATATATTTTGCATATTGGCTCCATGAAGGAAAGTAAAAGCAATTGCATTAGCTTTTGTAAAAAGCTTTTAAATGGTTTCACTTAAAAATAAGAATAAGTAATATTTGAGTCTGTTATATCACTGAGGCTATTTTAAAAGTCTCTTGGATGTACTTATGATTTATTTATTATTATAAAATGCTTTGTATAAAACACTTATATTCTGTGTCCCAAATAATTCAATAATATATTCATTTTTTGCAAACCAAACAATATTTCCAAAACCAATATTTATGTGCAACCTTATGAAACAAACAAAAATACAGAGTGAATATAAATGAAAAACATTTATAATCAATTAATAGAGTTAGCATTTCAGATTCTCCTTGAAATAAACACTAATGAATACTTCAACAAAAAGAAAAAAAAAGAACATAGAAAGGAATTGGATGGGGGGAAAAAAGCAATGACAAAATGATAAATCCTAAGATATTGTGTGAGCTTTAAAAGGATTATAATAAAAACTAGTGGCCCTGTGCATGAATATGTGCACATTGAAAGGAATTTAATTAGAACTATTTTAATATCTCTATTCGCCATTTCTCTGCAAAAGAAGTGTCAACCAAATGCATGATTGACAATAGAGATCAAAATATACGCATGCAATTGGCACAAGCGAGAGTTTTTTATGTATTGCATATGTGCCAGTTAACTTAGCCTTTTATATACATATACTGAATGGCCAGATTATTATGATCTCTGAACGCATAATAATTTGGCCACTCAGTATATACCGTATTTTTCGGACCATAAGACGCACCGGACCATAAGACGCACCAGTTTTTAGAGAAGGGAAATGAAGAAAAAAAGATTCTGAAACAAATAGTGTCCTAAAATATTTTATGTGCATTAAAACCCAACATCACAGTCATAAACACATGTAATCAACCCTGTAAAGTAAACAGCAGCATTTAGAACCATTTTAGAGCCGGGCAAGCACACAGAGACCACACAGAGCCAGGCAAGTAAAAAAACTTTTTTTTT
The DNA here is from genome assembly GCF_964339955.1 of Pipistrellus hanaki. Taxonomy (NCBI): domain Eukaryota; kingdom Metazoa; phylum Chordata; class Mammalia; order Chiroptera; family Vespertilionidae; genus Pipistrellus; species Pipistrellus hanaki. The sequence continues at coordinate 89,473,142 of NC_140524.1, forward strand.
ACAGTATATGTGTAGGCTATATTTGGACCATAAGACGCAGGGACTTTTCCCCCCCACTTCTGGGGGAAAAAAAGTGCGTCTTATGGTCCGAAAAATACGGTGTGTGTGTGTGTGTGTGTGTGTGTGTGTACACACACACACACACACACACACATATGTATATATATGTATGTATATGTATATGAATGTGTGTGTGTGTGTATATATATACACACACACACACACACACACACACACACACACACACACACATTGTATATTAGAGGCCCGGTGCATGAATTTGTGCATAGGTGGGGTCTGGCCAGCCTGGACAGGGAGACAGGGGGAGGGGACATGGGCAGTTGGCCAGCCTGCCTACTGGCCAACTCCTGGTCCAGGGAACAATTTGAATATTAACGTTTTATTATACAGGATATACTTTGAGTAGTCAGATTATTATGTGTTCAGAGATCATAATAATCTGTCCTCTCAGTATAGAATAAACTTGCTTAATTAGACCTGCTTTCTGATTTAGTTAAACTTTTTCCAGCCCAGTGAAGCACCCCAACTTCTCTTTCAGGTAATTGTCAGAAACACAGCAGTAAATATCAATATGAAGCAGATTATTATTGTAGATCACACAGGGAGAACAAAGGGTAAAATGTTTAACTGCAGCAGTGTTTGACTATATTCTGTGCAGTGAGTAAACCTGAAGTCATTTTTAAGGTCCATCATTTATTACTATTTTTCAGTCAGGTCAAGGTTCTAAGCTTTCAAAATCTCTGTTTTCCACCTAATGAAAAGAAAATAGGATTCCACCAAGTCTCCTATCTACCTACTCCAGGGCTTCTGTGAAGATCAAATGAGATGATGCATGGTAAAATGCTTCACAAACATTTAGTTAAAGTGTAAAATGTTTCCACCTGGCTAGAAAGCAAGTCATGTTCCTGGGCTGAAGAAACAGCAAGGAGCCTAATCAGTAGGGAGAGAAAGCAGGGCATTGCTATGTGAACTTCATTACTCGGCAATCACAGCGAATATTTTTGAACTGGGCTAGGCTGTGGCCCACATGTTTTGCCTTGGGGTCTTGGCAACGTCAGCTGAAATTTGATAGGGTGTTGCTCCCGGGTGGTGGCAGGGCCTGTTTCCCACTTGGGAGAAGCCAAATGTTGCTTTGTGGATGCCAGGCTCGTGGTACCATTTATTTTTAAAAGGCCAGTGCATGTCATGGGAGCTCCTGTGTTGAGGGTTTGCCCCCTGGTGATCAGTGCACATCATAGTGACCAGTCGGACAAACACTTAGCATATTAGCCACATAGATAGATAGATAGATAGATAGATAGATAGATTTGGGAATGTTTAAAAGAAAAGTTTAATGAAAAGACTAAAAAACAATAGATGATAAAAATATTTGAATAGTATTTGTCTTGTAAAGTAAGGAATAAAATATGGATCAACTCTCAATTTTGTGAGTTAAATATAAAATTAATATGGATATTAATCCACTAAAACAGAGTAATTGAAGGCAAGAAGAGAATATATGTAAGACAAAGTATGACAATTTTAAATATTGTAAGTTACATGCATGTATTATTACAAATAATAAATATAAATGGGTTAAACTCATTCAGTAGACAATAGTAAGAGACTATATTCTGGAAAATGATATGTACCTGACGTAAAGATAAATGATATATACAATTTGAATGATCATAGTTTAAAGGCAATATATACCTGACAAGCTAAAGAAAGAAAAGATGATGAGGTAATATGTAATATTAGGTAAAATAGTATTTCACTGGCCAAGAATTCATAGTAGCTAATAATTAAAGTAAAAATTCATGATGAGAAGTGACATAGCAAACATAAATTGTATAAACATAAGATCTTATCTTTAAAATGTATTTTATTCCTTGGGAAAAATTTTCTTAAAATTAAAATTTAGATGTCTCAACCTAGAAATAAAACTTAAAACCTGAAGGTTTTTAAATTTTTTCTTAGAGTATAATACATTTAGCATAAATATAAATTATTTGCAATGCCATTAACTTTTCTTATCTATGTAGCCATTGGAAGAGAACTATACACCAATAAAGAGACAATAAGTAGTCTAGTTATATGTATATACACAATGAAATATGCATGAGTTCAGAAAAGAAAGCTTTTAACAGATTCCAATAGTTAGTTGTGGCATTTTATCAGTTGAAAAGAAGATAAAGGGATATATAAAACATAAACATGTAAGTTCTATTTATAGCATAGAATGTTATCAGCAGTTAAAATTATTGATTCAATAAATTTACATTATTATAAAGAAATCTCAGAAATGTAATATTGAGAGGTAAAAGCAAGTTGTAGAATGTTTGTACATTATAATTCTATTATTTTGAGCACACTCATTCTAAACATACACAAATGTATAAGATACAGAATGTAAAGAAACATACTAAATATATAGTAGTTATTGTCCTTACTAGAGTCCCGGTTTACAAAATTTGTGCCCTGGGGAGGGGGGTGTCCCTCAGCCCAGCCTGCACCCTCTCCAACCTGGGACCCCTTGAGGGATGTCCTGATCCCCACAGGGATCGGGCCTAAACTGACAATCGGGCATTCCTCTCACAATTTGGGACTGCTGGCTCCTAACTGCTCACCTGCCTGCCTGCCTGATTGTCCCCTAACTGCTCCCCTGCTGGCCTGATTGCCCCCAATTGACCTCCCCTGCCAGTCCAATTGCCCCCAGTTACCCTCCCCTGCTGGCCTGATAGTCCCAAACTGCCTTCCCCTGCAGGTTTGTTAACCACCACCCCCAATTGCCCTCCCCTGCTGGCCTGATCGCCCACAATTGCCCTTCCCTGCCAGCCATCTTGTGGTGACCATCTTGTGACAGCATGGTGCGATGCTACCTTGGCTTTTATTATATAGGATGTTTAGAGGGAATGGAATCAGAGACAGTAGGACCACTCCTTCCTCTATAAATAATGTCTTTTGTAACTTAAACCCCTCTCCAATTAAGATGGGTTGAGGAGAGGCAGGAAGAGAGGAAGAGGGTGACAGTAAGAGAGCAAGAAAAAAGGGAAGGAGGGGCGAAAGAGAGGGAGAAGAGGAGGGAGTGAAGGAATGACAACAAGGCTTTAAAATAAATTCTGTGTGGTGAATCCTTGACTATTACTTATATGATTAGTGGATACTGTTCTGTATTTTTAACTTTTATCAAAACATTTAAATCAATGAACAAATCTAAATATGTTCAATGCATGTTTTAGTTTTATCATTCATAACATTTTTACAAGTCAAAGGACAGTGGAACTGAAGGCAAGATACTTGATTTTCAATGAGGTCTCTGACACACGAGCTTGTGCAAGTCAAGATTGCTGGACCCTAGACTCTTCATCTATAAAATGTTAACAAGAGTGTTTATTCTGCTTAGTTCATGAGAGTCTGTGTAAGAGCATTTTATAGCAGAGAAAACACTTTGCAAATATAAAGGTTATGATTTTAGTACTAATTATTATAGTTACCATGTATTTAATGCCTACTCTGTCCCAGCCATATTTAAATATTATTAATACTCAATATAATAAAAAAGAAAATTAGTTATTATTAGCCCCACTTTCAAGAGGAGAAAATTGAGGCCCAGTGAGGAGCTTATCTAAAAGCTTAAAAGGTACTGGCAAGATGCTGACCTTTTCTCTCTAACCATAAATTATACGTTTCCTTTGGGTAAAAACATCATCTGCAACATAGAATGTTTTGGGAGGCAGGGGAAAAACAAATTAATGGGTTTTTCTCATATCTATAGCTCGTTAAATGCATTAGTGACTGTGGAATAAATTGTTTTTCTGGGTGAAATTCTTGAATCACATTTTCTAATGGAAAATATGTATCATTTGAATGAAAAGATTACCAGATGCCTTCATCTGGCTCTCCTGGAAGGGACCCTCCTGACTATAGAGCTGCGTGTTTTGGTACAGTAATTTTTATATTTCCACGTCCTTAATAATATGTAGCCTTCTGCTAGTAACTGAAGTGGCGGTCTGTCACCCTGCTGCTTCTGCTCACTGTCTGCCTGACAGCGAGGATGAAAAAGAGCTATGGGCTCCGCCACTCTTTCTCCCAGGAGGCCACAGCGATGCCACCTAATCTGAATGTTGTGCTTCAGTAACTCCGTAAGAGAGTTCTCCTGCCCACTCAGCTTATGTTCCCTAACCACACAGCAGTTGCTTGAGAAGCCAGCTGTTATCAGTTCTCAACACAGAGTTGCTCTGCAGCAAATAAGGATTTAGCAGTGGTAAGCTTCTACCTGACTGATGCTTTGGCCATCGCGACATTCAAAGATAAATGAGTGACTGATACCACTGATCAAGTTCTTCACAAAACCATCCATGTTTCATTAGCCTTCTAGAGTTTTTCATTCCATCAGAAGACAACTCTGTAGGCTCAGGATAAAGCAACCCGCTAGGGAAGTGGTCGGCAAACTCATTAGTCAACAGAGCCAAATAAAAATAGTACAATGATTGAAATTTCTTTTGAGAGCCAAATTTTTTAAACTTAGACTTCTTTTAATGCCACTTCTTCAAAATAGAGGCGCCCAGGTTGTGGTATTTTGTGGAAGGGCCACACTCAAGGGTCCAAGGAGCCACATGTGCCTCTTTTTTTTTTTTTTTAATTTATTGATTTTTCAAAGAGAGGAAGGGAGAGAGATAGCTAGAAACGTCAATGAGAGAGAAACATCGACCAGCTGCCTCTTGCACAGCCCCTACCGGGGATGTGCCCACAACCAATGTACATGCCCCTGACCGGAATCAAACCTGGGACCTTTCAGTCCGCAGACCGATGCTCTACCGCTGAGCCAAACCGGTTTCGGCCACATGTGCCTCTTAAGCCACAGTTTGCCAGCCACTGTGCTCGTGAGCATATGGGAAATCCCAGATTCAGAAGAACTTTGTTTCAGTGTTAATTTTAAAATGCCATTGCCCTCCTCATTCATTTTAGTGACTCTCCAAATATTTGTTCATAACAGTATCTGTCAATCTAATCATAATTTGCTTTGGAACTCGATGATCTTCAGCCTATTAGTCTTGATTCTGTGATTGTTAGTAGCAAAATAAATAAATAAACAAACAAACAAACAAATAAATAAAATGTAGTAAGCTTAACACACTATGCTTTCTTTTAAAGTTTTGGTTCAGTCCTAGCTGGGTTGACTCCTTGGATAGAGCATCAGCCTGAAGACTGAAGGGTTCCATTACAGTCAAGAGTCATGCCTGGGCAGTAGGCTCAATCCCCAGTAGGGGGCATGCAGGAGGCTGAAGATCATTGATTCTCTCTCATCATTGATGTTTCTTTTTCTCCCTCTCCCTTCCTCTCTGAAATAAATAAATAAATAAATAAATAAATAAATAAATAAATAAATAAATAAATAAATAAAGTAAGTAAGTAAGTAAGTAAGCAAGCAAGTTTTGGTTCAATTGACGTTTCTGGCAGTTACGCTTATGGAAAAGCTGAAACTCCCAATGACGTGTTTATGTTTTGTAAACTTGTGTGCTTGATGAATAAGTACATGTATGTTTTATTGCTACTTTAAATATCTTAATGTTTAAAATCTATATGATGAGATTTTTGGAGCATGCACCCACATTCACATTTGGCTTTGAATTATACTAATTTTAGATCCTTTCAACATTTCAGAATGATTGAGTATATATTCTGGGGCTGACCAGCAGACCCTTAGCGATGGGTAAATGATTAGTCTGACACACTTTTCTGTGAAAGAGAGGGCTAAGTGACTGCCTGGATAAAGGACCCAGATAGCCCCATTCATCTGCCTGCTTAGGCTTTTATTATAGCAACAGCTTGAACTAAAATTAACTATTAGATACTATCAGCAAAGTAAATATCCTTGAGAAAACACATGTACCTGTAGTGTCTTTTTAACAAGGACATTTTGAAGTCTAAACATAAAGATTCCAGTAAAACACCTGGGGCTCAGACTTGTTTGGAAAAGTCAAGGCGGGGTCTACTGCCTTCAGCAAGAATCCCCAGGCAGTGGTCGGCAAACTCATTTGTCAACAGAGCCAAATAAAAATAGTACAATGATTGAAATTTCTTTTGAGAGCCAAATTTTTTAAACTTAAACTTCTTCTAACGCCACTTCTTCAAAATAGATTCACCCAGGCCATGGTATTTTGTGGAAGAGTCACACTCAAGGGGCCAAAGAGCCGATGGCTTTTGAGCCGCAGTTTGCCGACCATGAGGCCTCCAACCTTTCAGTGAATCCTCCTCACAGACCTTCCAACCAAGTCCCATACTTCCCCATGTATACATACTAGTAGAAAAGGCTAGCTGTAGTGGGATACTGATATTTTATAAATTTGTTCTTGTGTATCTCTAAGATGTACTTACATGGTTACTTTAAATAGTTCTTCTTTGAATTATACTTTGAAATGGAAATTTTATAGTCTCTAACAATGTGTGTGACTGTATCATCAGATTATATATTCTAACTATATGTGGAATTTGAAATGAAGACCTCTCTTTTATTCAAGGTAAAATAGCAGAATTCTTTATTTTCAAGCTTATTTTAATAATGTCTAATTCTAGGTAATTTTCAGGTGAGGTAAATGTTAATATGTTAAGATTTAATATAGTTAAAAAGAATTGAAATATGTGTGGGTAGTGATGCATTCTCAAAATCTCAGGAATGAAAAGTTGTAAAAAAAAAAAAAATAGGGAACAGGAAATTGATTTAGAGTAGAGTAAACCTTCCTACTCCTTTGTATCCATGTCAATTTGGAATGTTTTTTTTCTCTCTAAGAGTCATACTGGAAGATGATATGTGAATAACTCCACCAGAAGCAAAAAAGGGACATTCACAAAGTCCCAGGCACTTCCAGAACCATCTATCATTCTGACTCTGACATGCTCAATTGGAGTCTGAACTCTGGGTTCCCTGGTAAGAAATTCTTTTCCATATGCTTCCCCACTTAGCCTGATGACTGCAACTTATAAAGAAACCATTAGTTTTGTTAATTCATACAAAGTCCCTTTTGTCTCAGTCAGTGAAGAGATCTGAGACCCCAGTTCATCGCCTAGATGCTTATCCTTGTCCTCAGAGCTGATTCAAACCTCCTCCAATCCTTGTTACACTGAGCCATGTCATTCTTTATTCTGGAATTCCCTATGTCCTTGCTATTCCAAGTGCTGGTATCACCTGGGAATTTGTTAAGAAAGCAGAGTCCTAGTCAAAACCTCAAAATCTATATCTCGGGGTAATTTGCATGTACATTTAAGTTTGAAAAATACTGGAAAATTTTTATTTTTTCCTCACCATTTTCTCTAAGTGAAACCTGGCTACCTTCCTAAGCCACTGCTTCTTGTGTAGTGGCTTTTTCTCAAAAGCTAGAATTCTCTGTCCTGTATTCCTCAGATAATTCTGAAAGGTGGAAGAATTCCCTGTTTGGTCCTCATTGCTGTTTCTAAATTGTTCTCTCTCTTCTCCCTAAAAAAGCATTTTTACCCTGAAGCTTTTGTTTTTTAGGTTTCACCACTCTCCTTTGCTTCTTTAAAACCTCTACAGATCTGTGTCACTCCCCTAATTTCTTGAAGATAGTCGACCTGGTTGACAGTGTCTCCTTTGCACACTATTGCTGATCTGCTGCATGGTAATTTAAAAACAGAGAATCCCGCCAATGATGGGCTTACCAGGTTCTTGATCTTGCTTGTAATTATCTTCTCCTACCATTCATCTTGGTCATGCCAAACAGTATAATTTCCATTATGTATATCTCCTCTACAATAGATATAACCCATTGTGGGTACCCCTTAAACTAGTCAGTATAGCCAAAACCGGTTTGGCTCAGTGGTAGAGCGTCGGTCTGCGGACTGGGAGGTCCCAGGTTCGATTCCGGTTAGGGGCATGTACGTTGGTTGTGGGCACATCCCTGGTGGGGGATGTGCAGGAGGCGGCTGGTCTATGTTTCTCTCTCATCGACGTTTCTGGCTCTCCATCTCTCTCCCTTCCTCTCTGTGAAAAATCAATAAAATATATTTAAAAAAATAAACTAGTCAGTATACCCCAAGAAGTACTAATGAATTGGAAATGCCAGAAAATTCAGCCCACCCTTAGGCAGAAGTTTCCACTAATGAGAGGAAGATATACATGCTCAACAGGACTCAAGGGAACACAGAAATTATAATGGAGGTGATTGAGAATTTGCCTGAAATCCAGCTCACTACCACTAATGCTGAGAAGTTCCTCTGGCAAAATATGTACTTATTTAAATGCTAGAGGCCCGTTGCAGGAAGATTCCTGCAATAGGGCTTCTTGCTGTGGTCTCTGCTGCCCTACCTGCTTCCCTCCCTTCTCTGCTGCCCCACCGGCTTCCCTCCTTTCCTCCCCGCCTGCTTGCTTGCTTCTCCTCAGCTTCGCTCCCTTCTGCAACACTTGGCATCTTTCTATACTGTCTTGATATGCAAATTAACCAACACCTTGGTTGGGTTAATTTGCATACTCTTCCTGATTGGCTGGTGGATGTGGTATGGTCAATTTGCTTGTTTCTCTTTTATTATATAGGATGGGAGCTAAGGTTCCAGGGGAAAAATTCCCAGAACAAAATTCTTGCACACCACCTGTAAGATTGCTGCCTCTACCTTCAGAGAATGATCATTAGATGGCTGTGGGTTTAGAGCCACTGAGTCCAGCCTCATAATTTGTGCATTCCCTATGGTGCCATATCAAAGGAAGAGGGACATTCGCATAATACATGCCATGGATTTGAATGTTTTTCGCAGAATGTCTTGATAGATAGAAGCAATGTGTTTTGTTCTAAAAAGTCCATTTAGTATGACAAATTTCAAATAGACGCAACACAGTATCTTGCGATTGGGTCACTTTTCTAATTTGCACAATGGCAATACATAGCTCTGAGTGCTTCTCCTTTTCAAAGGACTGCAAAAAATATACCAGGTATATAAATAGTGTGTCCCTGAAGAAGGGAAAGCAAACATGTTTGTGTTCTATCTTTGTGAGAGATTGTGTCTATGTGACACAAGTTATCTCTTTTTCTTTCAACTAGTTTTCTCTCCTGCCTTGATATTGGCAATGTGTCTTGGGACCATGGTAGTAAATTAGGTGGAAATTGAAATATGTTCACGAAGCCTAAAAATTTATCATAGATAAAGAAAAACAACCACACACACATATGGCAGATCTACATCCCACTATAAAGTTCCAGAATAATTTTTGAAATGTAGACTGCTTGGCTGTTGGGTGTTGCTGCTTTATATGTGCAGAGTATCCATAACAAAGTTAAAATACACTTCTTTTTGAACAGAGGCTATATTAAATATATATATAGAGAGAGAGCATAGAACCTGAAGCCAGATAATCAGGATTCAAATCCCATCTTATTTTATTACTAGTTGTATACTCTTGGGAAAATCATTGAACCTTTTTATGCCTCAGTTTGTTCAAATATAAAATGGGGTTGGAATTATTGTAAAGACTAAATGAGTTAATATATAGAGAAAGATAAGTATCACATGATCTCACTCATCTGTGGAATCTAAGGAGCAAAATAAACTGATGAACAAAATAGAACCAGAGACAGAAGCATGGAACAGACTAATGAATCTTGGCGGGATAGGGAGTGGGTGGGTGGGTGGTAGGGGAGAATTTAACCAAAGAACTTGTATGCATATATGCATAACCTATGGACACAGACAATAGTGTGTTGAAGGCTTGGGGTGGGGGATTGGTGCAGGATGGAAGGGTCAATGGGGAGAAAAGGGGGGACATCTGTAATACTTTCAAAAATAAAGATACATTTTAAAAATTAAAAGCATTTTAACTAGACCCATAGTCGGCAAACTGAGGCTCAAGAGTGTGGCCCCTTGAGTGTGGCTCATCTACAAAATACGGCCTGGGCAAGTCTATTTTGAAGAAGTTGCATTAGAAGAAATTTAAGTTTAAAAAATTTGGCTCTCAAAGGAAATTTCAAGCATTGTACTGTTGATACTTGTCTCTGTTGACTAATGAGTTTGCCAACCACTAAACTAGATCAACTTACTATGTAATTCTTTGCTGCTGCTTTAAATACTGCTACTACTATAAAATAATAGTAGTTAAATAGTGGTTCTTTTCTCAAGAAATCAATATGGACTTTTTTCTAGAGAGGAAATACTTGTGCTTAAGTGGCATTTTGGCATTCCTCAAATAACTATATTACTACCGTGTTTCCCTGAAAATAAGACATCCTCTGAAAATAAGACCTAGCGTATTGAAAGATAAGACATCCCCTGAAAATAAGACCTAGCGCATTTTTGGGAGCAAAAATTAATATAAGACACTGTCTTATTTTCCGGGAAACAGGGTAGCATAGTTATTAATGTTTAAATTACATCATGCAAACGTATCTTTAAAATGTAATAGGTAGATACCTATCTGTGCTAACGTTTTGGGCACCGCTTTGCATCTATGTCCATAAAACTTTCTATATATACAGAAAGGATTTCTTATCCTGTCTGATACAATTATAACAATGTTCAATATGAGTGTCAATATGTAAATCTGATAGAAACAAAGATTTAATACAGAGTGTCCATCTCTTATTTTTTAACTACATAAAAATTGTGGCATAAAAACTAATATTTAAATCTACAATATAATTGTAGTCTTTAAAATGAGCAGACTTAGATAATGAAAACTTGAGACATATTGAACAATATCCATTTGCATTGTGTGGGTCCAGTTAGATGTGGGTTTTTAAGATTTTTTTAAATTTTATTTCAGAGAGGGACAGAGAGAGAGAGACATCAATGATGAGAAAGAATCATTGATTAACTACCTTCTGCATGCCCCTTTCTGGGATCTAGTCTACAACCCGGGCATGTACCATGACAGAATTGAACCATGACCTTCTGATACGTAGGTCGATGCTCAACCGCTGAACCACACCAGCTGGACTGCATGGATTTGTTTTCCACTAAATACTTGTACTGTTTTTAATCTGCCATTGGGTGCCGTGGATGTGCAGGGCTGACTGTATTAATTGATCTATGCCACTCTATATTGGGACTTGAGCATCCTTGGATTTTTTTTTAATCTATGGGTGAGTTCTGAAGGTAATCCCCAGTGATTTCCAGGGGCCAACTTAAGTTTTGGGGCAGTAAAAAGTTATACATGGATTTTTGACTCTGCAGGGGTTGGTGCCCCTAACCTATGCATTGTTTAAGGACTAACTGCCTATGTCCTTAGTTGTATTTAATGGAAGTAACATACAACATACTTTTTTATAAGAACAGTTTGATTTCCTTTTCTTTTTTTAAAACTTGTCTCAGACATGCCTCAGATTTTAAAAAGATACTCTAGGTTCAATTCCGGTCAAGGGCATGTGCCTTGGTTGAGGGCACATCCCTGGTTGGGGGTGTGCAGGGGGCAGCTGATCTATGATTCTCTCTCATCTATGTTTCTATCGTGCTTCCCCGAAAATAAGACCTACTTACAGGTTTCCTTCTGAGTGAAATATAAGGCATCCCCCCGAAAATAAGGCTCCCCTAGGCTAAACATGAGAGATTTGGTCCACTGATTCTGAAAGAAATGGAGTCACAAGAAATTCACCAGGAAATTCAGGAATTGGATTGTTATGATGATGTTCCAGAAGATGATGACATGATTGTCATTGAATAAATGAGTCAATTCTTGATACTGTAGGATTCACAGTTTGTCTGGTTTGTGTTGACAACTACCGTACTACCGTACCGTATACAGGTAATAAATTTCCTTTATTTTCGTTTAACAATAAATGTGTACCATACTCTTCTTCATGGAAAAATAAGACATCCCCTGAAAATAAGACCTAGCGTACGTTTGGGAGCAAAAATTAATATAAGACACTGTCTTATTTTCGGGGAAACAGGGTAGCTCTCTATCCCTCTCTCTTCCTCTCTGTAAAAAATATATTTTAAAAAAAGATACCCTATACACACATTTGCTACTAAAAATTGAAATAATACATCAAAAAACTGTTACAACTCAAATGAGTACAGGAATAAGGTATATGCCTAAAAGGACTCCATGTCTCTTTTAAGACTTGCCATTGCCCTCACTCCACATCTCCTCCTGTAGACCAGGTCATAACTCAGCCCCAGTACATACCCTTTTAATTCTTTTTCTCTGTCCTGCTGTTGGGGTGAATGTTTTCATGGAAGGGAAGGAAATCTGTTACTAGGGTTGAGAATCAAGTTACTAAGGTTCTTTACTAATGCTTCTGAGATAGCTTGAGTATCAGCTGAGTTTTCTTCATCAGATACCTGAGAAAATGACCCAGTGGAGGGGGTGTTGGTGAATCCATTGCAACTCTAGTCACAGGCTGAAGTTCCCTCTAGAACCCGTAGGCAGAGTTTAAGCAGACAGTGATGCTCAAAAATCTCAAGTTGCTACAAAGTAGCCTGGAAACAATAGGAATCAGTTTGACTTTCAGTACTGAGGGCTGTAGTAGAGTGCTGGTGGGAGAGGTTGGAGGAGTAAATCTCCATTTTTTGGTAGTTTATACTCATACTCATTTTAGTTTTCTTGTGGAACAGGCAAGTTATTTGAATTTTTATCCAAACCATGAGAATGTATATTGCTATATAAAAGCAGCACTCTTTGATTATTTATTGATATTAAAATTTTATCTAAAACTGCAAATTTCAGGAAATTGTAAACTGAATCATTCTTAAGGTTGGTGATATTGACTGTAAGTGCATAGTGAAATGGTAAAAATCTATAATAATAAAAGTGTAAAGTGCTAATTAGACCAGGAGTCTTTCTGGATGTCCTTCTGGATGACCTTTTGGATGAAGCCAACAGCCTGAGGGAAGCCTAGGTCCCAGATGCCACAGGGAAGCCTGTGCTGGCAGCCGGAGGAAGGAAGGCCTACTCCTGCATGAATTTCATGTATTGGGCCTCTAATATGCGATAAAGCCATGGCCAGTGGGCTCAAGAATGTGGGTTTGATCCTCAGTTGGGGCATTTAGGGGATGCAACGGATCGCCGTTTCTCCCTCTATCTCCATTTCTCTCTTTCTCTCCCATTCACTACCTTCCTTCCTCTCTCTACAAAATTAATAAAAACATATCCATGGGGAGAGAAACCAATATGGCAACATAGGTAAACAGCTATACTGCTGCCTCGCACAACAATTTCAAAACTGCAACAGGAAGACAGAGTGGATATTGTCCAGAACCACCAGAAAGTTGGCTGAGTGGATATTCTACAACTAGAAGGAAAGCTAAAAGGACACTGAGACTCAGGAGCTGTGGAGGACAGAGGTTTGGAGACCTGTGCACGCTGAAAGGGCAGGCAGCTGAATACGTGGCTGGCTTACTCGCGGTGCGTGCTGAGAGGGCAGGCAGCAAGCGTGCAGCTAGCATTTTCATTTGGGAGGGAAACAAAACCTCCTGACTGCAATGAAATCCAGTTCCTGGTGAGACTTTGGGTACCCCGACTCATTCAGGGAGAAAATGGACTGTATGGTAGCAGGCAAAATTGGAGAGCAGCCTTTTCTCAGAGGTATGTGCAACCATTGCCGTGGGACACTGAGACACAAGGGTCTCTTAGGAAGGGGCTGACGGGAATCCAAGGCTGTCTGCTCTACCCTGAGACTTCACCCCAACCAAGCTGAGCACAGAAGCTCTCCTAGTGGAGACACTGCTGATCCTCACAGCCAATTGGCCTGGAGGTCAACTTCCCCCAGTAATACCAGCAACAATCAAGGCTTAACTACAACAAGACTGCATACACAGCCCACAAAGGGGTGCACCAAAAGTGTCCAACTCAGGTAACTGGGGAGGCTGAGCCACTGGGCCCTGCTAGGACACCTAGCACACAAAGCCACTCCCATCAACTCAGGGAAGCAGCTAAAATGCGGAGATGAAGAGGCAGGCCACAAATGAAGGAAATGGAGGGAAGCAAAAGACTGGATACAGAGTTCAAAACCACGGTTATAAGGTTTTTCAAGAATTTCCTAGAAAAGGCCAATACATTTAATGAGACTCTCAAGGATATGAAAAAGGATCAACTAGAAATTAAGCATACACTGACTGAAATAAAAATATTATACAGAGACCTAAAAGCAGACTACAGGATCACAAGAATCAAGTCAAAGATTTGGAATACAAAGAAGCAAAAAACACTCCTCCAGAAAAGCAAAAAGAAAAAAGAATCCAAAAAGGTGAAGATAGTATAAGAAGTCTCTGTGATAACTTTAAGTGTACCAACATCAGAATTATGGGGGTCTCTGAAGAAGAAAGAGAGCAAAATACTGAAAATCTATTTGAAGAAATAGTGACAGAAAATTTCCCCCACTTGGAGAAAGAATAGACTTACAAATTCAGGCAGCACACAGAACCCCCAAAAAAAGAATCCAAAGAGGACCACACCAAGACACATCATAATTAAAATGCCAAGAGCAAAAGACAGAGAATATTAAGAGCAGCAAGAGAAAAACAGTTGCCTACAAGGGAGCACCCATACGATTGTCATCTGATTTCTCAACAGAAACTATGCAGGCCAGACAGGAATGGCAAGAAATATTTAAAGTGATGAATAGCAAGAACCTACAACCAAGATTACCCAGCAAAGCTACCATTCAGAATTGAAAGTCAGATAAAGAGTTTCACAGATAAGAAAAAGCTAAAGGAGTTCATCACCACCAAACCAGAATTATATGAAATGCTGAAAGGTATTCTTTAAGAAGAAGAGAAAGAAGAAAAAGATAAAAATTATGAACAACAAATACATATCTATCAACAAGTGAATCTAAAAATCAAGTGAATAAAAATCTGATGAACAGAATAAACTGGTGAATATAATAGAATCAGGGGCATAGAAAGCGAGTGAACTGACAATTCTCTGGGGAAAAGGGGGTGGGGTGCGGGAAGAGACTGATAAAAATCGTACACCTATGGATGAGGACAGTGGGGGGGGGGGAGAGTAAGGGCAGAGGGTGATGTAGGACCCTGGTGCAGGGGAGCTATGGGGGAAAAAAGAGGAACAATTGTAATAATCTGAACAAAAAAGATTTAATAAATTAAAAATATATAAAATTTTAAAGACAGTAAAAAAAATGAAAAACATACCCATGGGTAAGTATTTTTAAATATGTGAGAAACTTAAGTCAGCCTACAGGATTGCTTTTTAATTCCCATTTGAAGGTCCTCTTTACCTTTTAGAATTATATGGACTGACACACATGGAAACTGGAGCTCCCTGGCTTCTTTCTTACTTTTACCATTATTATTGCCATATACAAATAGGTGATACAGATGTTTGCCATCTGTGTGGCTTTAAACTGCTATGGTCCTGATTCAGCTACTATGTTCCTTATTTTTTGAACAAATTCCTTTAATCCATTATGCCCTTCTTTTCTGGGTTGCAATTATAGATTCAAGGTCATTATGGTTTTTATATTTTTCCCAGTAGTACTCCAGTTAAAGGCTCTGGCTTTAATTGATTTTGACTTATCTTTCTGATTTGTCAATAGCTTCTCTACTGATTTTCAATTTGTGTTTTAGAAGAGCATAAAATATTTTTAATGATTGACAAAAAGGCACTAATGTAATATGTGTGGTATTTTTAAATAGAAACCAATTATTTGAAATCTGAAAGGCACAAAAAATAGTATTAAATTGTTGAAATGACCTTTATTCTGCATTATGGACATGACCCACAGTATATCATGACTATTCTAATGCTCCAAATTTTAGTATGAGTAGGTTTAGCATATGAACAACTATATTATTGTATGTACTAAAGTTTCACATATCACATGAAGAAATTTAAGCTGTCATGTAAAGTTACAACTTGTAAACACATTTTTATTTTGCAGGTCCTGTTATGGTGGCATAGTAAGAAGCTTTTATTCTGTCATTAAAATTTCAAACTGTTTCAATGAATTAAGTTTAGTACATCTGTTAATATCCCAGTTAATACTATTTTCTTTGTAACATTTTTATTTCAGAACATTTTAAACAAAGTTAAATGACATGAAAGGTAGTTCTTTCGAATAACATGTGAGCATGTTCTTTAGTCATTTAAAGGGAAATAAAAATGACAGTACCTTTAATGAGATTATGAAAATCCTACAAGAAAACATAAGCAGTAAATTCTTTGACATAGGTCTCAGCATTTTGTTTCAATGTCTTCTAAGGCAAAGGGAACAAAAGCAAAAATAAGCAAATGGGACTACATCAAATTAAAAGCTTTTGCACAGGAAAGGACACCATGAACAAAAACAAAAAAGCAATCTACTGAGAGAAAAAAATATGCAAATGTTATATTTGATTATGTATGAATATCCTAAATATGTAAAGAACACATACAACTCAACATTTAAAAAGCAAACAATTTAGGGAACCTAAATAGAGATTTCTCCAAAGAAAATATACAAATGGCTAAGAGATATGAAAAGATGCTCATCACTAATCATCAGGGAAATGCAAATCATAACTATGATGAGATATTGCCTCACATCTGTTGGAATGGCTATTTTCAAGAAGACAACAAAGAACAAGTGCTGGTGAGGATGTGGAGAAAAGAGAACCCAACATGCACCATTGGAGAAACTCAGATTGGTGCAGCCACTATGGAAAATAGTATGGAAGTTCCTCAAAAAATTAAAAACAGAATTACCATATAACTCAGCATTTAATTCCACATGTGTGTATTTGTCAAAAGAAAATAAAAACACTAATTTGAATACATGTATACACCCCTCTGTTCATTGCAGCATTATTTACAACTAGAGGCCTGGTGCATGAATTTGTGCACTGGTGGGGTCCCTCAACCTGGCCTGTGATCTCTTGAAATCCGGCAGTTGACATCCCTTAGGGATGTAATAGTGCACGAAATGGCAGGTGGCTGGGGAGGAGATCGAGTTGGCCCAGGTGCTGTGTTGTTCCTGCTCATCCCAGTCCCACTGACTGCACCTGCCACCACCACCACTTGGTAGTGCTGCCACAGAGGTGGGAGAGTCTTCACTTCCCAGCTTTGAGCCCAGTGTCTGGTACCAGTCAGTCATTTGAGCAGTGCTCCTGTTGTGGGAGTATACTGACCACCAGGGGGCAGTTCCTGTATTGAGCACCTGCCTCCTGGTGGTCAGTGTGCATCATAGTGCTGAGGGCTGGGATAAGCAGGAACGGTTTGGTGCCCAGCCCGGCTTGGTCTCCTCCCCAGCTGCCTGTCGCCTGTGGCTTCACTCACATCCCTCCGGGGATGTTGCAGATGGAGTGAAACCAGCAGTCAAACATCCCCCAAGGTATCCTGAATTGCAAGAGGGCACAGGCCAGGCTGAGGGACCTCACTGGTGCAGGAATCCGTGCACCAGGCCTCTAGTGTTTATATAATTGCAGAAATTTATATTGGATAATGGTGACATCATTCCTATTTGGGTAATTTTTATTTAAATGAAATAAATATAATCTATTAAAATGTGTTTATTGGTTATTTTACATCAAGTACAAACCTGACAAAATTATTTCATATCCCCATGTTATTCCAAGCCCATAGATGACATAAATATATGTCCAAAAGAAATTAAAAGATTCAACTTCAGGACAAAGCTGTAGCCTTATCGTCTTGCCTTCTACTGCCCATTCAACCCCAATCCTAACTTTATGGTTCGGGAATTTAAGTAATTTATCATCACCTTTTTTTTTTTTTTACTCATTTCTGATATTATACCCCAGCTAGAATAAATGTGTGTAAATTTTTCTCAAGTCTTCAGCCATACCTTTAAAACTTCATACCGGTAAAGAAATCATGGAAGCTTTGGTTTTCTATTTTCTTAATCAGCAAGTTAAGAAAATATGTTGCAGGAAAAGAGCTCAGATTTTTTTTTAGCTAACCAGTTGGGTTTGTTTCAACTTTGTCACAAGAAGTCATTTGAATCTTCTGATGTTTAGTTTCCATGTTTATTGAATTCAATTAAAAATTCCACCTTTTAAGTACAAAGTGAGAAATTACATTAAAAGTAACGCTATTGCCCAAACCGGTTTGGCTCAGTGGACAGAGCGTTGGCTTGCAGACTGAAAGGTCCCGGGTTCGAATCTGGTCAAGGGCATGTACCTTGGTTGTGGGCACATCCCTGGTGGGGGATGTGCAAGAGGCAGCTGGTCGATGTTTCTCTCATCAATGTTTCTAACTCTCTATCCCTCTCCCTTCCTCTGTGTAAAAAATCAATAAAATATATATTTTTTTTAAAAAGTAAAGCTATCAAATGATCATAATCATCACTATAGGAATTCCAAACATATGTCGTGCTGCCTTTGTATAAACTTGTGTCTACAAATGTGTTGACTATGTTTTTACAATCCCTCAAAGCAGGTTCTCAATCAACATCTTTTCTTTTATTAAGGTATTATTGACTCGGTGATTAAGAGAACTGCAGTAGTATATGTTAAGATAGATGTCATAACTGATAAGCCCCAAAACTCAATGATTAATAAAATAAATTTTTCTCATAGTATGATGAAATATGAATAATCTGGCCTTTTGCATCAACCTGCTGATGCAAAAGGCCAGATTTCTTCCACCTGGTAGCTATATTGTAGATTAGGGCCTCAGGTATTTGCTTATAATCAGAAAGTGGAAAATAAGAAAGAAGAGAAACAGATCACTTTCACCTGCATGCCACTTAGCTAGATACAATAATGCTGGAAAATGTAGCCTCTAGCAAGGCAGTCATTTCTCAATAATCAGCTCTTCACTATGGAAGAGGAGTGAGAATCTAATATTTCCTTATTATGTAACTGTAGCTTAATTTAAATTTTATTTTCCTACTTTCGGTAAAGAATTAAATAACCCTATTTCAAGCATTAAATGAATTTAAAATATTAAGTTCAGGGCTCAAATATAATAAGCACTCAATGAATAGTAGCTCATTAATTCATTGCCATCCTCTTTAATAAGCTATAAAATATTCTGATCTTTGCAATATTGGGGCTTCATTTGATTCTGGCAATTTGTTTATGTACTCCAACAACCAACCTAATTAGGAGGACTCTATCCTGGCTGCTAGACTTCCATAATGCTGAACACCTGCCTGCTCATGGTCCCTGAGTATTACTTTGCTTTTAATTACACACTATTGTGCTATGCTTATTTATTGGAATTTCCTGGCTTTTATTTGTTTATTTCTTTTTATCTTGGATTTCTGATGCCAACTGCACATGTTTTTTTTACGTATTGAAAATTGTGTTTTTCCCTTAAGTGGATGCTTTCTCTGTGGCTGAAATAGAGGATATGTCTCTATCTGCAGCCTCATCCAAATTGCAGGTTTAATTTCAGGCTTTTGTGAGATTGGTTCATGCTGTATGTGTACCATAAAAATCAGGCAGTTGGGTAGTGAACAACGAAATAGGCTAAAAGAAACCAGACAAGCCCAGCCAATATGGCTTAGTGGTTGAGCCTCTCTCATGAACCAGGATGTTATGGTTTGATTCCTGGTCAGAGCATATGCCTGGCTTGGGGGCTCAATCCCCACTGTGGGACACGCAGGAGGCAGCTAATCAATGATTCTCTCTCATCATTGATGTTTCGATCTCTCTCTCTTCTTCCCCCTTCCTCTCTGAAATCAATCAATTATATATATACACACACACACACACACACACACACACACATATACACATACACACACATACACACACTAGAGGCCCATTGCAGAAAGGTTCCTGCAAGAATAGGGCTTCCTGTGGCCTAAGCAAAGCAGAGAAGGGACCAAAGCCCAGCCGAGGTAGGCTTCCCTCCTGCCGCTGCCGCCCCACACTTTCCCTCCCACCACCACCGCCACCCCAGACGTACTTTCTGCTTTCCCTCCCTCTTCCTTTTATGTTGCCTTCAATCTTCACTCTATGTCTGTGTATGCAAATTAACGATCATCTTTGTTGGGTTAATTTGCATACTTGCTCTGATTATGCAATTGTGTGTAGCGGAGTGATGGTTAATTTGCATATTTCTCTTTTATTAGTGTAGATATATGAAAATAAAAGAAACCAGACAATATGTGCAGAAGAAATGCTGTACATTGAAATCTATCTCTTTAAATTTCTTTTTAGTTTATATTCCTTGGACATGAATATGTGTGTGTATGTGTATATATGTTGTGTCAGGAGTGTGTGTGTATGTGTGGAAATGTTGTTTAAAGTGTAAGTGTGTGTGCTTAGTTTTGGGTTAGATGTTGAGAAGGAAGAAATTTATATAATGTAAACACATTTTTGCCTTCAGGACATCTGTAATAAGGAGGAGCAGTTAGTGAGGAGGGCTTCAGTGGCAGTGGTCAAGATGAAGATTACTTTTATTGATCCAGTGATTGTTGCAAAAAAAAAAAAAAAGCAGGAGTTGTACTTATCTTCTAGTCTTAAATATTGTATGCATTCAATAGTATAATAATATTTCAAAATGGAAGTGTCATTTCAAACACATTACAAAATTATGTATTAGACCAAGATGTGAAACTGTTAAAGTTACCCAGAAGCATCAGATGAATTTTAGTCTTCTTAACCTTACAATTAATATTAAATGGTGGGTTTTTGTTAGAGAAGGATTAGGAGGAGTATATTCTTTATTTCCCTCCCTCCCTCCCTCCCTCCCTTCCTTCCTTCCTTCCTTCCTTCCTTCCTTCCTTCCTTCCTTCCTTCCTTCCTTCCTTCCTTCCTTCCTTTATTTCTTTCTTTTTTTTAAAAGAGCATTCTCTTCAGTGATAACTGGTACCTTACGGACCACCTTATCCCCAAAGTGTGAAGAACGGAATACTTTCTAACCTTAAATAGAATCATAGTAGCTCCATAGAGTTTATCTGGTAATATTTTTAGGAGGTTAATTTGGAAGAAATGGTGTTGTGAATTCCTTCCCTCCCAAAGGAGAAGGGTATGGTATTGCTTCCAAATCCTAAGTCAAGACGGGAGCTTTAATGAGATGCCACAATTAGCTTACTATGTGTCCCGATAAATTTAATGGACTCTGGGAACTGGTATTTAACTCATACCAACAGCAGGAGAGAGCTGTCTGTGTAGCAATTAGATTTTATTCCAAGTGCTTATTTGGGTAAAAATTGTTTGACAATGTCCTATGGCCCAGAGGTGAACCATAAACAAGAGAAAGTAAAAAATATGTTTTCTTGGATTTTGAACAGTGAAGCCTCTGGAAATGTTGGTTAGGTCATAGAATAAATAATCGGGAAGGGTTTCCAGATGTCTAGGGTTTGGCGAATGAAAGGGCAAATCATATGCCTACGATTTTCTTCATTGATGAATATATGAGATATATTCCCATAATTAGGGAACCCCAAAGGAAAGCATGAGGATGCTTCTATCAGATACCTATTGGCACAATAATACTGAATATCAATAAAAAACCCTCATCCACATACAATAATAACTTTATGGTTCATGTATCTAGGGCAGTGGTAGCAAACTCATTAGTCAACAGAGCCCAAATATCAACAGTGCAACTATTGAAATTTCTTTTGAGAGCCAAATTTTTTAAATTTAAACTTCTTCTAATGCCTCTTCTTCAAAATAGACTTGCCCAGGCCATGGTATTTTGTAGAAGAGTCACAATCTCTCCACTCTTTGCAAGTCTTTTTCTTCCCACATAATCTATCTGAATATTGGTTCAATCTTATAATCCTTACACAGGAATATGGATTCTCATGCTATGAATGTAGATCATGTGGTTCCACATTTATTTTCAACTTTGATCTAATACATTTTTATAAAATACTTCATGCTCTTGGGAAAAATAAAACAAAAAACTTTCCCATGCTATCCTGTGATTTCAAATCAGAGGCATTTAATTAGGATGCCTAAGCACCACACCAGTATATAAATATGATAAAAACAGACCATAACAAGAGAGACAAAGTGCAATGAATTTTCACAAACAACAGGCTTACACTGTCACCACATCCAGATACATGTGTCTTCCTTCATCCTCTCCAACTCTTCTTCAACTCTGAGCCCATGAAAGGTCCCTGGATAACTTTCTAGGCATGAGAGTCCAATGCTACACACCTCTCCTAAATTTTCTCTCTCCCTTCTCTATACTTCACTTTCTTTGTTACACCTTCTGAGAAATCCCCCTATTTATTGGAGTTTAGGAGATACTAATGGATCATCAAAACAACCTTCTCCCTACCCACCCCCAAAGAATATTTTTATGTTTTAATAAGAGTCTTATGGATATAAATGGCCTCAATATAAAATTGATATTTTCAGATAGCCTCCAGGGAAATGAAATATTAATGTAAATGAGATATTTAGTTTTCCTTAAAATTACACCACATGTACAGTTGCTTCTTGCCTATACAGATGAGTAGTTCTGAAGAGGGGGGCAAAAAAGAAATAAAAAGGCAGAATAAAACCAGATGGTGATGTTTGCTGATTTCTGTCATTTTAACATTTGAAACTTATAAGTATAATGAAAATGGAGATAAACATGTTTACTGCCAGCAACATAATTATCTACCTCAGATTATAATTATTTGAAATTAGATTGTTTTTCCCTTTCAATAGTATAAGTTCTAAATGATAAAGGCCATGCCACTTTTAACTCCCATAGTACCTATCATGGTATAATCATCATTAATAAAAAATATTATTGCTCTTGTCATTTGTTGACTTGTTGATGGTAGCCATTCTGACAGGTGTGAGGTGATACCTCATTGTGGTTTTAATTTGCATCTCTCTGATGATTAGTGACGTTGAGCAATTTTTCATATGTCTGTTGGCCATGACAAGTGTTGGCAGGAATGTGGAGAAAAGGGAACCCTAGTGCACTGCTGGTGAGAATGCAGACTGGTGCAGCCACCCTGGAAAACAGTATGGAGGTTCCTCAAAAAATTAAAAAGGTAACTGTCATTTGACCTAGTGATCCCACTTCTAGAAGTATATCCTAAAAATCCTGAATCACCAATCAGTAAGAATGTATGCACCCCTATGTTAATAGTAGCATTATTTAAAACTAGAAACCTGGTGTGTGAATTTGTGCACAGGTGGAGTCCAGCCAGCCCACCCCTGGTCGAATTCCTGGTCAAGGGGATAATTTGCATATTAGCCTTATATAGAATAGCTAAAATCTGGAAGCAGCCCAAGTGCCCATCAGTAGATGAGTAGATTAAAAAGCTGTGGTACATTTATAACATGGAACACTATGCAGCTGTAAAAAATAAGGATCTCTTACCCTTTGAGACAGTATGGAGGGATCTGGAGAGTATTATACTGAGCAAAATAAGCAGGTCAGTCAGAGAAAGACACGTAGCACGTGATACCGCTTATATATGGAATCTAAGGAACAAAATTGGTGAACAAGATAGGGCCACCGACACGGAAGCATTAAACAGACTGACTGCTCTCAGAAGGAGGGTGGGAAGGAGGGTGGAAAGAGATTACGTAAAGAATTTATAAGTATATATGCATAGCCCATAGACACAGACAATAGAAAGGTGAAGGCCTGGGATATGGGCTATATATGCATAGCCCATAGACACAGACAATAGAAAGGTGAAGGCCTGGGTGAAGGGGAAGCAGGGGGAGGGAAATGGGGGACATCTGTAATACTCTCAACAATAAAAGAAATTGAAAAATAACAATACAACAATAATAATAACTACCATAGCTGTTGAAAAGAAAAATCACAAAATAAAATACAAATAACCATAAGAAAGATAAGTTAAGGCAAATAAATATCCATTACAAAGAGAAAGCATTTTGAGAACAGGTTGATGATTCTCAAGATTATCCTTGTCATCCCCAAATATCCTATGCCATATTTCAAGGAAAATGCAGTTTTCAAGGTGGAAACTAGAAAGAGTGCTGTTTATATGACTTTGTGAGATGTATAAAAGACACCTGGACATGTCTGAAAACAGTGTGACAAAGGGATGGCTAGTAATGACCATTGGAGATAGGATATTTTTTAGAGTCTGAAGGACAGCCACACTCCATGGTGGTCAGGCATGATGAGACTGCCAGGAACCTCTTCAGGGGGAGGAGGCAAAGGAAGCCATAGCAATGGCCTCTCCCTCTTGACACATTGTCTCTATTTCCAGAAGGAGACAGAAAAGTGAGGGAAAAGAAAAGATAGCACAAAGTATTTGATAATACTTTGAGCACCATAATTGAGAACTTCTGAGGATGCCAGAATAAATTAGAAATATATATGGTTGGAGAATGGATGCCTCAAAACTGTGATGGGATTGAGTGGACAAAACACACAAACATGACCATAATTTATCAAGTAGCAATTAAAAAGTGCCAATGTGGCTTAACTATTTCATATACATACATTCACACCCAATAATATGGTTATTTAGCAATTGAAATATGGCTACTGTGACTGAAAAACTTGATTTAAAATTTAATGAAATTTAAGGAATTTACATTAAATTTAAGTGGCTATATGTATCTAGTGGCCACTGTATTGGACAGCACAAATTCTAATCCTCAAGAGAAGTCAGAGATTATGTTTTTAATACCCTGTAGTTTAGAAATGTTGAAACTGAGTAAAGAAGGTTAAGTAACTTGATGAAGATCACATCTAGAATATAATCTACAACATAAATCCAGGGGGTTATGACTAAAAAACACATATTCTTTTCCCAATATTACATCTCTATGTCCAGTTTTCTAGAATGACTGATGATTTTATTTCTCTTAATTTAAAACTAAATATCATGCACACTAAAAATATATATATATATATATATATATATATATATATATATATATATATATATATATATAAGAACTAGAGGCCTGGTGCATGACATTCATGCACTGAAGGGGGTGTCCCTCAGTCCAGCCTACATCCTCTTACAGTCGGAACCCCTCGGGGGATGTCCAAGGGAGCAGGCCTAAGCTGTCAGGCAGACATCCCCCAAGGGGCCCTTAGTGCTGCTGCGGAGGCAAGAAAAGTTCCCACCAATGCCGCTGCCCTTGCCAGCCATGAGCCTGGCTTCTGGCTGAACCGTGCTCCCTTGTGGGAGCACACTGACCACCAGGGGGTAGCTTCTGTGTTGAGCTTCTACTCCTGATGGTCAGTGTACATCATAGCGACTAGTCGTTATGCCGTTTGGTCGATTTTCATATTAGGGTTTTATTGTATATTATAGGATGTTTCACTGTTGGGCTGTAATGAAAACTACCCATATGACCAACAAGTCAAATGAATAAGTGAATTACGGTCTATTCACACAATAGAATATTATACACCAATGAAGTACTATTAAACCTGAGTTCTCAAATGTCTCCCATCTCAAACATTCTGGTTCTTGATCAAGTTCATAGAAAAAAAAAATGTCTCGGTTGTTGAACAAAACTGAGGTTTTGACCTGACAACTCTTCCATACTGATATCTCAGTATGATAAAAAATAAAAATAAAAAAATAAAATAAAAAAGCATATCTCAGGCAACATAGGAGAGAATGCTTTTGTTGCTGGCGAAATCAATGATTAGCACAATTTTAAAACATAAAGGATATGAAAGTGCTCACAAAACAACCATCACAGGCAAGTGAAGAGATTGAAAAATTGTTGTTGATTTGGATAAAGTAAAAGCAACTGGCATTTCAGAGGCGATAGTATATGAAAAAGCAAAGATATTACATACTGACCTCCTGAAATACATCCCTGGAACCAGTGCTGAAAGTGATTTGTTTAAGGCTACTTGGGGGTGGTTTGATAAATTTAAGAAAAGAAGCATTTGTTTGTAGACTAAACAGTACATTAGACATGCACTATATATAAGAAAGGTTAAAATAAGGAATCAATTGTGGGCCTGAAATGGATTAATTCAATTTACATTATTTCTAATGGGAAAAATGATTAGGTTTTTTGGGCAAATTGCATCTCAAACAGCCTTCCAGAACAAATTAAGTTTGAAAACTGTTGTTCCACTGTATCTACAACTCTATGTAACACTTCAGATAAAACTTAACAATATCGAGTTAAACCAAAGCCAAAAGAGCATATAATGTATGATTCTATTTGTCTATCAGTACTTAGATTAAAATAACCTAAACTATTAAAAGTCAGGGCAACTCTGGCCAGCACACTCAGTGTTTAGAGTTGGCCTACACATTGGAAGGTCGTGGAAGGCCCTGGTCGGGACACATGCGGGAGGCAGCCAATCAATGTGTCTCTCTCACTTTGATATTATTCTCTCTCTCCTCTTCCCTCCTCCCTGACACTCTCTCGAAAATCAATGGGAAAATGTCCTCAGATGAAGATTAACAGCAGCAAGAAAAGTCAGGGCAATTGCTACTCCTGCGGGCAAAGGTGGGGGGATGGTGAATGGTGGCTGGACAGTCACTGGGAAGGAGCATAGAGTGATTTGGGGGCTGTTGTGCTATTTCTTGTTCTAGATACTGGTTATACTTGGTGAAAATTCATTCAGTTGTACACGTATGGTACATACATTGTATTAGTTTTATATTGCTGCATGACACATTACCACAAAATTAGTGGCTTAAAACATAAAGTTATTCTCTCACAGCTTCTGTAGAGGACTCTGTGCATAGCATGATGGGTTCTCTACTAACAGACTCATCAGGTTGGCATCAAAATGCTGTCTGGGGCCCTGACCAGTTTGGCTCAGTGGATAGAACGTTGGCCTGCAGACTGAAAGGTCCCCAGTTCTATTCTGGTCAAGGGCATGTACCTGGGATTCAGGCACATCCCCAGTGGAAGGTGTGCAGGAAGCAGCTGATCGGTATTTCTCTCTCATCAATGTTTCTAACTCTCTATCCCTCCCCCTTCCTCTCTGTAAAAAATCAATAAGATATATATATATATATTTTTTTTTTTTTAAAAAGATGTCTGGGGCTGTAGTGCTTATGTGGAGGTTGTGGTCTTCTTTCAAATTCATTGGTGGCAGTTACAATTGTTTGCCTTCCTGTTGTAGTACTGAGTTCCCCCTTTCACTGCCAGCTATAGACTGCTCTTATAATCTAGAACAGCGATTTCCAACCATTTTCATCTCATGGCACACATAAACTAATTACTCAAATTCTGTGGCATACCAAAAACATAATTTTTGCTAATCTGACAAAAAAATAGGTAAAATTTTGATTTACAAAAATAATTAATAGTAGTTACATACCCTTTTTGTTCCAAAGTGACTTTTTTTAAAAAATCAGGTGCCTCTAATTGTATATAAGGATTTCTGGTCATAAAAATTAACCAATCAGAGGCAACCTTATTATGCGATGTGACCAATAAGATGGAACTCTATTATAAGACCCCTATATTTATGGTTCAAGACAGGGCATTCACACTTGATAACTATTGTTGTGTTGGCCATTGTCATTTTTTTTCTTTGACAGTTTAAAGGAAAAGAGGTGAGTGCTCCTGAATTAAAGAGTCAATTATTGGCCTTAGCCAGTTTGGCTCAGTGGATAGAGTGTTGGCCTGCAGACTAAAGGGTTCCAGGTTTGATTTTGATCAAAGGCAAGTACCTTGGTTGCAGGCTCCTCCCTGGCCCAGACCCTGGTCGGGGCACTTGCAGGAGGCAACCAATTAATGTGTTTCTCTCACATCCATGTTTCCCTCTCTCTTCCACTCTATTAAAAAATCAATGGGAAAATATCATTGGGTTAGGATTAACCAATATAATAATAATAATAATAATAATAATAATAATAGTAGTAGTCAAGTATTGCATGTTGCAAAAATTCTTGCGGCACACAGATTAAAAATTGCTGATCTAGAAATAGTCCATAGGTCACCGTAACAATTCACAACATGTACCTATATTTACTTTTTAGGCCAAATGTAGCATGCCTCTGACTTCCTCTTTGATCAGATGGAGAAACTGTCAACTTGTAAACAGATTTAGCCCACTCACTAATTACCAAATCTAAAGATCAACCAATTTGGCAACTTAATTATATTAGCAAAATCCCTTCTCAGCAGTACCTAGATTAATATTTGAGTAAATATCTGGGAGAAAAGTATGCATACAGCAGGGGTTGGGAATCTTACAGAGTCATCTATGAATTCTGCCTATTGCAAGTACCATTTTTTATGTTTACACCATAATTGAATAAAAGGTTTAGGTAATTCTTAATATGTTACTTAATATGAAGTAACAGGGATAAGCTTCTCCATGGAGATACTCCTGTCCTTCACTAGCACTGCTTTAAAGCAAAAATTAGCATGAGAAAGGAAGTCCTGCAGATATCATTATGGTAACAAGTGATGGGAAGTGATACAGTTAATCATTATTTTCACTTTGTATTCTCAGTCTTTTCCTTTGCCCAAATATTGATGAGAGAGAACATACCAAATATACCATACTCCTAAATACAAATTCAGGTATCCTAGTCAAGACAAGTTATCTCTGAGCCTAGTGAGAATTTATGGCAATGGTCATTGACCTTGACAGTTTTTGGAAATACTATGTTGGTATAGCAGGGATAGTTCTATATATTAAAAAGAGTTTGAACTGAGGTGCACATGAGACTGCACAGTCTGTTTGGATGGAGGGATCTGTGTTTTATAGCAAAACATGTTCCCTTGACATCCTCAGGTCATGCAGGACTTGATAGATTGGAAAGTCTCCAGCTTTAGATTATTCCAGTGAATGCAACATTTAAAAAAAATCCAGTTCCAAAGGAAGCCTTTATTAAGAGTGATCAGAGTTCGCAAGAGCAAGACATGCCAAGCTAGTCTACCTTCACATCATGACAGCTCATTAGGATAGTCAAGTAGGGAAATGTGCATATCTGGACATCAGCAAAGCATGTGACATTTTCTCCTATAATATTTCCATGAAAAGCTATAGACACAAGCTCTGGATAGATTCATTAGGCAGAATTATATGTGGCTGACTAGACAGAAGAGAAGGCTATGTCTTGCCTAATATTGTCAATCACTGCAGCCAAGTTCTGGAAAACACAATTATCAAAATTATAGATGGCACAAAAGTAGCAAGGAAAAATTTGCTAGATAACAATCTGTTTTCAAAAATATGTCAATAGAATAGTGAGCCAGATCTAAAGGTGGGAGGGATTTTATGGGAAACATTTAAGAGCTTTGCATATGTGCTCTGAAATTAAAATGCCTGTAGCTGTCTAATTTAAAATACCATAATTAATTGTGCATAATTTATTCATTTGATATGTGCTAGGCATAATACTGAGATTTCATTTGTATTACCTATCAATAATTTTTTTTCTTAACCACAATGTTAGGGTGGGTATATTTTCTAATCATGCAACAGTGGAGGTTCAGAGAAGTTAACTTATTCTGAGCAGATCTGTCACAATGGGAGTATACACATAAAGTGTTGAGGGAGCTTATAGTTTAGGGATTGTACTTTTAGAGTGGATTTGAATTTTAGACTTATTAAACTCAATATGTGAATGGTCAGGCATGGGCAAAAAAATAGTATATAAATCGAAATTTCTTATTAATACAGTGTCTAGAATGTCAAAGATGATAATTTGGTTTTGTCTTACCTACTGAGTCCCAGAGCATTGGGACATGGAAAATGAAACAGACTGAAAAATCTCAGAGGGAAGTGGGGAATGGGGATGGGTAGAGATTAGCCAAAGATCTTATATGCATACTAGAGGGCCAGTGTCCGAAATTCGTGCACTCAGGGAGGGGTCCCTCAGCCAGGCCTATGCCCTCTCACAGTCTGGAAGCCTTCAGGGGATGTCTGACTGACAACTTACAGTCAGACTTCCTTAGTGCTGCCGTGGAGGCAGTAGAGGCTCCTGCCATCATCACATCACCTGGCTTATGGCCCAGTGGTGCTTCCCCTGTAGGAGCACACTGACCACCAGGAGGAAGCTCCTGCATTGAGCGTCTGCCTCCTGGTGGTCAGTGCTTGTCATAATGACTGGTCATTCTGCTGTTTGGTCAATTTGCATATTAGTTTTTTATTATATAGGATATGCATTACTTATGGACACAGACAATAGGGTGCTGAAGGCCTGAGGTGGAGCAGGAACCAGGTGGAGGGAGCTAACAGGAGGAATATGGCGGGGGGGGGGCGGGGGGAGGAATCTATAATGCTCTCAATAAGATTTTTTTTTTAAAAAACCACAAAATAAATTTTTTGAAAATACAGCAATCATTGTGAGAATGCTCAATATTATGTATTCAAAGTCGAAAAAAGGAAATTGGATTTATTTTCTATTCTGAAGAAAAGATTTATTAACTTTCCTTATATTTACAAATATTGGAGGGCTTTTTCTAATAAAAATCTTAGTGAAACATGAATCAGGTTTGCAAAGGGGAAAATAGGACACTAGGTAGAATTTATTCTAAGAAAGTTTGTGTAAAATAAAATATATTTAGTAATATTTATAATATAATTTAATATTTTATAGCATTATGATTATTATCTTAACAAAATAAATTATAGTTATAAATGGATTGATTAATAGTAAAAACACACATGTAGAAACAAAATCCACTTTCTTCCATGTCACATTGAACTTGAGCCCTTTTGTAAAGGTCAACCGTTTTCCTTATTAGTGAGAGAGAGAGCCTAATTTTCTAGCATTCAAGTGATTTTAAAAGTCTGTCTAGCTATCTCTCTCTACTATGATTTGATTTCAAGAGCTATTTAAATTTTCTTAAATATTAAGTATGTTATCAGTTAACTGGATTGACCTCTAAATGAGTTTTATTTTTTATGTTTTATTCTTAAAATTCAAAGACTAAATACATATATAGTATCAAAATAAAGTTTTAAAGAGGGTGCAAATTAACTTCATTTTTACCATAAAAATTTCATTCAATATTTCATGGATTACTCTCAATATTTATAAAACTAATTTTCTTTCCCATAGAATTATACTTCTGAATTTCTTTTTCTTTATCATGAGGAAAACTTTCATTTATCCTCTTTATAAAGATGTTCTACAGGACAAGGTTTTATGTTGTTTCCTTCTCTTAGAAAGACATTGTAATTGTGGCTGTTAGTAAAAGGGGGAAAAAAGATGTAAAGTGAATTCAATTTCTATAGTTTCCAATTAGAGAGTTTTTCATGACAACCCATATTCTTAGCTCATTTATTTTCTCACACTGTTTTCTGGAATACTTTAGAAGCTACCTTAAGATAACAGTAATATTATAGGTCAGTATGCTCATTAAGTGGAAGTACTTGTGTTCTTTGTAGAATAATTGTAAGACAATTAAGCTTGATCTGTTTGCATTTAGATTTTGTGCTCTAGGCGCAAAAGAATAGAGAATGAAAGATAAACAATTCAGTCTTAATACTCCTTTTTCTTTAGGATGGTATGACTAGTAATCAGTATCATCATTTATATGTTGGTTTATGTAGTAAGGTTACTAGCAGTACTGAAACTAAAAGACTAGGATCAGAACCAAGAAAATTACAAAATACTGTCTTAATTAAGCAAAATAGAAAGGGTTTAAATGCTATGGAAATGAAAATCATATAATAATTTTTCAAATTAAAAGATATAGGATTATAGGTTATTTTTATAATCCATAGATAGTGATATATTGATAAAATGAAAAAGAATGAAATTCAGTAGGAATTAATGTAAAATATGTCAGCAAATTCTAAAATATATACATATATGTAATCTTTCAGATATCTAGTTTAACATGAATTCATATCAAAATATACTTCAATGAGATATTAAATTGGATAGTTTTAATGCCCCTTTTCAATTGTGCAAGTCTAAGATTTTTGTGATTAATGGCTTCTACTTAAATTAAAGGTTAATACAACAGGCTTATTTCACAAAATGTCATGTCAAATCAAATGAGGCAATCTTGTATGACTGAAACTCTATATCCATAAACAGCAAGATGAAAAACTTCGAGAGATCTGCTGCAAAACATTTTGTTCATAATTAATTATGCTGTATGAACACTTAAAAATTTGCTGAGGATAGTCCTAGCCAGTTTTGCTCAATGGATAGAGCATTGCCCCTCGGACTGAAGGGTCCCAGGTTTAATTCTGGTCAAGGGCACATACCTTGGTTGCAGGCTCAATCCCTGGCCCAGGTCGTGCATGTGCAGAAGGCAACCAAATGATGTGTCTCTCGCACATCAATGTTTCTCTCTCTGTGTGTCTCTCCCCCTCTTTTTCACTATGTCACAAAAAAAAAAAAATTGTTGAGGATATATCTTATATGTATTTTTACATTCCTTCCAGGGAGGAAGAAGAAAACAATAAAGGCAATATTTTGTTTTTAACATGTATCTACCCTGTTTCCCCGAAAATAAGACAGTGTCTTATATTAATTTTTGCTCCCAAAGATGCGCTAGGTCTTATTTTCAGGGGATGTCTTATTTTTCCATGAAGAATACAGTACACATTTATTGTTAAATGAAAATAAAGGAAATGTATTACCTGTATACGGTACGGTAGTACGGTAGTTGTCAACACAAACCAGACAAACTGTGAATCCTACAGCATCAAGAATTGACTCATTTATTCAATGACAATCATGTCATCATCTTCTGGAACATCATCATAACAATCCAATTCCTGAATTTCCTGGTGAATTTCTTGTGACTCCATTTCCTTCAGAATCAGTGGACCAAATCTCTCATGTTTAGCCTAGAGGGGGCCTTATTTTTGGGGGGATGCCTTATATTTCACTCAGAAGGAAACATATAAGTAGGTCTTATTTTCGGAGGATGTCTTATTTTTGGGGAAACACGGTATATTGTTGAAAATATTACATATGTCCCCCCTTTTTTCCCATTGACCCTGTCAAGGCACATGCCAGGGTTGTGGACTCCATTCCCAGTGGGGGGGGGGGGCAGGAGGCAGCCAATCAGTGATTCTCTCTCATCATTGATGTTTTTCTCTCTCCCTCTCCCTTCCTCTCTAAAATCAATAAAAATATATATTAAAAAAAGAATTCACTGAGCACACAGTGAAATTAAGAAACTCAGACCTGAAGTACAATTTGGCCAAAGACAGATGGTTTGAAGAGAATATGTCTTATACTAGTGACTGCCAAGTAAGGAATCATAACAAATGTTGCCAGAAATGTAGTAACAAAGGGAAGTCATACATAATAATCAACAAGTGCCTTGATCATAGTTGTAATGATCAATCTGATTGAGTGTAAGAAATAAGATTTTAAGTAGCAAGTTCAATTCTTACATCAGAGTATAAATATAGGAAGCTAAACTGAAAATAGATATGCAGGACTACACTGTTAGATAATTACAAAGAAGAAATTATTACAATTGTTAAATTAGACATGGGCTTAAGGAAGAAGTCCAGAGTTGTTTGGCATTGCCAGGTGAAATATTTAATATAAAAAGAAAAATGTTGTGGCAAGAAGATGACACTTTTTAGCTAGTTGATTCTGAAATTTGTATGGCATATTAGATGCTGTCCAATAGGTATTTAAAAACCCGGTGTAATGCTGGGAGAGATTGTAGCAGATCTTATATATTTGTCACGTTTGAAGATAAGGTTGTAATTGTCAAGTAAAGTATAGAAAATAAAAAGTAGGTTTGAAGTGAGAATGCTGGTAAAAAGAATATTTTCTGTAAACCTAAGAGCACTGTGTAGAGTTTATCAGGCATCAGTTATGATGAGAAGTGTTCACTGTAAAAGAATCTCCCTCAGGCTGATGAAATATCCAAAGATAAAATGTCCACAATGCCCTGTATTTATAACACAAATAATAGCAATGTAATAATCAGTTTAGTTTACTTCTCTGTCACTTCTATTAAATTGTACACCATTCTGTGTCAATTTATAATCAACATTTTCTTCTTAATGCCTAACAGTATGAGCTATATAGTAATTACTGAATTAAAAAAAGAGAATGATTTTATTTTATTGTTCAGAAGCAAATCAGGGTAGAGTAGCACTTTAGAAACCAAAGCAGAATATTTTCAATAAAGAAGGTTAAAAATATCAAATCACATGAAGAACATAAACCAGATATAAATAGTAAAAGTATATGCTGAATATTTTAGAATTTATTATTAAATTGTTTTGGACTATGTTATTTTTTAAATTTAATTTAATTTTAAAATTTATCTTTATTGTTAAAAGTATTACAGATGTCCCCCTGTTTTACCCTCTTTACCCTGTACCTGTGCTTCCCAGACCTTCACCACTCTATTCTCTGTGTTCATGGGTTATGCATATATGCATACAAGTTCCCTGGTTAATCTCTTCATACCCACCCACCTCCAACCCTGCCTGCCCACTGAGATTTGTCAGGCTCTTTTGTTTTATGTCTCTGGATCTATTTTGTTTGTCAGTTTATTTTGTTCTTTAGATTTCACATATATGTGAGATCATGTGGAAGCAGACACCTCTGTCTTGTTCTAGTTCTTAGGGGAATGGTTTTAGTTTTTTCCCATTGAGTATGATGTTGGCTATAGGTTTGTCATAGATGGCCTTTCCTTCCTTCCTTCCTTCCTTCCTTCCTTCCTTCCTTCCTTCCTTCCTTCCTTCCTTCCTTCCTTCCTTCCTTCCTTCCTTCCTTCCTTCCTTCCTTCCTTCCTTCCTATCCTTACCCTGTGATAATTTTTCCCCATTGATTTTTAGAGAAAGTGGGAGGGAGAGGGAGAAATAGAGAGAAATACTGATGCGAGACACACACATTAGTTAGTTGCCTTCCACATGCTCCCATCCAGGGCTGGAAGCCTGCAACCAAGATATGTGCCCTTGACCAGAATCAAACCTAGGACTCTTCAGTTTACAGGCCTACGCTCTATCCACTGAGCCAAACCAGTTAGAGCATGGCCTTTATTGTGTTGAAGCATGATCCTTGTACTCCCACTTTGCTGAGAGGTGTTTTTGTTAATCAGAAAAGGGTGTTGTATTTTGTCAAATGTTTTTTTTTTTTCTCCATCAATTGATATGATCATGTGACTTTTGTCTTTCAATTTGTTTATATGATGTATCACATTTATTGATTTGCATATATACTAGTAGCACCAGCCTTGCATCCCTGGAATCAATCTGACTTGGTCATGGTGTTTGATCTTTTTAATATTTGATCTCACCAGAGAAGAGAGATATATTGGGTCGGCAGCTAAGTAATTGCGGGTTTCACACATATATGGCTTCAGTTGAATTTTTAGGTTTGCAGACGTAGTACAAATGTAAAACACATTTTGTTATTTGATAGTTGGCTATTCAGCTGTTAATCAGTAAAAAAAGTTTTTTGATCTGTTTTGTAGTTTTCGTTTGGCGTTCGTTGAAAAATGGAAAATCAAAAGGAACATTTTCGTCATATTTTGCTTTTTTATTTCTGCAAAGGGAAAAACGCATCGCAAGCTCATAAAAAGTTATGTGCTGTTTATGGTGACGAAGCCTTAAAAGAACGGCAGTGTCAAAATTGGTTTGCCAAATTTCGTTCTGGTGATTTTTCACTCAAAGATGAAAAACGCTCTGGTCGTCCAGTTGAAGTTGATGATGCCCTAATCAAAGCAATAATCAATTCGGACTGTCACAGTACAACACGTGAGATTGCAGAGAAGCTTCATGTATCACATATATGCATTGAGAATCACTTAAAACAACTTGGCTATGTTCAAAAACTCGATACATGGGTTCCTCACGAACTGAAAGAATCACAGTTAACGCAACGCATTAGCAGCTGCGATTTGCTAAAGAAACGTAATGAAAATGATCCATTTTTAAAATGACTGATAACTGGCGATGAAAAATGGGTTGTTTACAACAATATCAAGCGGAAAAGATCGTGGAGCAGGCCAGGTGAACCAACTCAAACAACATCAAAAGCTGATATTCATCAAAAGAAGGTTTTGTTATCAGTTTGGTGGGATTACAAAGGAATTGTCTACTTTGAACTCTTACCACCCAACCGAACGATCAATTCTGATGTCTACATTGAACAACTAACGAAATTAAACAATGCAGTTGAAGAAAAGCGGCCCGAATTGACAAATCGAAAAGGTGTTGTATTCCATCATGACAATGCAAGGCCACACACATCTTTGGTCACTCGGCAAAAATTAATGGAGCTTGGTTGGGATGTTTTGCCACATCCACCATATAGTCCTGACCTTGCACCATCTGATTACTTTTTGTTTCGATCTTTACAAAACTCCTTGAATGGTAAAAATTTCAATAATGATGATGATGTCAAATCGTACCTGATTCAGTTTTTTTGCTAATAAAAACCAGAAGTTTTTTGAACGTGGGATTATGATGCTGCCTGAAAGATGGCAAAAGGTCATTGATCAAAATGGGCAATACATTACAGAATAAAGTTATTTAGTTCCATGAAAAAATTGTCTTTGATTTTCTTTAAAAAATCCGCAATTACTTAGTTGCCGACCCAATAATTTCAGACTCTCCTACAACTGAGGAGTGGACAAATGCAGCTACACACCTCTTTGATGTATCAGGTGCCCAGGATCATGACTTGGGTCAGTGAATACCATTAAACTATTAATCAAATAAATGGCCATGACAAACAATTCTTAATTATCTCAGAAGTGATAATCTCACCTGTGTATTAGTCATCATTTTCCTCTTTCCATTTATCTTTAAGACCAAAAAATAGAAGGGCCTTGCAATAGTCTTACTTATTAAGTTTAGTAGATAGAAGCTTAAAATAATGATTAAAATGAGATAGTTGGATCAATGCTGTATTTGACATCTCTGTAATTTTCTTATCTCTTATTGCTATAAATGACTGAGTTTTCTGTTTTCCATAAATAAATTATCTGTGTATATATTTATTTTAGTCCAAAAATCATGTTTTATATTTTCATTGGCCTTGATCTTTTAAAGTGCCACCTAGGATTGATTGTGATAACATAGCTTACTTTCTTAATTTTAATTAAGTAGACTCATAAAACTATTGGCATCTCACCCATTCAAAAGTGTTGGCATAAAACAAAATATTGTGAATCATGATCTTGAGCTGCTGAGAATGCTACTTAAGTTAAACAAATTAAACACCAACTGTCTTGGGCACTTTAAATAAGACTCAATCCCCGTCATTACTTTTGGCAGATTTACAGGTAAACCTAAACCTGAAATACTTAGTAAAAGCAAACAAGCCAAAGATAACAAAGTCTAAAGCACTTGGAACATTTACAGAGGATCAGGGAATCAGGCTAGTGGCAGCATTGGAACCAGATTTGACAAAATGATAAGTAGATATTTTCTTAACAAACAAAGAAATACACCACCTGACACTTTATAAATAATGAATAAAAGAGATGAGTAAATATTTTGTTATATTTTTATAAAATAAAGTTGGACTCTAGTGAGGAAGAAGAATACAGTCTTATATTTTGGAAACGCTATTAAGTACATGTAACTCAATTCTACTAGAGAAGAATTATATCACCTAATGATATTAAGCCCATGAATTTCTTTCAGAATTCCATTGATAATTGATCAGCAAGCACTTCCTTTGTTTAACTAGTCAGGGGTATAGTTGTTATAGGCACCTCTTGTTGTGGGGTCGAACCCTGGGTTCAAAATAAGACCACTGGAGGCTGATGATTTATTAAAAAAAAAAAAAAAAAAAAAAAAAAAAAAAAAGCAGGCAAGAATTTATTGAACTGGCCAGGGCAGCCGCAAGAGTTCCACATGCAGGTGGACCCTACACAACTGCGAGGCTTTAGGGGGAGGTAGTTATTTTTAAAGGTTCTGAGAAGGAAAACCCCCATTCTACAACAAACTGTTTTTTGGAATTTTTTTGCTGTTCTTCCTAGATAAAATGTTGCTTTCTAGTTTGCTTTAGCCCGTTTGAAGAATGATGAAGATAAACTTAGCTGTCTGACCTGGCAGGCCAGAGACCAGATATGCCCACAATCTCAGTACCATGCCAGGTGCACTTTTTTTTTTAATTGGATAGAACAGCATTGTTTTTCAAGGCCAGCATCGAGTTAACCACTCAGTGCACATAGGGCTGGCTCTTTAATAAAAAAAAAAAGGAAGTTCTGCCTGTAACCTTGCTTAGAATTTGAATTCATCCTATTTCACTCACTGACAGGACACCAGGGCGGCGTTTCCGGACTGCCCCCTGAGTCAGTGGGAGAGGGCTGTCCCCAACCTCGATCCTTGTCTTCTCATTTAAATGAATTTATACAAGAGAACTTGGCTGCGTTGTGAAAAGGCAATTTATTAAAGCAATTAAAGCATGCATTTTTACTGGGGGGGGGGGGAGGGGAAGCAAAAGCAAAGAAACCTATACACCTGGCTCATGGAGCACAGACCGGCTCTCAGCTAATCTGAAGAGCAAGTTGGGTGTCGGACTGTGGTGTTATATACCCTCCTATCTATAGGCATCAAAATGCCTCTGCTAACTATTTTGGTACAGGTTAATTCTCAAGGTCCTTTTTTTTTTTTTTTTTAAATAAAAAGCATCTGGCAACTTTGTTTTGCCAAGCCTTGAGACCCCTGGCTTCTCTGCATAGGGAGTAAAATGGCCCTTTTTCCTTTCCCCTTTTCCCCTCCCTTTCTGCATTCTTTCATTAAGGAGGTTTTCTAACCATTTGCTCCGCGTCCTTGGCTGGGAAAGATAATGGCTTGTTAGTTACAAGCTGGCTGCATACTGCCCACACTCTTTGGCCTTGTTTTAACTTTCCTGTCAGTTTCCCTATTTCTCCTGCCCTGGAATCCTGTAACCGTGTTAGCTGGCTCCAATGGTCATGTCTGTATTTCCTCCTTCCTTTCACCCCTTGCCCTTTCTGCCTAACCCTGTTTCTAACTCCTCTCACAATTGTAGGATAAAGTCAATTACATTATGGGGTGAATTTATTTCTACTTTGAAGTCATCAATCTTTTTCTCCTGTCCATTCACCCTTTATGATTTTTTTGAAATGCACATGTCGCAAACCAAATCTAATAAATAACACTTTAATCATGCACTTCATGCCACAAAACAAATTTAGAAATACTGCTAGGTATTAATGTGACTGATACAGATAACAGGTATTAATGTGACTGATACAGATGACATCAGAAAATGTAATGTGGCTGGATTTAAAAAATAAAAATAAATATTCAGTAAATATACAAAATGTGCCAAACCATTGCTTGGCTATTCTAGTAATGCCTTCCTCCATGTGACAATTTTAAGTCTGTTTTAATCTTATTCCAGTGACTGTATTCCTGATCTGCCCTGATCCATTATTCAGGTGTAATTGTGTTCTTTTGGCATGCTTCTACTTGCTTGGCTTTGGCTGCCAGAAAGCAATTATACCTGATCATTTCTAGTAGTTATTGCTGCTATTATCACTTGCCTACCCAGGACCTGCCAAGCTTATTCCAAATACCATGGCAATTTTGTTCAAGAAAGAAAGAAATAACAGAGGGCTATTTCTTTCTCATATTTGCACCACTCTTGGAAACCATAACTGTGATGTTTGTTTTTCTGCAACATTTTCTTTTAGCTGATTTTCCTACTAAACTTCATGGGTATAATGTCAGTCAGAACTGTGTGTCAAATTCTGTTTTCTGTATTTTACAGGATTCTGTTCTCTAGCATACAGTCCAGTTAACCTAGATATTATTTCTTGGGACATGGTTTACTCTTCTCCATTTCCCATCAGAACCAAACTTTTGTAATGCAAATTGCAAAATGTACAAATGTAATCTGAGTACATCAGTTTCATACCGAGTCCTTGTTTGCTTGCCAGTAGACCTGAAGTTCAATGCTTCCTCTGCTTTTGTTGATGGCTCTTGGTTTTTTACTCCCATCAGTTTTAATGACTATACTGGTCTTTCAGACTGCCAAGATGGAGGAAAAGTTTAATTTAAACTGAACAATACTTGGCAGTAATGTCAACAGTCTCAAATGACACTGAAGGTAACAGATGTATGGAAGCATTTTCTGAAACTAACCTAGTCTTTGTGGAAACAAGCTAAATAATAGAATTTTCACACTGTCTCATCTTTTGGATTATTTGCATGCATATGAGAAGTTACTTTTTAGGCCAATTATTTTTATTGTACATTTCATTTTGGCATATAAATTAAGTACATTGGTTTTCTTTATTCATGCCAGATTTAGCCAAAAATGTATTTTGAAAGAAGGTAAGTTTTGCTATTTAATAAGCATAAATTCGAATGTATCAATAGATCATGCTCACTCAGAGTCAACCGTGGCCAAAATCCTATTGGTGTCATGGGTATAAAATACAAAACTAAAGCTTCCCTTCCAGAAACTTGAAGTCAATTTGTGGAGAAATATATATATATATATATATATATATATATATATATATATATATATATATATATATATATAGTTTTAGCCATACACAAAAATGCAAATGGTCAAGAGAGGTTTTTATCTTTGTTAGTGCCTGTTTGGTTTCATCCCTATCACCCATGTCCACCATTTTCTCTCAGCTCGCCCTTCCCACAGAACCAGCAGGAGCCCTGCTTAGTCACATAGCAGGACTTCTTTTTGCATAAGCAATGTGGGAATTTGGTAGTAAAATTCTTCCTCTCTACTCGACCTTTTCTCTACTTGACCTCATTTCTACATGTCCCATCACCTGGGATTGTTTCTCATTTTTGTCCTTATAGTTGGCTTCATTCCCACTTGCTTTCTTCTTACAAGCTGAGCCCCTCCTTACCCTCAGATTTCCATATAGCCAGTGTTGCACAAGAGTGCATGCTAATCCTTTTATGACTATGAGTGTCAAGTCAGTTCTGCAGCTTATAAACTCGGCGGGAATTTAAATAAGTGAGAAATTACTCCAGGCTAGGTGATCTGCAATCTTGGTCTGCTTAGAAATGAGAAAGTACAGAGAAAAATGAAAGGCTTTTTTACTCATTTAGAAAATAATGAGTAAAGTCAAAGATAAGAACATATTTAAGTGCAGAATGCTGATATGGATTTGTTTAGACGAGGGCTTATGAAAACATAGATGAACATATGATTTGGGGCTAAATTGTGAATATTTTTAAGGCTAAGGCACTTTGAATTATATTATAAGTAATGGAAAATTATTGAAGATTTTTGAGCACTGTAATATCATATGTAAAGCAATACTTTAAAAATGTGGTTATGTAAAAATGTTTAATGTTGTGTACTTGCCTTAAAGAGGTCCTGTGGCCCTAGCCAGTTTGGCTCAGTGGATAGAGCGTCAGCCTGTGGACTGAAGGGTTCCAGGTTCGATTTGTATAAAGGGCATATGCCCAGTTGCGATCCCCAGTAGGGGTCATGCAGGAAGCAGCCGATCAATGAGTCTCTCTCATCATTGATGTTTCTCTCTCCCTCTCCCTTCCTCACTGAAATCAATAAAAATATATTTTAAAAAAGAGGTCCAATGATCATCCAAATGATATAACTGGGGCTCATATAATTGGCGTATATGATCAACTTTAACAATTTAGATTATAAGGAAAATCCAAGAAGTAATATACAACTGGCCATTCACCCCTCCCTGTAATTACCTGCTTTGCCATGTGCCTTTGCATCCCCTTGTCCTAAAGGCAGATCACAGTTCCAACTCATTAATGTTGGGGTTGGCCATTTGACTTGCCTTGAAGCAATGGCATTAATGCAGGTAAAATGCTGTACCAATTCCGACCCTAGACCATAAGAGGCCTTGGGCATTTTTATATTCACTCCCTCTGAGCTTCTTCCTTCTCTCAAACTATGGTTAATGGAAAATGAAAAATACTTGGAGCAAAACCTAATCTAACATGCAACTTGAAGCAAAACCCAGTTGAGCTCAACCTACACTAACAGCCGCCTGATGAGCAGACATGTGGGCAGGAATAAATTATGGTTGTTTTAAACCATTATCTGTTTGGGATAGTGTTAAAACAGCATTGTTGTTGAAATAGTTTATCTATACACTTTTTCTAACTAGTAGAATATAATACAAGCATGAATTTAAAAAAAAGTGAATAGTTTACAATGTGCTGGAAATGCTAGACCCAAATATTATTATTATTTCTAGGAATCATTATATGTGAGAGAATACCAACAAATAGGAAACCGGATCACAGAGGAAATTAATATTATGTCAAATCAGAAAAGAACAAAGGAACTGAGGAGACATAGCTTACAGGGAAAACAAACAAACAAAAACAACAACAAGCATGAGAGCAATTAGAGAAGGATACAAATGCAAATATTTAGATATACTAGTATATACACTGAGTGGCCAGATTATTATGATCTCTGAACACATAATAATCTGGCCACTCAGTGTATATCCTATATAATAAAAGGCTAATATGCAAATCGTCCTCTCGACCAGGAGTTTGACCTGCAGTCAGGCTGGCCAACCACCCATGTCCCCTCCCTCTGGCCAGGCTGGCCAGACCCCACCCATGCACAAATTCATGCACTGGGCCCCTCTAATACACACACACACACAGACACAGACACACACACACAGACACACACACACTGAGTGGCCAGATTATTATTCATTCAGAGATCATAATAATCTGGCCACTCAGTGATAAGTTAACAAATAATTAAAAAATTAACTCGCCCTGGCCAGTGTGGCTCAGTTTGTTGAGCATCATCCTGTGCACCAAAAAGTCACCAGTTTGATTCCCGGTCCAAGCACATGCCCAGGTTTCAGGTTTGGTCCCAGTATGGGTGCATATGGGAGGCAACTGATCAATGTTTCTTTCTCACATTGATATTTCTTCCTCCATCTATTTCTAAAACCAATTTTTAAAAGATTCACTCAACAACAAAGAATTCAATATACCTGGAAGATCTGAGTTGGAAAGAGTTTTAGGCTGAACTCATAAAAGTCTCCATTTCACTATGATTCCCTATGTGCTAGCTTTGTCTTCATAACTGTTTTTCAAAGCATAGGATTTCTGTTGGCAACTATGAAAAAAATGTGTTGCTTTTTGACCTTTGTTTAGAGTAAGAAGACACTTTTAGAATTTTCCAACAAACCTTTCTTTGTATCTCAGGCTTGGGATTCTATACAGTGCAATGTTATAGTGGTAAATTGACCAAAAGGAAGCCACTTTCTGCCAGATTCTATCATGTAAATGTTTTTATGATGGCTACTTTTCACTACCAATGTTACGTCACTTAAAAGACTAAAGTAAGGATATGTACAATCATCTCTTGTGAGCCAGTTGCCATACACAAATGCACGTATACCCATTCTTAAAATGATCATTGCACTAATAGATGGGATTACCCTTCTTATCCATAACCACACATTGAAAAATTCTTGAATTTCCAAATATTCTATAATAAATCTGTATTGTGATAAAAAATAGAAAAAAATACTACTTTAAAGTAAAGACTATGCCAATGGAAAAATATTTACTAACAAGTCAGTAAGCATTAGTTGTATTTATTCATTTGGCTATA
The DNA here is from genome assembly GCF_964339955.1 of Pipistrellus hanaki. NCBI lineage: Eukaryota > Metazoa > Chordata > Mammalia > Chiroptera > Vespertilionidae > Pipistrellus > Pipistrellus hanaki. The sequence continues at coordinate 89,516,434 of NC_140524.1, forward strand.
GAATTTGTATAGAGTACTTCAGAATCATTCTCAACACTATTCTAATATGATGAGCCATAATCAACATTTAGAATAATTATCATAAGAAAAAATATTCTGTTCAAGATTTATTGCATATCTCCTCTGTTGTGGAAATAAAACATATACATGAAATGACTCATGTTATTGATCAAAGCTTATGGAGGAGAGAGACAGATATGCCAAGGATTAAATAGAACAGTAAATGGAAAACTGTGACCTGTGGGCCATATTTGGACTACTACCTGTTTTTGTAAATAAAGTTATATTGGAACACAGCTATGACCATTTGCTTATGTTTTGCATGACTGCTATCACGCTATAAGGACAGTCTTGGATAGTTGCAATAGAGACCATATGGCCCACACAGCTGAAAATATTTATTCTCTGATACTTTACAGATAGTTTGCAGACTTCTGATATGGAGCGTGACAAATGCTAAGATAGAGGTATGCCCCGAATGAATTGGGAGCACAAATAAGGACATCTCAGTCAGTTTCATTCACTGAAGGCTTTTTAAGCAGAAAGTAATGAAAATTCAATATCAGTGCACTAATTATGCCAAATCGGAATGACTGTCCATATGTTGATAAACCATCTTGAAGGTTAGCTGAACCTGTGAGACTTTTTAATGTCTTTCAGATACAGCATGAAAAGAAGTGCTAAGCACAGCTGCGTTCATTGTGGTTTATGAACTATAATTTGACTCTGTCAAACACAAAATGATTAAATCAGGACTGTTTAATTTCAAACAGTCATATTTAAAGTAAAACTCCGTAAGTGGGACTTTTTATACAGTATAAGAGCCACTAATCATTTGCTGCATTCTAGTGGTGTGTCATATAAAACCAAGTCTTCCAAAGTCTTTCTCCTTCCTCAGATAAAAGGCCTCATGTATCTTGAATTATTTTCCATATATATATATATATATATATATATATATATATATGTGTGTGTGTGTGTGTGTATATATATATATATATATATATTATATATATTTGTGTGTTTTTTTGTTTTCCATCCTGGTTACTCATATAATAATATATTCTTAAGTGACTGAATGCATTTAACATAATGATGTTAATATGATATCACTTAATCATTTATTGAACATTTTTCTCTAAAATATTCCGATCTATATTTCAGAAAGGAGCAGATAAATACTTATAAACCTTATTAAGCTCACATTTATTCTTCACTGTAGTTTGACTTTGATCTACTTTAATGAGATACGTGCATTCATAACACATTTTTATCTGAGTCAGATTGCATTAGAATTATATATATATATATATATATATATATATATATATATAGACTTCGCAAGTTTGGCTGTTTTATGTGCAATGATCATTCAGTAGTAAAACCTGTTGTAAGGAATTTGTCCTACTGGAGAGATGCTGTCTAGAGACCACATGCAGAGGCCACAAGGAGGAGAGTATCTGACACTACATAGAGAGAGAGACCCAATCATCTTAGTGACCTGAACTTAAGTCTTCAGCTGTCCCCATCAATGTGCCAGACATATGAGTGAGGCATCTTGGATATTCCTACCCAGATGTTTGCAAACCAAGCTAGAATCACTTGAAGTAGACAAACTAACCCAACTGAGCCAGTCATCTCATAAAATCTTGAAAAACAAAACAAAATCCCAATAAGGCCCACAATAACAACAACAAAACAATTGTTCTCTTAAGCTACTTAGGTTTTGAGTGGTATTCATTTTTTTAACATAGCAATATGCTCTTATTTTTGAGGGTTTCAAAAAGTCTCAGGAAGATCTTGCATCTTCAACTGAGTTTCCATTGACTTTTCCATGCCTATCTACTCTCAAATTATCTCTAATTTCCAGAAATTCCTTAAAGGAAGTTTCCTAGTGGCATCCTTATTATTTTTCCTGGCCTACAATATAATTTTCATGGATTTTCTCTAAATTCATTAGAACTTTGAGAAGAAGGCAAGGGCATAAATGTTCTCAGTTTACCATTGTAAACTGGAGGTTAATAGTTGTATTATAATCTCCAATTATATGGGTGAGGAAACTGACAATTTGGAAGTTTAAATAACTTAAAGCCTCAACAGTCATAACTGGGATTCAAATTATTCCTATATTATATTATATTATTATATTATATTATATTATATTATATTATATTATATTATTATATTATATTATAATGTTATGTTATAACCAAAGGGAGTGAAAGTAGAAAGACACTATATTTAAAAAACACATTATATTTTGGCCAGCGTGTCTTAGTGGTTGAGCACCAACCAATGAACCAAGAGGTCACCATTTCGATTCCTAGTCAGGACACATTCCTGGGTTGCAGGCTTGATCCCCTGTAGCAAGCATGCAGGAAGCAGCTGGTTGATGATTCTTTCTCATTACTGATGTTTCTATTTCTCCCTTCCTCTCTGAAATCAATTTAAAAACACACACACACACAAACACATCCTATCTCTCTCTCTCTCATACACACATTTCTGAGTGGGATTCATTTTTAAAGCATAGCAATATACTCTTATTTTGAAAAGTTTCAAAAAGTCTCTTGGGAAGATCTTGCATCTTCAGCTGAGTTTGGGATATGAGGTTATGGGATTAGGTCCAGTTCTATTTCCCATATGTCATACCCTGATCATTACTCACTGACTGCTAAGAAACCAATCCTGAGATCTGTACAAAAAGAAAATCAGTTACAGACCCTGATTCTAATCTAAAGTAAATGAGAAAACAAGTTTTAGACATCAATAAAGGATAGGACTACATTCATAGAAGGAAAAAAAAAAAAAGACTTAATAGGTAATAAGTATAATGCTGTTTCCAAAGCAGTTCTACTAACTAAATTCTGAATGTTGGGTTATATTTTTAAAATAAATGATAATCATGTAACAAAATGGCAATGTTAAGTATTATTTCAATGGCAATCATATTACAATATATAACTGTATCAAATTAACATGTTGTAGACCTTAAATTTACACAATATTATGTCAATTATATTTCACTAGAGGTCCAGTGCATGAATTTATGCACCAATGGGATCCCTTGACCTGGCCTGCAGGATTGGCTGAAACTGGCTCTTTGACATCCCCCAAGAGGTCCCAGATTCCAAAAGGGTGCAGGCCAGGCCATGGGACAGCACCAGTGCACTATCGGGGCCAGGGAAGGACAGGGGAGGTTGGCCAGCTGGGGAGGGACTGTGGAAGGGCTTCAGGGTATGTCCATCCCGTCTGTCTTGCTCAGTCCCAATTAGCCATACCCCAGCAGCAAGCTAACCTACCAGTCGAAGCATCTGCCCCCTGGTGGTCAGTGCACATCATAGCGAGCTGTTGAGTGGCCTTAGCATATCATTAGCATATTACACTTTGATTGGTTGAACGGCCAACAGGTCAACTAGACACTTAGTATATAAGGCTTTTATTATATAGGATTTTTTTTTTTAATTACTAGTTAGAATTTAAGAGATCACTGAAAAGCCATGTAGGTTCCATGGTAAGGAGTTATTTTATCTCTTAGTTGTAAAATATATTAAAAGACCAATAACCTCTATGCCCATCAAATGTTAAGAGGACCAGAGAAAACCTTTAAAAGCTAAGGACAGCCATCAGCTGAAAACCAGCAAGAAATGGCAGCCTCATCATGAAATTTAATTCTCCCAACAACTGAATGAGCAAGGAAACATATTTTCCCTTAGAGCCTCCAGAAAGTAATACAGCCTTGCCATTATGTTACTTTTAATCCAGTGAGACTCACATTCGATTTCCGGCATAACAGACTGTAAAGATAATAAATAAATCTGTATTGTATTAAGCCACAATTTTGGGGAGTAATATGTTAGAGCAGCAATAGAAAACTAATACAGTAACCACCAAGTAATAGTAGTTTCCCTTACATGGCAATGTAAAGTGTTCTTTAAACCTTGTACCTTTCAATGGATAATCTCAATGCTGAATTTTACTGGTGGCTCCCAGCAGTGAATCTGGGCAGTTGCTTAGATCTGTGGGGTCTCCCATTGACAGTAAGTAATCTCCATTGCTCCTTCAATTATAACTTCTCCATGGTGGGAACCCCCATGGAAAACTACAATACTCAACTGTTACTTTTTCTGGTACATTTTATAAGTAGTCTAATATTGTTGCTAGTGTATTTTGGGGGGCAACCTATTTGATAGACCTAGATTGCCAGATCTGCTGGTTACCAGCTATGAATTCTTGAAATTAAACTCAACATTAGGAACTCGAGTTTTCTGTTTAAAAGAAAAAATGTAATATTTATGTTTTTTCCCCATAAATAATGTATATGGATTTAATAAGATGTCATATTATGAAGTGCTCATCACAATGCCTACACTCGATAAACTTTATATCCTATCTCTTTTCTCCCCCTTTATTCACTCATTAAACAACTATTTAATGAACATTTACTAGTACTATATAACTAGATATATTCCTAGGCACTCGGGATACTTTAATGTACAAAAGACAAAAATCTCTCTTCTCTTGAATACATCCTAGTGTAAGCACCACTGCTTGCTCTATGGCATCCTGTATGGGTTAAAAGAAATAATGGGGCCATGCATTTATATATCATTTCTGATTACCTTATTTCTTTTCCCTGGGACCCAATAACTTTTTAATGATTCAGAGCAGTTTATTCTCTATAAGTTTTTCTCATTCATTCTATTGAAGGGTCCCTTGCTCTTTCCATTTAGTAGTTTAAAGTAGAAACGTCTTAAAGTAAAGAGAAGGGTAAAGGGGATCAAATATATGGTGATGGGAAGAGACTAGACATTGGGTATGCATACAATGCAATATACAGATAATATATTATAGAATTATATCACTGGTTCTCAACCTTTCTAATGTCGTGACCCTTTAATACAGTTCCTCATGTTGTGGTGACTCCCAACCATAAAATTATTTTCGTTGCTACTGCATAACTGTAATTTTGCTACTGTGATGAATCGTAATGTAAATATTTGTGTTTTTCGATGGTCTTAGGTGATCCTGCTAGCAGTTCTCAACCTGTGGGTCACGACACACAGATATTTACATTATTATTCATCACAGTAGCAAAATTACAGTTATGAAGTAGCAACAAAAATAATCTTATGGTAGGGGGTCACCACAACATGAGGAACTGTATTAAAGGGTCGCGGCATTAGAAAGGTTGAGAACCACTGAATTATACACTTAAAATTTATATAATATCATCAATAAATGTCACCCTAATAAATTTAGTAAAGGAGGGAACAACAAAATAACCATGTATTCTGGGTAACCCACAGCACAACTATAGAGATATGGCCTTTAAACATAGGAAAAATGTTAAAACTTAAGAAATTTGTAATGAGTGATTTTGAAAAAAAAATCAAAGAAATAAAAACAAAAGCAGGAAACTTTCTGCAAAACTTCAGAGAAATGTTTCAACCATAAACATGATTCATGAATATTCTTAAAGGAGAATTCTTTTGGACAATAGGCTATCCAAGACTATTGTTAGCTATACTTAGTAGCAACAATTTCAAAAGGAAGTTTCCAAGTTGAACAGATGGCTCTATTTCAACAGTTTTACTATTAGCTATGCAATATAAATGTTTTATTTGCTTATGTTTGCATGCCAATTATATTTTTATTTACCGTATTCATTTTTTTTAAATCTTCACCTGAGGATCTTTTTTATTAAGTTTTTTTTTAAAAGAGAGAGTGGGGAAAACCAAGGAGGGATAGAGGATGGAGGGAGGGGGAGAGAGAGAGATAGAGAAACTTGTATATGAGAGAGAAAAATCAATTGGTTGCCTCCCACTGGGGCCAGGAATGGATCTTACAATAGAGATATGTGCCCTTGACCAAGAATTGAACCTGAGACTTTTCAGTCTGTGGGCAATCCTCTAACCACTTAGAAAACTGGCCAGGCTATATTCATTTGTAATGGATTATTTTTTCAGGCATTTTTTTTTTCTAAGAAGAAAAAGGATAAGCTAATTTTAAGTTGTAAAATTAACTTTTTGTCTAAAAATATGCAATGTATCTCTTAGGCAAATGTTGGTTTACATTGAGTTTCCCTTTTTTGTCATTCAAACTCAACATACAGCAAATATTTTCTGCGGAATAATTCTCATTTTTTGCATTTTGTATCTAAAAATGTCTCTTGAGAAAATTAAAAAAATCTTATACTTTGAATTTCTGGAGACACTGGTGAAATTGAAATTTATCTTTCACATATTTAGCCTTTCCTCTATACAAAGCCCTCCACATACAGTTGAGTAAACATCAGGGTAAACACAAAGTTTATTTTAGAGGAGAGGTCAACATTTATAGTTGGGAATAAATCCATACAAATTTGAATCAATGCTAACTTCTAAAAGCTGCCCAAATTCCACAGTGGCCAAATGGTTTATGAGGTAAATTTCAGTCTAATTTGGGCTGCCATCAGAAAAAGACAAAGAGAGTTCTTGTTTTCGGCTGAAAATAAAAGAAATACATTTGGCCAAGCAAAACTCTCTGAGACAGGAAGATGGGAATGGGGAGGAGAATGGACTGTAAAATGCTGAGATTTGTTTGGGATGTGTGTGAATATTTTTTCCAGAAGTGGGAGCACTTTACAAAAGAATATAAAGTAAATGCTTCAGTAAAGTAGCAAAAAGCCAGAGCTATAGCAAAGCACTTCTACAGAATGCCTTAGAACTTGGCCAGGTTAAGCTGTCCTCAATTAATACAGATAGTCACTGCTCCTCTCTGCATCATCAACACAGCCTTCCTATAGAATCTCCTTTACCTTATGTAGTGGACCATGCTCTTTAAAAAAAAATATATATATATATTTCATTTCAGACAGGAAGGGAGAGAGAGAGAGAGAGAAAGAGAGATAGAAACGTCAATGATGATAGTGATTATAGGTCTGCTGCCGCCTGCACACTCCCTACTGAGGATCAAGCCCACAACCCAGGCATGTGCCCTGACTGGGAATCAAACCATGACCTCCTGGTTCATAGGTCAATGTTCAACCACTGAGCAACACTGGCCTGGCGACCATGCTCTTCGTTTATCGTCTCTCCAGACTCCCCTTTTCTCCTCTTCATCTATTACTCATTCTTCAGATCTCAACATCAATGTCTCTTCCTCCAGAGAGATTTTGACCAGTTCCCTAATCTGTTTTTCAGTGTTTGTGACTTCAGTCACAGCACATGTTATACTAAAATTTTTGTTTTAATCTCACATGCTGTATTGTGGACCCTAAGGTCATTGGAAAGATTTCTACCATTCTTACTGGCGAATCCCATGCACTTACCTTGTAATACTGTAAATACTATATTTGTGGAATGACTGAACTGAAACCTGGGAGCAGATTAGACTATTTGGATTAGTGTGTCACCAGTCAGTGCTCCCCACTTCTAATCTCATTTACTATTTCTGTGTATTTGCATTTTCATAGGTCATTCAATCAACTCAAATACTTTTATGTTGTATCATTACTATGTAGAGATATGTCAAGAGAAATAATAAGGAATTTGTTACTGGGTCAGACTGAAACAAGCCATCATCAGCACCTTGGAAATGGTTTCATAGCTGTCTAAAAGTCAGAATTATATCAGAGAGGAACTTAAAAAATGCTACCTGATGACTTGAATTGGAAATATAAATCTCAACATATGGAGGATTTTGAAATTCAGATTTAGTATATAAAAATTAATGAAGTGCCTGGCCAGTGTGGTTCAGTGGTTGAGCATTGACCTATGAACCGTGACTTCGGTTTGATTCCCAGTCAGGGCATTCCTTGGTTGCAGGCTTGATCCCTAGTGTGGGGTGTGCAGGAGGCAGCTGATCAATGATTCTCTCTCATCATTAATGTTTCTATCTCTCTCTCCCTTCCTCTCTGAAATTTATATATATAAATTTTAATTACTGAAGCATTTTAAAAAACATATATATTTGTTTTTATATATTTTTTACATATAAAAAGTATCTTTGAGCATCCATTTGGCATAAGTGCACAAATCAGAAAGATAAATAATATATAAAATTTAGTATGTCTTAACAGCGATACCCTTAACCTTAGATTTTATTTCCATATGAATAGAAGTTCACATAATCTTTTTTTTTCTTTCTAATCAAAATAACTTCTCCTGATTCTAAAGCAATGAAAAAAAATGGCTAAAATCATGTAATTTTATGATAACAATTTTACAGCTGCTAAGAGGGAGAAATTTTGAAACCTCCCATATCTATTATAAATGACACTGAAATTATCATCCTTAGATTGAAGAAGAGGGTGAAATATTTGTCACAATATAGTCTCTCCACCCCCCATCTAAAGAAGAATGCTATGACTAAAATTAGAGAGTACATGCAGCACTACTTAATTTCAGTCTTTTGCAGAAGGAGGAGAGAATTGGGCCTGAGGAGATAAATAGAGATCAGAACAAAGAGGAGCTAGTCAGTTCTTGTGAGTCTTTCAACACCCTGGGTGGTAAGCCCACTGTCACCCTAGAAACAGATGCTAGGCTTAAAACTCAAGTCAAGGGTGTCAGTGAATTGCATTAAACCTTATATTTTGTTTTTCTTGTGAAGAAAAAAGAAAAACATTCTATTTCAAATACATGTATGTTCTTTTCAGAGATTCAGTCCTGATGTTTTATTTTAATTTCACATTTCCTAATGGATTCAGGTGGTTCTTAAAAATGGTGTCCACTAGGTTTTTCAGTAATCAATTAATTTGCATCTCATGGTGAAGTGTCTCAGAGGTATAATTAACATGGCCTATCCCAGAATGTGTGACATATTTAACAAGAGAGCATGAGTCATACACTTAAAGCTTCAATATATTTCTTGTGTTTTAAAGAGTGGTCTTGGGTTAGAGCAGAAAGTATAGGTAGCACAGAGCAAATTGCATTAATGGCAGAACAAAAAGGAAATATTAATTGTCTTTAAAAAGAGTATCTGGGGATGTTTACATATTGTACAGCTACCTCTCACACTTATTATGCAGCTTTGAGAAAGTAGACTTAGACACTGATTAGGTATTACAATTATTAAGAGAACAAAAATTACTCTCAAGCAAGTGTTTCTAAGGGAAGTGTTGCTGTCATTTGGAGACTTTTGTAAACCAAAATTAATTTTAGACTGTAGTAAAGAATAAAAAGCATTGATTTGAGCAAAAAGGAGCTGCAGCATGGGAGACCCAGATTCAAGTAGCAACTGGAATTGTGATCCACTGAGAGAAAGGGAGGCCTTATTTTGTGGCAAAAGTTCCTATCCAGGTTCTGAATTAGGTCTGTTTTATGTAAATGAGGTATCCAAATTGTGCAGTTCTGAATGGATGGGTCAGGTCTCAGGCCATTGGCAGAAAGACAAAACCAGGTTTCCTGCAATTTTTGACTCAGATGGAGTGAACAAAAGGGGCATGGTGCAGAGCCAAGAGTTTAGCTTGAGGTTCCTCCCAGTATACAACATACAATATACAACATACATGAGGAGTCCCTGTCAGCAAATGGCTGCTAGGCTGTTATTATTAATAAAATTTGAGTCTTCTATTGACTACAGGGAGTCCATATTAGCAGATAAATTGCTTCTTGGGGTTCACATAAAATGAATCTTTCTCGCCCTAACCGGTTTCACTCAGTGTACAGAGCATCGGCCTGCGGACTGAAGGGTCCCAGGTTTGATTCCAGTCAAGGGCATGTACATTGGTTGCAGGCACATCCCCGGTAGGGGGTGTGCAGGAAGCAGCTGGTTGATGTTACTCTCTCATCGATGTTTCTAGCTTTTATCCCTCTCCCTTCCTCTCTGTTAAAAATCAATAAAATATAATTTTAAAAAAATTAAAGGTGAAATCAGGAGCTTCACAGTCAAAAAAGGACTAAGGGAATTTATTACCACCAAACCAGCACTGCAAGAAATGCTAAATGGTCTGCTATTAAAAAAAATGAAATAGTCAGTGAAGAAGGAACACAGGGGTAAAGAATAAAAATGGTGACAAGCACTTATCACTAATGACTTCAAATGTAAATTGATTAAATGCTCCAATCAAAAGACATAGGGTAACAGATTGGATAAGAAAACATGACCCATATATTTGCTGTCTACAAGAGACCCACCTCAGAGCAAAGTATTCACACAAACTGAGAGAAAAGGGATGGAAAAAGGTTTTTCAGGCGAATGGAAATGAAAATAAATAAATAAATAAATAAATAAAAAGCTGGGGCAGCAATACTTATATCTGACAAATTAGATCTCAAACTGAAGGACATAATAAGAGATAAGGAAGTCCACTTCATAATACTAAAGGGAACAATCCAACAAGAAGAAATAACTCTGGTCAACATATACGCACCCAATACAGCACCACCCAAATACATAAAAACAAAAACAAAACAAAACAAAAAAACTCCTGTAGGATATCAAGGGAGAGATTGACAGCAATACAATCATAGTAGGAGAATTTAATACCCCACTATCACCATTGGACAAATTCTCTAAACAACAACAAAAAAATCAGCAAAGAAACATCAATCCTAAATGACTCACTAGAGCAGACAGAATTAATTGACATCTTCAGAACATTTCATCCCAAAGCCACAGAATATACATTCTTCTCAAGTACACATGAGTCATTTTCAAAGATAGACCATATGTTGGGTCATAGGCAAAGTATCTTCAAATTCAAGAAGATAGAAATCATATCAAGCATCTTCTCAGATCATAGTGACATAAAACTAGAAGTCAACTACAATAAAAACAATCCAAAAAAAATAAAAAGCATGGAGACTAAACAGCATGCTGTTAAACAATGATTGGGTTAGCAGAGAGATCAAAGAAGAAATAAAAAACATCATGGCAACAAATGACAGTGAAAACACAACAATCCAAAATCTATTGGGACACAGTGAAAGCAGTCTTGATAGGGAAGTTCATAGCTCTACAAGCCTACTCCAAAAAACAAGAAACAATGGTAATAAACTAAAATCCAACACCCTTTCTTAATAAAACCCTACAACTCAAAGAGTTAGAAAGAGAGCAACAATAAAAGCCCAGTGTAAGTAGAACTAAGGAAATAATAAAGATCAGAGTGGAGATAAATGACATTGAGGCCAAAATAACAATACAAAAGATCAACAAAACCAAGAGCTGGTTCTTTGAAAGGATAAACAAGATTGATGAACCTCTAGTCAGAGAAAGGACCCAAATAAATAAAATCAGAAATGAAAGAGGACAAATGGCAACAGACCCCACCAAATACAAAGGATTGTTACAAAATACTATAAACAACTCTATTCCAACAAACTGGACAACCTGGAGGAAATGGACATATTCCTAGAAAAATATAACCTTCCAAAATTCAATCAGGAAGAATCTAAACTCTCAATAAGCCAATAACTTTGGGAAAAAATTGAAGAAGTCATCAAAAATCTTCTGGAAAATAAAAGCCCAGGGCCAGATGGCTTCACAGGGGAGTTTTACCAAACATTCAAGGAAGAACTAAAACCTATCCTCCTCAGACTATTCCAATTTCTTCAAGGCAAAGAAACACTTCCAAGCTCCTCTATGAAGCCAGCATCACCCTAATACCAAAACTATATAAAGACAACACAATGAAAGAGAATTATAGGACAATATCCCTCATGAACATCTATGCCAAATTCCTCAACAAAATTCTAGCAAATCGAATCCAGCAGTACATCAGAAAGATCATACACCATGACCACGTATGATTTATTCCAGGAATGTAAGGATGGTGCAATATCACCTAAACAAATTGAGAGTTAAATATCACATAATCATATCAATTGATGAAAAAAAAAAAGCATTTGACAAAATCCAACACCCTTTCTTAATAAAAACTCTCAAAAAGGTGGAAATAGAAGGATCATACCTCAACATAATAAAAGCCATATATGATAAATGCACAGCTACATCATACTCAATGGACAAAAACTAAAACCATTTCTCCTAAGAACAGGAACAAGATAGGGATGCCCACTCTCACTGCTCCTGCTTGACATAGTACTGGAAGTATTGGCCATTGCAATTAGACAAGAAGAAGAAATAAAGGCATCTAAATTGGAAAAGAAGAAGTAAAGCTGTCCTTATTTGCAGATGACATGATATTGTATATAAAAAACCCAAAAGACTCTATCAAACAACAAATAGACTTAATAAATGAATTCAGCAATGTAGCAGGATAGAAAATTAATGCCAAGAAATCTATGGCATTTCTATACACCAATTAGTGAACTTACAGAAAGAGAGACTAAAAAAGCAATCCTATTTACCATCACATTGGAAAAATTAAGAGATTTAGGAATAAACTTAACTAAGGAGGTAAAAGACCTATAAGCAGAAAACTATAGGACAATGAAAAAAGAGATAGAGGAAGAAGTAAACAGATTGAAGAATATACCATGTTCATGGATTGGTAGAATCAACATCATTAAAATGTCCATACTATCTGAAACAATCTATAGATTTGATGCACTTTCTATTAAAATACCAATTGCATATTTCACAGACCTAGAAAGAACTCTCTGAAAACCCATGTGTAATAATAATAATAAAAAAAAAGACCCCGAATAGCCACAGCAATCCTGAGAAAGAAGAACAAAGTAGGTGGGATCTCAATACCAGATTTCAAGCTGAACTACAAAGCCACTGTTATCAAAACAGCCTGGTACTGGCACAAAAATAGACATATAGACCAATGGAATCGAATTGAGTATCGACCCAAACCACTATGCTCAATTAATATTTGACAAAGGAGGCATGAACATAAGATGGAATCAAGACAGTCTCTTAAATAAATGGTGTTGGGAAAATTGGACAGATACATGCAAAAAAATGAAACCAGACCACCAACTTACACCACACACAAAAATGAACTCAAAATGGATACAGGACTTAAACATAAAACAGGAAACTATATAAATACTAGCGGAATCCACAGCAGAGAAATCGCAGACATATGCCAAAGCAATTTCTTCACTGATACTGCTCCTAGGGCAATGGAAGCTAAAAAGAAAATAAACAGATGGGATTACATCAAAATAAAAAGCTTTTGCACAGCAAAAGAAACCATCAACAAAACAACAAGAAATCCTACTGTATGGGGGAACATATTTGCAAATGTTATCACTGATAAAGGTTTAATTCTCCAACATCTACAGGGAATTTATACAACTTAATAAAAGGAAGATAAAGGATCCAATAAAAAAGTGGGCAACGGACCTAAATAGAATCTTTTCAAAAAAAGAAAGAAGGAAGGCCAAGAGCCACCAGAAACCATGCTCAAAGTCAATAATTATCCAAGAGATGCAAATCAAAATGACAATGAGATACAATCTCATACCTGTCAGAATGGCAACCATCAACAAATCAACAAACAACAAGTGCTGGTGAGAATGTGGAGAAAAAGTAACCCTCATGCACTGCTGGTTGGAATGCAGACTGGTGCAGCCACTGTGGAGAACAGTATGGAGTTTCCTCAAAAAAACTGAAAATGGAACTCCCATTTGACCCAGCAATCCCACCCGTAGAAATTAGAAATACCAATTTCTGAAGAAATTAGAAATACCATTCAGAAAGGATATATGCACTATGTTCATAGCAGCACAATTCACCATAGCTAAGATCTGGAAACAGCCTAAATGCCCATCAGCAGATGAGTGGATTAGAAAATTATGGTATATCTACACAATGGAATAGTACACTGCTATAAAGAAGAAGGAAATCTTACCATTTGTAGCAGCCTGGATGGACCTGGAGAGCATTATGTTAAGTGAAATAAACCAGGCAGTGAAAGAAAAATACCACATAATCTCACTCACTAATGGACAATAAAGAATATTATAACCTGATGAATAAAAAGATAGATAAAGAGGCAGTAAAGCATCAAATATACTGTCAAATTACAGTAGGAAGGCTGGGGAGTGTTGGCGAGAGAGGGGAATAGATCAACCAGAGAACTTGTATGCATGCATATAAGCACAACCAATGGACACAAACACTGGGGGGGGGGGGATGAGAGCATGCAACAGGGGGTAGGGGAGACTAGGGGGAAGGTCAATGGGGAAAGAAAAGGAGATTTGTGTACTAATATATATAATATTTTAAACAAAAATATTTAGGAAATAATATATCCACTTGGAATTTTATCATATCTGCACATAGTAATTAATTCCTGCTGTTTATCTTGTTTTGGATTATACCTCATCAGATATTTTAATAGTCTTTGACTGTTATATTATAAGGTTCTATATAAATTTCTGTGGCTTGAACTCCAGCTCTTTTATTCAGAAAAGACCCAAATAGTGTACATCCCAGACACTATAAAAATCAACTTACACCTAGTATCTGCTCAAATGCTCTATGTCTATTTTCTTAGGCAATAAATGAAGAATGATGAGAATTAGAAGACTCAGCCTTATTATTATTTAACATAGACCAGAGAAAGCTTGGTTCTGGAGCTGCTACATCAAATGCAGGCAGTACCAGGTAAGAAACATGAGGACAATGATCAAAATCTGGCAAAGATAAAGAGTGAATTTGAAATCCAGTTATAGTCTCAGAAATTATGATTGAATTTGCTACTTTTAAAGGCCTATAAGCCATATATCCATTAAAGATATCTTCTCTATATAACATAATTTTGTAAAGATCTTATCTCCACAATTTCCCAATGGAAAAGTATGCATGTGATAAGCAAAGTTTGGGCTTCAGTTTGTGTTAGTATAACCTCATCTGTTTTATTACAAATTGAGTGTGTATCCCATTTATATTATTTATTCTCACCTTGATTGAATTCCCTTTTATGATCAAATTGCAAAATCATGTACATATACATGAAACTTCTTTTATAGTACACTTGGATAAGAAACATCCTCTTTTACATATTAAAATTCAAATTCTACGGAATTACAGTCCTACCATTTTTACTATATGCACATTTTTCCAATAATTGAGAACTATAAAACATTAAACTGGTAAGGCTTACAAATGAGACTCTAACATAAATAAAATGGATGGCACTCAATAAATGTATAATCAGGAGGAAGCAATTACACGGTAACACAATAAAGCTTATGGTATGATTTCATCTACTTGATGAACTGCTCTTCATCGATTCTACTTTGTTTTTTATATTATTTTATTTTGATAAATTTTAACATTTATATATAATTCATGAAAACTATTTGGAAAGATTGTTGAGTTGATCTATTCAGTGAGTCATGCTGTATTCATTTTACTCCTCTGGCAAGTATTTTCATCGATCCTTTAAATCTAAAAATATATTAACATTATTAACATCATGTTTTGTTTTGTTTTACTGGACAAACAATTCCATAGGTAATGATATTCTTATTTTAAACTACAATGGGTTTTCATATTAAAAAGCCTAATGTTTCAGGTGATAAAGACAACATGAGGGAGGACAAATGTGTACTCTTCTTTGAATCTCAGAAATATTTTTTACATATTTTGGAAACAGAAGTTGAAGTTAGTCCTTTTGCTTTTTACCGAATTAGACCCTGGATAGCCAACTGAAATGAAAATGCTTTAAGTTAAAATGCTCATTAAGGCACCAAAAGGAGCAAAGTAGAATTATTTCTTGTATCTTAAAAATTAAATAGTGGAAGGAGTTTTCAGATCACAAAATAGTAGTTGGCCTAGACTCAAAATACATATACAAAGTTTCCTCATATTTAGGATATAATTAATGCAGTTGCTTATTTAGTCAAGAAATAAACTAAGAAAAAGAATCCATGCAGCACTGGGGGATCATGCTTTTGGCATGCATCTCTTTTTATATCCAGTGACACATTACTAGTGAATGTTCCTTACTTAGTTCAACCTGACTTCCTACCAACAAACAACATGTAATTGGGATGTTCAGAGATTGATTCTGGATAAGCTTAATAAAGGGTTCCACTTCTGCACATCTCTGGAATTAAAACAAAAGCTATAAAACCTACAATTAACAGCTGGAGATAACATATAATTTTCCAGAGCCCAATAGCAGTTTTTATGTTACTCCATTGTGCTTCATATATCGGCCTATGTACTGTGGATTCTACCCTGAGAAAGCAGAGAGTATGTACGTGCTGAATTGGGATGTCATTATCTGTGACCTCTGAGTGTTAGTGATAAAAGCTCTATTTTGCGGAAACATAGGCTCCATGTTGCTTTTTACCATTAGAGATGTTGTCATTGGCTTCTCAAACAGAGATGCCTGTGGGTTGCACCATAGCTGAGACACAGTTTGTCAAACATCCTTAATCAGCAAGCACATCAAAGAATATAGTCACACTTGCAGGATCCATTCCATCACTGTGAATCATGTGTTATTAAGTAATACACTCTGCCAAAGACATTGAAATCATTTGAAATGGTCAAGAGAACAATACTACATAAACCAGGAAAAAGAACCTTTAGATTTTTCTTGGTAGCCAACTGTAGGTAGTAAGTAATTTTATAAGCATTTTTCTTTAAAAATAAAGTATCAAGTAGTTAGGATGATTTCATTCAATTGCATACACTCAAATTTAATAGTGTAAAATTAGGCAAATTTAGAACCAAAAACCTAAACCATAATTTCATAAGACTATAAAAATACTATCTCTACTATGTAGAAATGCCTCATCTAATAATGCATGTGTACAGAAACACACACATATATAAGGTCTACACAAAATTTTTGGTACTTGCAATTTTTTTTAAATTTAGACAAAAATCACAGGAAAAAAAGCATTTATTTTTTTATACTAATTATTGAGCAATCCTGTTCAATAAAGAGGGAATATGCTAATTGACCTTCATACTGTCGCAAAGGTGGTGATGCCCACAGTCAATAAGGAGGGAATATGCTAATTGGCTACTCCATCTTCAAAGATGGTGCCACACCCAGCCACAAGATGGTGGTGCCTAGTCCCCTGAGCCCCCCAGCTGCCCAGGGCCACCCGAGGCTCAGGTAATCAGAGCTGGCCGAGGCTTGTGCTGCTGGCAGTGGCAGCAGCAGAGGTGCGATGGGGCATTGCCTTCCCCTGATCACCAGGTTGCCTCCTGCCCCTGAGCACTCCTGGACTGTGAAAGGGGGCAGGTTGGGGTGAGGAACCCCCCTCCAATGTATGAATTTTCAAGTGGATTATAAAAAAATCTTTTTTTTTTCTTAGTAAAGGTATAGAAAAAATAATTATTTTGACAAACTTCTTAACTAAAAAAAAGTTAGGTGATATACTAAGGTTCTGGGATTAGTAGATTAAAAATGTAGTGAAAATATGGTTCTGTATATAAAACCTTAGTTCTTTTTATTCACTTTTTAAAATATGTTTTTATTGATTTTAGAGAGATGAAGGGTATGAGACAGAAACTTTGATGAGAGAGAATCATTGATCAGCTGCCTCCTGTACGCTCCATACTGGGATGGAGCCTGCAACCTGGGTATGTGCCCTGACTAGGAATTGAACTGGTGACCTCTTGGTTCATGGGTTAAGGCTCAATCACTGATCCATACTGGCTAGGAAAGGCTTACTTTTAAATTTCTAAGTTTCTTCTGAGTCTGTGTTTCTGAGATTTAGGCTTCACTTTATATTCATTTCTCTTTTATTCTAAGTGCTATAAGTATCAACAAAAAGATTACTCATAAAAAGTATATATCTATCTATATAAAAGCCTAATATGCAAAGTGTCCCCTCAGGTGGGAGTTTGATCCACTGGGCTCGCTATGATGTGCACTGACCACCAGGGGGTGATGTGGAATGAAAGAAGGCCCTGGCCAGTAGCCAGCAGCTGGGGAAAGAAGGGCCTGGATGGTGACTGGCAGCTGCTAGGGACCCTATCTGTGCACAGATTTTGTGCACTGAACCTCTAGTATAAATATAAATAGAAAATGTATATTAATGGAACATGGACAGAAATTATGTACATATGAGGAAATACTATGAAAGAGAAGATAGAAGGTAACACTAGAAAAATACGCATCATAATATTTTTTTGTAATATATTTTTATTGATTTCAGAGAGGAAGGGAGAGAGAGAGAGATAGAAACATCAATGATGAGAGAATTATTGATCAGCTGCCTCCTGCATGCTTCCCACTGGGGATGGAGCCCACAACCCAGGCATGTGCTCTGATGGGATTAAACCATGACCTCCTGGTTCATAGGTTGATGCTCAGTCATTGAGCCACATAGACTGGGCACATCATAATATTCTAATACTCCAGTTGGACTGCAAATTTGGTTCTGAAAATCCTTCAGATTAAAACAAAAATATAAAATGTGCTAAAATCTACAATTGTATATTGTTTAAATTTTATACTACAAACGCATAGCAAGAAAGTATAAAAACAATATAAGAAAAGAAATCCCAAATATAGCAGGTAAAATAATATATGTAAATATAATAAACCCATTGTGTCAGACCAAATGAAATACAATGGATTTATTTTACATGTGATGAAAAATTTTACTTGTTTATAACAATGTTCATGGAATGATGTACATGTATAGAAAAGCTTAGGCTGGAAATATGGTCATGAACATGTGACCTTACACACAGAAAAATGCTTGACTTATTGAGATTGCATCCTTTTTTCTCTTAAAACAAGTCTGACAGGAGAACTTAAAGTTGTTCTGGGACTAGGAAGTATATTTTGGATTAATGGTAAAATGTATTCAATTTTTATAACTGATCAAGTTTTCTACTTATTCTCTTGAATCATGGATAATTGTGTATTTTCCAGAATAGGGTTTTTTTTAATATATTTTATTGATTTTTAACAGAGAGAAAGGGAGAGAGATAGAGAGCTAGAAACGTCGATGAGAGAGAAACATCGACCAGCTGCCTCTTGCACACCCCCTACCAGGGATGTGCCCGCAACCAAGGTACATGCCCTTGACCGGAATCGAACCCGGGACCTTTCCGTCCACAGACCGACGCTCTACCACTGAGCCAAACCGGTTTCGGCAAGAATAGGTATTTTTAAAAAATTTCCTAACTTTACCTGTCTACTGACATATTATTCATTATATTCTTGCCTAAATGTTAAAATAATTGCTATATCTATTGTTATATTTCTTTTTGTTTTCTTCCCTCCTTTATTTTTTATTTGTTTTCTCCTCTCTTTTATATTATTATGCAACAAGGGAAGTAGCATATATATAATTTTTCTTTTCAACAATTTGTATTTTATCTTTGTTGAGTCAAACAACTGATTATCTTCTCTGTCATTGATATTCTTATGTTTATTATTTCACATTTCCTTGGGTAACTTATCTGCTTTTGATTTTCTTCTGATTATAAATTTTCTTACTTCTTGAAATGATGTATTAAATTACTGATTTTTAATCTTTCTTTTTTTATAACAATGATTTAGAGTATGGCATTATATTTTGTAAAATATATGGTATATAGGCATTAAACATAAATGTTTACATGTAAAATATATGTAAATACATGTATTGATAATAACATATAATTAAAGAGTAGCAAAGTAAGGCATCTAAAGACAGAAAATCAATAAAAATGTTCATTTAAATATTAGTAGCAGATGTTTGTTGAAATTTCACATTTACTACTCTTGTTCACACTTTTTAATGCTCTTTATTGTGAAAATGCCTTCTTTTTCTTTCTTTCTTTTTCCTTTTTTTGTGTTAATCCTCACCTGAGGGTATTTTTCCATTGGTTTTTTTTCTTTTAGAGAGAGTAGACTAGAGTGGAAGAGACAGAGAGAGAGAGAAACAAAGGTGTGAGAGAGACACATCAATTGATTGCCTCCCACATGGACCTGGGATTGAGCCTGCAACTGTAGTAAGTACCCTTGACTAGAATTGAACCCAGGATCATTCAGTCTGTGGGCAGACACTCTATCCACTGAGCCAAATAGCTAGGGAAAAAGACATTTTTATAGTAAAGAGTAATAGACCTGCCCTGCTGCTGTGGCTTGTGGTTAAGCATCTCACTATGAACCAAGAGATCACGATTGGATCCCCATTCAGGGCACATGCCCTGGTTGTGGGCTTGATCCCTAGTAGTGGGGCATGCAGGAGGCAGCTAATTATCTCTCATCATTGATGTTTCTCTCTCTCTCTCTCTCTCTCTCTCTCTCTCTCTCTCTCTCTCTCTCTCTCTTCTCTCTCTCTCTCTCTCTCTCTCTCTCTCTCTCTCTCTCTCTCTCTTTCTCTCTCTCTCTTCCTCTCTGAAATCAATAAAAAGTATATTAACAAAAAAAGAGTATAATAGAAATCACCTTTGCCCTCTCAAACTCAAAGGCTGGAGTGACACTGTTATTGGAATGATCGCAGTCCTATTTGTAATGTGCTACCTGGGGGGAATGCAGCTTTTAATTAAAAAAAAAAAGACAAGAGAAACTGGTATTCCTTAATAATTGTAAATTAGAAACAGAAAATTGACATTGAATAAACTAATCATTGATAAATATTCTTAATCTAAATGTATCTAGAAGCTGTTGACTGATAACTTCAATCAAATCCACAGAATGTCTGAGGCATCATTAGTCAAAGAAATGGGTCCTCCCAGCTGTTGTTTTTACTACCGATCTTGCTTTCCCTGCCAGAATATAGAGACATAAGACAGGGGATACAGGGTCATATAAAAGGAAATGTTTTTCAATATAGAATCGCTTGTCTCCAAAAATTTAATGAGGTAGAAACTGAAAAAAAAATAATTTGTGGCAATTACAAACAAAGCTGTTTTTGCTTAAGATTATCTTCATTCTTTATTGGTTTGCCAATATTTTAAGGAAAAGTTACAGACTTCCCTATTTCTTTGGCATTAGATTAATGAAATGGCATTCTCACGTCCTAATTGTCAAATTCAGCTACAAAAATCCCCATTAATAAATATAAGCAACTAAAAAAGATTTTATTTAATTTTAAAAGGACAAAGAATATATGTTATATGTGTGTTCCATATAAAATCAACCTTACAACTTAAAATACTACAGAGAACATATTGCTCTTAGTGTTTCAAATTTTTCTTAGTCAACATTTTTTTTTATTCCTTAGTGCTAAGAAACACAAAATCTTCCTGGACCTCTTACACTTTAGTGATAGTTCTGTCTGCTTCTTTCCAGTGGTTCTTTCTTCAGTCTTGGAAAGCTTCCTCTGATTCATTCATTGATCTGGCCACAGCTGTGGATTCCAGTGGAACCCTCTGCAATTCTCTTGAGCTCTTCTTTAATATTCTGACTTGCAAATTCTAGCCTTCCTAGCTTCTCTGGTTCTGCCCTTTTTCTCCACAAGTTCTGGTGATTGCAGGGCTCATCATCAGTTGTATCTCCCTCAACTGCAGCCTGGATCCTCACTCCAGACAATAAACTGGGACATTCACAAGGCTCATCTAACCTGTTTCCTGACTTTCAGGGATCACTGTCCTGTACCATGAGTTGTCCAATTTCAGTAAACTTTTGTTTCACATATTTCATCCATTTTTAAAAGATGTTTAAGGTGTGTTTTTGATCATCATTTTATGTTGTTCATTATTTCCCCTAGATGCATGAGATCATGTGATACAAGAAATACACTTATAAGAACTGAAAATGAGCCGAGACCGGTTTGGCTCAGTGGATAGAGCGTTGGCCTGCGGACTGAAAGGTCCCGGGTTCGATTCCAGTCAAGGGCATGTACTTGGTTGCGGACACATCCCCAGTAGGGGGTGTGCAAGAGGCAGCTGATCGATGATTCTCTCTCATCTATGTTTTTGACTCTCTATCCCTCTCCCTTCCTCTCTCTGAAAAATCAATAAAATATATTTTTAAAAAAAGAACCGAAAATGAGACCACCCATAATGGTTATACTGAGAGGCAAATGAATCAGTCTGTAGTGAGTTTCTTTCTGGGCCAACAGTTCTTTTGAGTCCCTATTTCAATGTCAAACAGTTCCTTATGTGTAGATGTCAGAAATGACATTTCAGTGATCAAAAACAGACCCAGAGACATCGATCAGACTCTCAAACTTCAGAGGGAAGGTAGAGGAGGGTGGGGAGAAGGTAGAGAGATCAACCAAAGGACTTGTATGCATGCACATAAGCCTAACCAGTGGTCACAGACAACAGGGTGGTGGGGACATGAATGGGGAGGGACTTAGGGTGGGAATGGGGGGATGAGGACAACTATGTGATACCATAATCAATAAAAAAAGATGTTTAAGGTGGAATAATTATTTTGGCTAGATATTCTCAGCTATTGAAGTTTAATTGACGAATAAAAATTTTGTACATATTTAAGGTTTATAACTTGATGTTGCCATAAATGTATGCATTGTGAAATAATCATAATCAAGGTAATTAGCATGTCCAACATTTTTTTAAAAGGTTACATATTCTTTTGTTTTTTAACCCTCAAGGATATTTTTTCCATGGATTTTTATAGAGGGGAAGGCAGGAAAGAAAAGGGGCCTGGGATGAACCTGCACCCAGGTATAGGCCAACGTTCTAACCACTAAGCCAAACTGGTCAGGGAAACATATCCATCATTTTACATAGTTATTTTCTTTGTGTGTGTTTGTGGTGAGGAAGAAAGAGGGAGAGGGAGAGAAAAACATTAATGATTGGCTGTCTCCCTGTATGCCCTCCAATGGGGATCGAACCAACAACCTGAGCATGTGCCCTGACCAGGAATCAAACCATGACCTCCTGGCTCACAGGTCAATGCTCAACCACTGAGCATGCTGGTCAAGCTATTTTTTTGTTTTTTACAGCTTACTTTTGTCTGTGCCTTGGGTGGCCTACCAATTTAGAAATCAAACCCAAACCTGTTTAATTCTTGTAAATTATGAGCAGTTTAAGTTTTAATATTTGGCACTTTTCTTATTTAAAGTAACTCATATAATAAAGTGGTTTTTAAATTCGATATTAAGGAGAGAAAATTTTGCCTGTTCTCTTTCCACTCTAGTTAGTTGAGCTGTATTTAATATACAGAGAGCTTTAATGGTCATTCATGAAAATGTGCAGAGTGATGACAAATTTGAGTTTTGCCCAATGTGCATGTTCCTAGTTGAAGTCAACCAAGACAACACTCATCCTTTTTTTAAAAAATATATATATATATATATATATATATATATATATATATACAATATATATATATATATATATATATATATATATAATTGATTTTTTTTTTACAGAGATGAAGAGAGAGGGATATAGAGTTAGAAACATCAATGAGAGAGAAACATCGACCAGCTGCCTCCTGCACGTCCCCTACTGGGGATGTGCCCGCAACTAATGTACATGCCCTTGACCAGAATTGAACCTGGGACCTTTCAGTCCACAGGCCAACACTCTATTCACTGAGCCAAACCAGCTTCAGCAACACTCATCCTTGTTCCAGTTCTTACATACTGTAAACAAGAGTTCTTTTTGAAGTTTCATTAATGCTACATTTTCATGCTTTTTGTTCATGATTGTATAATAGTATTGAAATGCTAGCTTGTGTTCATAGGTGCAAGAAGCTATGGTGTGCCTTGTGGAGAAAATACACATATTAGATAAGCTTCATTCAGGCATGAGTTATATGTTAATGTGAGTTCAATGTTAATGAACCAAATGTGTATAATAATGTGTCTTTAAATGGAAACATACATAAAACAATGATATGTATTGATTGGTGATAAAAATATTGTGGCCATAAGTTCACAGGAATCTAAATCTATGTTAGTATTAGTTTTTGTGGTGACTTTATAGAACATAAGTACCACAAAAATAAGAATTGTGATTGAAGGTTGTGATTATTCCATTGGTTCATTGGAAGTATTTATTTTTTCTCTATTTCTGCTTTATTTTCTTCATTTAGGATTATTTCATAGAAGATAGTTGAAAATGGCTTTATTCTACCATCTCTAACCAAAAGCATAATATATAATTTTTACTTTAAAAATACTGAGCTAGTTTCTTTCTTTAAAAAAATATATTTCATTCTGCTATAAATGACTCAATGTCATATCCAAAGAGGTTCAGTTTTGATGATCTATAATTTGAGTAAGTAGTTTTCAACCTATGGTTTAGAAATTTGAATTCTTTTAAGATCATAGGACTTAATTTGTTTGTAGTTTGGAGCAATTTTGATTCCCAATAATAAAAAATAATCCATTTAGTAAATTATTTCTAGGAAAGTTTTTTAAAAGCAAAAAAGAACATGAACCAAATCACAATTTTCTATACAGGCATATATGATGAATGCTTTCTCTGACATTTAGTTTTAGAAAAACAATCTTATTTCATTAAAGTTTTACTTTGCTTTTTAAAAATTGGATCTATACTGAATTTGGGCAAAATAGTATGTCATTGCTTGGAAAAGCCCATCAATAAGATATTTGACTTAAAAAAATTTGTTAATAATCAGACTGTGAATAGCTAAACAACATCATTAAAAAAACACACAGATATACCAATAATACAAAAAAAGATAGTTGTTCTCATATGCAGCATTATTCTAAATTATCCATGATGTTATACTTTAAAGAGAATAATTTATGAAATTTTACTTTTTAAGGTGATATTGCCTTTGAGAGCTTTTACTTAATATTGAGTTAAGTAATTACCTTGCAAGACGAAAACATTTCCCTGCCATTACTATTCTTCAGATGTATGAAAGTTAATCAAAGTAAGACATGTTCTCAATAAAACCCAGTGAATTGGTGTTCAGCCAAAGAGGCAGCTATCAATTCTGAGAACAAAACTTGTGAGCTATATATCTGAGAAGAGCTATAATTCTATTAGGTACAGACATCTCTACTGTCTACTTAAGCATTCTTAATACAAGTCATGTCAGTGCCTTACAATTCACTTTAAAAAGGCATGAGTTCTTTTTCAGTTCTGACATTTAAAGGATATCAGAAGTCATCCCTCTCATTCTTATTACAAGAAAAATCTAGACATTTTACCTCTATGGATCATCCTCCCTAAAAGCCATAATGGTATCTAATCATGAGAAAAACATCAGATAACCTCCCATTGAGAGGCATTCTACAAAATGCTTGGCTAGTGTTCCTCAAAAATCTCTTTTTTAATTGAAGTATATTTGACATATGACATTGTACTGGTCATCAAAAACAAGGAAAGTCTGAGAAACTGTCACAGCCAAGAGGGCCTAAGAAGACAAGATAACTAAATGTATGTGGTTACCCGATGGAATCCCAGAACAAAAAACAAAAACAAAAAACAAAAGAAGATATTAGTAAGAAGGAAAAAATTCTGAACAAACTATAAAATTTAGTTAATATCTAATAATGATGTATCATTACACATTCATTAATTGTGATAAATGTACCTTATTAAATGCAAGATGCTAATCTATATATATATATAAAAGCCCAGCGACCATTATGGCCGAATGACCAGTCGCTTTAATGCACACTGACCACCAGGGGGCAGACGCTCAATGCAGGAGCTGCCTCCTAGTGGTCAGTGCACTCCCAAGGTGGGAGCTCAGCTCAGCCAGAAGCCAGGCTCATGGTTGGTGAGAACAGTGATGTGGCAGGAGCCTCTCCTGCCTCTGCGACAGCGCTAAGGAGCAGTGAGGCACACAGTAAGGAGCGAGCAAGTGGACAGTTAGGAGCAAGGCATCCCAGATCGTGAGAGGGCACAGGCCAGGCTGAGGGATTCTCCCCTGCAAGAATTTCATGTATTGGGCCTCTACTAATAAATAATATTTGATGTAGGGTATATGGGAACCCTCTGTACTATGTTAGCATTTTTCTATACATCTAAAACTATTTTTAAATTAAAAGGTTGTTTTAAATATTATGATCACATACATAAGAATAAATCTGTTTTAAATTACAGCATTAAATAATACATTTGTGTCTTCTATTAAAATTCCATCACAATATCAAGATCATAAAATTCCTCTTTTTCATAGTTTGCTTTTCATGTCGATACAATAAATATTGCTTTAGCTGAAAATATCCATAAATAAACCTAAAGAATTGGCTCTGCTCTTAATACTGAACCAAGATTCTGTTGGCTAAGGAAGGAGATAAGAAAAATCTTTCACATGAAAAGTGTGGCTCTACTTCTAAACTAAAACATTCCTTTTTGGCAGATGTACCTAGGAGTCAGGTAACAAACAAGAAGAAGCCTTTTACCCATGTTTTTAACTTCTGTAGCACCTTATTTTTGAATGATCAACAATCACTTTTATCCCAAATTTAAATGTTAAATTAAATGTTTATTTCCAATACATATTTGAATAAATGTAGTCTTTCCTGATTATCACTTCCTAAAAGTCATTCCAAGTAGACTTAGAGCTCCATGGTGATTTTTATATAACCTTGAGCAAATTTATAAGGCATCAACTTTTGGGGGGTTAACTTTTTGTATCATTTACCTAGTTAGATAAAAATAATTTTGATGTTTATAATGAACCAGTGTAACCTGCAAAGTAGAAGAGAATCTTGGAGAAAATAATGACAATTCAGAAAAGAATATTAAAAAAATAAAATACTGGAAGAAAGGTTCAATGGGAGCCCTTTAGCCTTTGCACTCCGCTGTCCCCTCTCAGGGGACATCGGAATTCTAGCATATCACTCGGATGTCCCCTCTCAGGGGGGGCATTGCAGTTTATTAGTGATTACGGGAATTGAGTTAATTCAACGCACGTTTCCGCCGCAAAGTAGCGTCGAGTAGCTGGTGGCCAATGTCCAGAATGGTTCGGAGTGCAAAGGGTAATATAGATATATATTAGAGGCCCATGCACAAATTCATGCACTGGGGGGAAGGGTGTCACTCAGCATTGGCCTGCACCCTCTCGCAGTCTGGGACCCCTTGAGGGATGTCCTCCTGCCAGCTTAGGCCCGATCCCCTGGGCCCAGTCCAGGGTCCTTGCACCTTACTGCCTACTTGCTGCTCCTTACTGCACCGCAGCTGTTCCTTAGCACTGCCACGGAGGCAGGAGAGGCTCCCACCACCACTGCTGTGCTCGCCAGCCCTGAGCCCAGCTTCTGGCTGAGCAATGCTCCCCCTGCGGAGACACACTGACCACCAGGTGGCAGCTTCTGAATTGAGCGTCTACCGCCTGGTGATCAGTGTGCATCATAGCAACTGGTTGTTCCTCCAATTGTTCCGCCTTTTGGTGGATTTGCCAATTAAGGTTTTATTATATAGGAGATTATATATATATATATATATATATATATATATATATATATATATATATATATATATATATAGTTGATTTCAAAGAAGAAGGGAGAGGGAGAGAGAAAAATATAAATGTTGAGAAAAATTCATTGAAGGGCTGCTGTCTCTTGCACGACCCCTACTGGGGACTGAGCCTGAAACAGCAACCTGGGCATGTTCCCTGACTGAAAATTAAATCATGACCTTCCCATCTTCCCATTCATAAATTGATGCTCAACCACTGAGCCACACTTACTAGGCAATGGGAGACTTTTGAGTGAGTTTACTTATTAATAAAATTATCATTATAGTAATATGTTATAACTCTAACAGACTTGTATTTTTGTTATCCAAGTATGTCTTCCTTTCCTGACTGACCTTACAATCATTCCGTAGTAATTCTGCCTAGCTCAGGGGTTTCAAACCAGGGCTAACTTATCACACCATCCCCAAAAGGGATCCATTTAATTTTCCCCAGACTGCTCACTCTCCCTGGCCTGGCAGATTTGCCAGACAAAACCCTTCTGAGATTGTTTCCAGAACTACAGGAAATGACCGTTCCTTTCCTCCTGTAACTATTAATTGTAAATCGGAGCATTTTCCTATCATGCCAAGAGCCCATATGAGAACAGAGTCAACACAGAAAATCAGATCTGAGAGAGATGGAAGAAAGTGCCAATGACAGTTTTTAACATCTTTTTTTTTAAATATATTTTCAAGTTTTTCTGGCTTAGATGCATTCTTTTTTTTTAAATATATTTTATTAATTTTTTACAGAGAGGAAAGGAGAGAGATAGAGAGCTAGAAACGTCGATGAGAGAGAAACATCAACCAGCTGCCTCCTGCACACCCCCCACTGGGGATGTGCCTGCAACCAATGTACATGCCCTTGACCGGAATCGAACCTGGGACCTATCAGTCCACAGACCAACGCTCTACCACTGAGCCAAACCGCTTTCGGCAGTTTTTAACATCTTTATCTAACTAGGCCCAATACAGGCCTATCAGTGGGCTTCCTATTATATAGGCTCATTTATTCCTCTATAATTTAGTTTAAACTGAAAATACTAGATAGTATACTAATCATTTTGAACATGTACTTTGTTCTAGAAGCTGTGATAAATGAATTAAATAAATGATCTCATTTAATTTCATAATAACTCTATGAAGAAGATTCTATAATTAACACCTCTGAAGTTATAAACGACCTTATAATTAAAGATGAGAGAGTTTGAGTAACATGTCCAAACTCCTGATGGAGAAACAGAGGCCCAACAAAGTGAATCCAGTCACAAAATTAACTTTATCAAGGTCAAAGCAATTTGATTATGTCTAACAGAACAAAAATCAGTGTGATAAAATGAATATTTGATGGGCAGTCTAAGCAATCAAATTGATTTAAGTAAAAATATTAGTTCATTGAATTCTGTTTTTTACTTCCAAAGCATTTTGCCAAAACATGCCTTTTATGTTTGTTTGTGTGTGTGTGTGTGTGTGTGTGTGTGTGTGTGTGTATATATATATATATATATATATCACAAAAATGATTCCATGACTAGGTAGCACTTGGTAATTTAACTATGTTCCAGTACATCATCAACAGTCTTCCATGACCTTTAAAAATACTAAACCACATTTGTGGATATGTGAAAACACAAAATAAATCGACAACATGATTTTTTTCTAACATATTTCATAAGCCTGCAGAAAATATATTTTTGTTTATATTTATCTTGCTTCTTTTCCCCATGCTACAAAAAATACGATGGACATCCTTAATTAAAACTTGGAAGTAGCATATCACAAAAATGTATTTGTAATAAACTGGTTTAGGATATCACAAAATTGTATTTGTAATAAACCGGTTTAGTCCAAAGTTCTAATGCTTGAAATTTGTAAGAGAACAGTTAGGGAACTAGCAAATCTGAAGGGGAGTTGAATGTCAAAGCCAAAATCTTTGCTTCTAGAATGAATCTTTGCTTCTAAAACATTAATTGTCCATGCATTTAGGATTCTAGTAGTAATGGGACGCATATGGTTATGTGCCCTTCTGCTTGTATGTTTTCTAATCTATGTAATGGATGCTGGCACCATGGCACATATCTAAATTCTATTTTAATTCTAATTTTAAATATACATATTAAACAAATTTGCAAGGAAAAAACCCTTACTCCCATATGTTCATTTATTCTTGTTTTTAAATAACAACAAAATAAAGATGCATAAAGAATAGAAGAACTATAATTACTGTCATATTTTAAGAAAACAGTTTGAGCACATGGTTCCCATGAATTTATGATTGTTAGAAGTGTTTTATGGAAACTAAATGTAAATTATAAGGTAGTTTAAATTTTAATACCCACTTCCGGCACATTTCTTAAAGTAATTCAAGTAGTACTTTTTGTTGTAAAAATTTATATTAAGGAAGGACAATTTTGCCTGTCCTCTTTCCACCCTAGTTAGTTCAGTTGTGTTTAATTTAACATCTTAGGTTTACTAAATTAAAAACAATTTAGCCAATCATTATCCACAAACTATGTGTGTATGTCCTTAGGTTTTAACCAAGGCTGCCCTGGAATTAGAGCTAAAGATGGAAAACACATGGCTCTGAGCTCATCACGCCATAATGAGCTGGGCTTCAGAGATGCAAAGAGCTTCACTTCCACCGTATGCAAATTGTATACAATGCCAGATGCAGTCGCTCTGAGCCAGTTGCCAAGATCTGTGGAGGGCATGGTGATTCATTCACAAATTATCACAAATTTAGATACTCAGGAACTAGCAGCCTGTTTAGGACTGCCTACATGCATGGTTACTGCAGACTATTGTAGGACATTACAGCACCTGGATGGGGAGTTAAACCTTAAATTCTATCAAGTATACCATGATGTCAGACTTGGTTAACCCTAGGATGTAACTGAAAATTTTTATAAGCCTGTGGATATTGCATCTGCCTGCTCATGACAGAGAGAAACCATTCAAGTCAAAGAGAATTGTCCTCGATGTAAACTTAGCACCTGTTAGCACCTCTGCACTTTGATTTAGACTCCTTCTTTAAATCAATATATTTTTGTCCACTTAAGACAATGTTTTAATTTTTCAATGTATGAAATAGCCATCTTAGATCCTACATGACATATGATTATACATATTCACCATCTTAGAATAATATGTTCATTTATTCAGTAAATATGATTTGATGACTTACTAGGAGTCAAGAACTAATTGGATGTTAACAATAAAACAAATTAGGGCATGTCTTAAAAATGTCTGTGTCTAGAGGAATATGAATGTCATGTTCTTTGTTATCTGTGGGTGGCCAAAACTATTTACTTTTTTAAAGATTCTATTGTGTTTTGGGGGGTGTTTGAGAGCCGAACAAAAAGTGTGATACTGAAAAATATAAATCTTGCCCAGTTGTTGAGATATTATTCATCTCTCTAAATAAGACTGTGGGAAACTTTAACAAAAGAGTAAGTAGGTTTGTTCACTCAATCAGTTTTCTGCAGGTTTATCCCTGAGGTCTAATGTTTTGGCCTAATGACTCTTTTTCCAAGATATCAATCTTTTCAAAGAATGAAATAGTGGGTGTAAAGGCTAGCAGATCTTTGAAAAATTGACTTTCTTAAGAAAAAGGAACTATATTTTCTCTGTATAAAATGATATGGATGCATGTGGTATGTTTATGTGATATCAATGGAAAACATGCAGTCAGAAGTCTAGATAATTTATAGCAGAGTTAGCAAACTATGACCTATGGGACAAATTAGGCCTTTGTTTGTAAATAAAGTTTTATTGAAACACATCATTGTTCACTTATTTCTGTATTTCCCATGACTGCTTTTATGCTGCAGTAGCAGAGTTGAGTATTTTTGGTAGAGGCCATATGGCCTTCAGAGTCTAAAATATTTACTATCTGGTCCTTTACAAAAAAAGTTTGCAGACTCCTGGTTTACAGTTTTGCACTATATTCCTGTAAAAATTAAGTGTTTCACTAATGACCACATGTTTGAAAAGTATTGTCCAAATACAAAGTCCTAACTGAGAATTCTTATGCAGGTTAATTTATATTAGATTTCATATAAAAATGCAAAATATTAAATAAAAATAAGAATTCTTTTGTATAGAAGCCAACCCATAGAATCTATTTAACAGAGAATTTAAAAGAGAAACAAGTTCTGTCCAAAGATAGTTTCTACAAAAAGTACTAAACCTGCAATTATTTTTTCAATGTGTATAAAGACCCAGTAAAGAAAACCAAAATCTCACCGGGTAGTTCATTACAAGGTATTTATATAAGGAGTTAATTATAAAGACATTAGAAAAACTAAAACTGAGGATGGTGAGTAAACCCAGAGATTACCAACTATATGGTACCACTATCTATATGGCTGAAATAATAAGATACTAAATGTGAGGAGCTAGGGCTTCTGAATAGAACTTAGAATTACAGCAGGTGCCATCCACTGGGAACTGGGACCATAAAAGGGTGGTATGTTCACTTTCATGGCTGCCATTTTGACATAAACTGACGGAGTTAAAATAATGGAAGTGGATTCCATTATAGTTCCAGGGTCTTGAAGCCTGAAACCAAAGTTTTAGTAGGGCCATGCTCCCTCCAAAGGCTTGAGGGAGGGATTCCCCTTGCCTTTTCCTAGCTTCTGGTGGTTCATGGCAATCCTTGGCATTCCTTGTCTTGTTACTGCATCACTCTAATTTCCGCCTTCACCTTCACAATGACCATCTTTCCTCTTTGTGTCTGTTTCTTCTTTTTCTCTGTGTTCAAATTTTCTTCTTATAAAGGCACCAGTCATTGAATATACGTACAACCCTAGTCCAGTATGACCTCATCTTAAATATATACAGTGAGTGGACAGATTATTATTATTTCTGAATGCATAATCTGGTCATTCAGTATATATATCCTGGTGCATGGATTTGTGCATGGGTGGGGTCTGGCCAGGGTAGGGGGGAACATGGGCAGTTGGCCAGCTTGCCTGCTGGTTGAACTCCTGGTCAAGGGGACAATTTGCATATTAGCCTTTTATTATATAGGATATGCACTGAGTGGCCAGATTATTATGTATTCAGAGATCATAATTGGCCACTCAGTGTACCTAAAGACACTACATCCAGGTAAGGTTACAATCACAGGTCCCAGGTGGTCATGAATTTGGGGCAGGGGAAGGGCTATTTAACCGAGAAGTGGACTTCAGGAAATAGGTACATCAACTCAGGAAATTATTAGAGATGTTACCTAAAGCATTCTCCATCCACTACCTTCCATAATAAGAATCCATCTGGCAACAGAAACTTGGAAATGTGGTTTGCAGAGGATAGCAGTTTGGAATACAAAATGGATCAGGGGCTGGCTTGTGTAGGGGAGAAGGAAAATTTTCTCTATCCTTCTAGATTCCTTCTGATAGTCTAATAGTTAAATCAACATGAGACAGATTAACAGGAGAAAATGACCAAATTTTCTTACATGTGTATGTACAGGAACTCCACATACATGAGAGAGTCAGAGACCCCACCACCATGAAAGGCTCAGAGACAGAAAGATAAAATGAGGTATGCATGGCATCTTGAGTTAAGGAATGAGGAAAGAGACCTGAATTTCAGAGGGAAGAAGGATAATTCACAGGACTAAAAAAAACATTTAGTAATTGGATGTTTGTCCTGACCTTTGAATAGGACATAAAAAGTTATTTCTGCTAAAACTCTGATTATGGCAAAGCCCCTGATTTAAATTCTTTAATAAAGAGGTAAATGTTTCTCTTGAGCCTGCAGTATCTCAACTGCCTTGAGCTCAAAATACCTCACATGCCAAAGTTGCACATCTTGGCGAGGCCTGCTCTGAACCCCTTCACTAAGTATAGTCTGAGAAGCAAGCAAGCAAACAAACAAAAAAACAACAACCTACTCACCATGTTTTTAAATTTCTTTAGAACCTTCCAAGTTTTTACATCCACACTAAAAAAGTTATGGATGATCCCTAGCCTTTCTTAGCTCATTGGGTAGAGTGTTGGCCTATGGACTGAAGACTCCCAGGTTCTGGTAAAGGGCACATGCCAGGATTGTGGGCTCAATTCCCAGTAGGGGGCATACAGGAGGCAGCCAATCAATGATTCTATTTCATCATTGATGTTTCTCTTTCTCTGTCTCCCTTGCTCTCTTGAATCAATAAAAAATATATATTTTTAAAAAAGTTATGGGTGAAATTTTTATGGTGTTTGAGTTTGCTTAATAGTAATGCAGAAAAAGGATGCAGTGAATTAGAATCTAGATCAATATATTTCAACAGCAGTGCTATTGACATTTTGACTAGATAATTCTCTGTCATGGGGATTATGTATTGTAGAATATTAACTGGTATCTTTGGCCTCTTCTCACTACATGATAGCAGCAACCCTCGCCCCCACCCCCAACACATCAGATGTAATAACCAAAAATGTCTCCAGATATTGACAAATGTCCAGTTGGTGGCAAAATTGACTGTGTTTGAAGATCACTGGTTTAGGTGAAATAAGATCAACTTTGAGTTAAAAATTGTTTGAAGCTGGGTGATTGACACATGGTGTTTTGTTAGTCTCTCTACTTCAGTATATTTTTAATATTTCCATAGCAAAAACTGAATACCATAAAAAAAAAAACTAACTTAGAGAGTGTTCTGCTTCTGCTAGATTTAGTATGTGAATTAAGGCTGTTACCAAAGGTCACATAAGTCAATACTTGAGTCAATTAGTGATGATGCTAATGAATTCTGAAGGTCAACTTCTGAAATTACTTTGCACAGAGAGAAATTGAGCGATTTTACATGCTCTATATATTCATCAATATTCATGTATTAAGTATATAATCAGGGGTGGGGAATCTTTTTTTCTGCCAAGGGCCATTTAGATATTTATAACGTCATTTGTGGGCCATACAAAAGTATCAAGTTAAAAATTAGCTTGCTATATTCGGTCAAACATTTTTTTTTTCCCCCAGATGGTCACTCTTTTTTTTTTTTTTTTTTTTTTTTTTTTTTTTTTTTTTTTAGAGAGGAAGGGAGAGGAAAAGAGATAGAAACATCAATGATGAGAAAGAACCATTGATCAGGTGTGTCCTGCATGCCCCCTACTGGGGAGTCAAGGCCACAACTTGGGCATGTGCCCTTGACTGGAATTGAAACTGGGACCTTTCAGTTCATAGGCCAACACTCTATCCACTGAGCCAAACCAGCTAGGGCTGGTCAAACATTTGATTAGATCACCCCTAATGCCTTGGCAGGGCCAGACCAATTGATTTTGTGGACCTTATATGGCCCGCGGGTCAGATGTTCCCCATCCCTGAATATACAATACCACATTAAATATCCCTCCTTTCCCATCCCAAACCCCTCCCCACGCATGCTCCCACACCCCTGTTGTCTGTGACCACTGGTTAAGCTCATATGCATGCACACAAGTTTTTTGGTTGATCTCTCTCCCTTATCCCCACCCTCCCCTACCTTCCCTCTGAGGTCTGACAGTCTGATAGATGCTATTCTTGTTCATCAGTCTATTTGTTCATCATTTCCCCTAGATGAGTGAGCTCACGTGATACTAGAAATACACTTATAGGAACCAAAAATGAGACAAGCAATAATGGTTATGCTGAGAGGCAAATGAATGTCTATAGTGAGTTTCTTTCTAGGCCAACAGTTCTTTGAGTCCCAATTTCTATGTCAAACAGTTCCTTATGTGTACATGTCAGCAATGATATTTCAGTTCAGGATGGTAGATAAATGGTAAAATATATTCACATATATATCAAAATCTCCAGAAATTTTCAATCAAGTACAGATAGTTCCTTTTAATAAAAAGAAATATCATTGGCTTGACTTGGCATTTGCCAATGCAAATAGACAATTATTTCCTGTCACTGCATCCTAATGTGAACTTGATGTGAGCTTTATGAGTTTGAATTCGAGTTCTGATCTTGTCTAGATTTCTACTTTGCACATAAGATCACAGTAGAGATCAGTCTCCTGAGGACAAAAGAACTCTACACAATACTACTAAAAAATATACCATAATAATTTCCTTCTTATACCTTTAAGGATGAAATGCAAAATCCTTAGCATGGTATCAATAGTCTTTTGTGGTGAGAACATTTAGGATCTCTTTTGTTTTATGCTCTTTTAACAACTTTCAAGTATAAAATACATTATTGTTAACCAGCATCACAATTCTATTCATTAGATCCCACGGATCTTGAGAACTTGTTCATTTTCTAACTGGAAATTTGTATCCTCTGACCCATATCTCCTACTTTTTAAAATCTTCTTAAAATTCTGCTTTCACCCTGACCGATGTTTCTCAATGGTTAGAGCACCAATCCTAGCACCAAAGAGTCTCAGGTTTGATTCCAGGTCAAATGTATGTGCCTGGGTTGCAGGTTTGATCCTGGGTTCCAGTTGGGGTAGGTGTAGGAGGCAAACAATCAATGTGTCTCTCCCACATTCTCTCTCGCTCTCCTTTTCTCCTTCCTGCCCACCCTCCCTTCCTCTCTTCCACTCTAAAACTCAATGGAAAAATTTTCCTTGGGTGAGAATTAACAAAAAACAAACTAACAAGTGAAAAACAAGCAAACGAAACAAAAAACATCCTGCTTCAGAATGGATCACATCACTTCCACTCACATTTCTTCAGCTCAAACGATTCACTCGGTTTCAAATAATATCTGGAAGGAAAACAGGAAATATTATTGAAGAGGATTAATGACTATCACTAATGATTACCAAATATTTGGTTATTTCTTTTGCATAAAAATTACACACACCTTCCTGACACTTTTCCAGAGAATAAAATCCAAAATTCCCATCCTATCATACATTTGCTTAAAATTTCAGAATTTCTGAGTTATATGTCAGAATCTTTACGTCACATCCACACATAGCCACTCTTGATCCAAAGATGACCTATGAACTAATAAAATAAGCGATTCAGTGATATGTCCCACACCAGTAGTACTTATGTATACTGGGGAAGGATATAAGGATGGAATTTGGAGGGGGTTTGAGTGGGGTAGAATGTCCTTTGAGTAGTCCTTGGTTATGTTATGGAGAAGCTATGTCCAGTTTATCATTCCCCATGGTTTCCAGCTAGGAACTTCGAAGGTGTTTTCTGTTATCCTTAGGTACATCTGAAATAAGCATTGAAGGATATTTCTCTTCAGGGGTCACTCTGAGCCATAAACAGTCATAAAATTTTGTTTTTCTTTTGCAGTAACATTCTCATAAGAAACGTAGTGGTCTTATTATATATTTAATTCTAGCAAGTTCCATACTCTAAAAGCCATAGATATAGTTTATTTTTGTTCTTGCTTATTAGATTTGCTATATTTTTTTACTTTCTCCTCTCCATGTATTCCTCTTTCAATTTAATTGCTTATTTCTTGAACTTTCAAGTTCGAGCAGGTGAGCCTTAACTTTATGCTCTTTTCTTGATCCATTTTGTCCAATTGAAAGGATTTACTGGCTGTCAAAACTGGGTCTTTTCTTTGAAAGATCTTAATTTGTCTGGAGATTTCAATAGTGGATATGGAGGGAATCCCCTTGGTTTGATTTCTGTCTCAAGACTGGGTTTTAATTGGCCTTTGTCTCTGAAAGACCTTATCAGATGTATATTTCACCAATTAGTGTTAAAAAGCAGTGGCTGTTTCTAATCCTACAAATCCCCAACTTTCTGGATTCTCTTTTTCCTTTTATTCATGGTTGCAAATCAGCCAATCCTTTTGAGGTCCAATCTCTTTCTTTTAGTACTTTATCAAAGCTGGCATTAAACAACCAATACACACACACATCCATTTTTAATCTTTATTTCTTGATTTATAAATTTACATGGTATATAATTTGTTTTCCAGATGATCTCTGTCAACAATTTTATCAAATTAGGTGCTGCATAAAAATAGATCATCATTCTTATAGTGTCTGATCACAGTTTCCTCACCTCCCACTTCCCAGTCTTTAAGGTTTCTTATGGCACTACCACATTTCTAGCTACACATGTCTGTAGTTCTCAAGATAGATGATATTGTGGAAATTATTCTGCAATCAAAAATTATTAGTGCTTATATCACCAAGATATATTTATTGTTTCCATTACATGGGATAGTTAGAGGCCGTCCTCATTCTAGGGCTGAGGCCATGATACAGGGACAGAGAGAGGATGGTGATTCAACCTGAAACTGACACATCATGGTTTCCTTACATATCTTCACCTAAAGCAACTCACGTGTACAGTTACAAGTTCAGTCTTTAGGAAATAAAAACTCCACACATGCCTGGAAAGAGAAGTAAATATTTTGGAAATTGCATCAATGACTATTCTACCAAAGAATAAAATGAGTCAACTTGGCTATCAAAAATATTGGCAGGAAATTTGACACGAATCTTTACTTTTACTAATGCTCCAAAAGAATTTTAAAAATATGGATTTCCTACTATGTATGGTATATTACTTAATATTTACACTTATGTTACATATATTTTCCCAAATATTTTGTTATTTACAGTAATAAAAATAGTGGTTGTATAAAGTGGCCTCAGTACTTTACATATGTCAATTGATTTCATTCTTACCATCACCCTATGAGATTGTTTTTATTATTCCTATTTCAGATATGTAGGAACATTAGTATTATAATCATGCCTGAGAAATGCAGTAATCAATTAGTAATAAGTGAATATGGGCAAGATTCACATTTCTAGTCACTTTCTGGACAGCTCATCTGATTGTTCTACAGGCACTCTGAGATTAACAAATCCTAAAACAATAGCAATAGCAGCAGCAGTAATAATAGTATTACTGGTACTATGAAGAGGCAGCTACTACCTCTATCCAAGTTTTTTTTAGCTCTTTTATTGTGGCTAATGTACCAACATCATTGAGATAATGTAATTCAACTTTACTTTTTACTGTTTTCTATCACCACTCCCAACATATCAAAGTTCTGTTGATTTTATATATTTAAGTATTCTCAGAGAAGCTCTGTATTAGGCTATCAAATGTGTTCTACTTGGTGTCA
Source organism: Pipistrellus hanaki (assembly GCF_964339955.1). Classification (NCBI taxonomy): domain Eukaryota; kingdom Metazoa; phylum Chordata; class Mammalia; order Chiroptera; family Vespertilionidae; genus Pipistrellus; species Pipistrellus hanaki. The sequence goes on from NC_140524.1 coordinate 89,554,639, forward strand.
AAGAGTAGAATAATGCCTAATAAATAGAAGCAATATGAATATTTAATATGAAAAGGGAATTTCCATCACTAATGGTATTCATATTTAATAAATGTGCTCTGGACTGATATGTTATACAAAACTTTCAAACATATTGATATAATAGGTCAATAAATTAGTTAAACTACAAAGTGGTTTCAAATTCTACAATTCCGTGACTCTAATGTGCCTACAAGCAGACTTGGTTTTGTCTTCCTTTCATATTTCTAAATCTTCATTTATAGAAATCAGTACATCTATATATCTACTTTGAGTTCTGTCTCCAAGTTTCCTAATAACTTAAAATTTGTCATTCTCGTGTCCTTCAAATTCTTTCACCTTCTTGATTGACCTTCACAGTGCCTTCTCTAGCATGCTCCTTCCTAGTTCCTATTTCCCTCCATAATATATATTGATTTCAGAGAGGAGAGGAGAGGGGAGGGGAGGGGAGGGGAGGAGAGGGGAGGGGAGGGGAGGGGAGGGGAGGGGAGGGGAAGGGAGGGGAAGGGAAGGGAGGAGAGGAGAGAAGAGGGAGACATCAATGAGGAGAGTGAGTCATCAATTGGCTGCCTCCGGCACTGGGGATAGAGCCCACAATCCTGGCATGTGCCCTGACCGTTAATCAAACCATGACCTCCTGATTCATGGGTCACTAAGCCAAACTTACTGGACTTTCCCTATCGTTTTTTTATTCTTTATTTCCTACTCTACCAGCATAAGTTGCAGTGGTTTAGCCATGTCAAGGCATTTCTGCCAGTTCCATTGTTGTAAATCATAGTTTCATTATAATATGTGCTGGAAAATCCTTTGATAAATTTTAATACCTATTCATTATAAAAGTATTCTGTAAACTAAGAAGATTTTTCTAAGGAACTTCCTTAAACTGATAAAGGGTCTCTATGAAAGATTCTACAACTAAAATCCTATTATTTGTGAAATACTGGATTTTTACCTCTAAAGTCAGGAACAAAGCAAAGATGTTCACTCCTATCACTTATATTCAATAATTTTGTGGTGGTGGTGGTTTTAAGGGAACTACCCAGTGTGAGAAGGCAAAGAAAGTCAAAGAGATTAGAAATGTGTACGATATGATTGTGCATCCTGTGTATATACCACATTTTTGTTATCCAGTCATCTGTCAATGGATATTTGAGTTTGTTCCACCTTTTGGCTAATACACACACACACACACACACACACACACACACACACACACACACACACACTAGAGGCCTGGTGCATGAAATTCATGCATGGGGGGGGCCCTAACTCACCCCCTACCAGCCTGGACACCCCCAACTACCCCTCCCACCAGCCTGGTCACCCTTAACTGCCCGCCCCTGCCAACCTGGTCACCCCTTATTTCCCCCCATGCCGGCCTGGTCACACCCAACCGTCCCCCCCTCCAGCCTTGTCACCCCTCATTGCCCCTCCTGGCTGGCCTGGTCACCCCCAAAACCACCCCTCAGGCGTGGTCATCCCATGCAGCCTGCTGCTCAGTTGTTTGGCCACCCCTCACTAGGCCCCCTGCAGGCCTAGTCGCCCCACACAGCCTGTTTGGTTGTCCATTTGGTTGCGATGGTCTCTTAGGCTTTTATGTCCTATCTAATAAAAGAGAAACATGCAAATTGACCATATCTCCACTATACCCACCAGCCTATCTGAGTGAGTATGCAAATTAACCCAACTAAGATGGTGGCCGCCACAGAGCTGGAGCAAGAAGGAGGCTTGTGTTGCCCCTGGCGATGGAGGAATCCAAGTTCCCGCCTTCCCTGGCTGGCCCTGGCCTCCACTCAAGGCTACAAAGTTTCAATTATAGAAGATAAATAAATCCCAGATACCTGCTTTCAGCTGGCCCTGGCCTCAGCTCAAGGAGGCACTGAGAGAAAAAAAAAAAAGAAAAGAAAAGAAAGAAAGTAAGGAGTGGAAGCTTGGGTCGCTGGGGGGCATGGCCAACCTGCAGCCATCAGCCCCTCACCCATGCTGGCCAGGCACCCCAGCAGGACTCCCCAACCTGAAGGGGGTATGGCCAGCCTGCAAACAGCCATCAGCCCCTCACCCCATGGGGGCGTGGCCAACTTGCAAACCAACACAGGCCTCTCCCACAGGCTGCCCCATGCCCCAAGGGAACCCCTACCCTGATCTGGGACACCCTTCAGGGAAAACCAGCTGGGCACCACCCATGTACCAGACCTCTATCTATACTAATAAAAGGATAATATGCTATTTAGACTAGGAGACCTTCCAGGAGACCTTCCAGACATTCTTCTGGACAAAGCCATGGTGGTAGGGCCCAGGTAGAGGCAGTTAGAGGCCTATAGGGGAGGGAAGATGTGAATGATCAGACTAGGATGGGACTGCAGTTGTGGGTGATCAGGCTGTTGGGGAGCGGGGCCATTGAGGGTAAGCAGACCAGGAGGGGGCCAGTTGGGGGCAAGCAGGCCATCAGTAGGGGTTCAGTTTGGAGTGAACAGGCCAGCAGGGGGTCAGTTGGGGGTGAGTAGGCCAGTGGGGAGGGAATGTAGGGGTGATCAGGCCAGCAAGGGTCAGGTGGGGGTAAGCAGGCAGGTGGGTAAGGAAAGTGGGGGTTAGCAGTCTAGCCAGTTAGGGATGATCAGGCTGGTGGGGGACATTTGAGGATAAGCAGGCCGGTGGCAGGGGACAATTGGGGGCGAGCAGGCTGGCAGATAGAGTGGTTAGGGGCAATCAGGCAGGCAGGTAGGCAGGTGAGCAACTAGGAGCCAGCAGTCCTGAATTGTGAGAGGGATGTCAGACTGCTGGTTTAAGCCCTGATCCCTGTAAACAGGTAGTAGGACATCCTTTGAGGGGTCCCAGATTGGAGAGGGTGCAGGCCGGGCTGAGGAACACCCCTCCCCCCCCCCCCCCCCCCGTGCACGAATTTCATACACCGGGCCACTTATATAGAGATATTGCTCTGAATATCAGTTTACAAATATCTGTTTGAGTCTCTGCTTTCAATTTTGGGTACATACCTAGAAGTCTGGGGTATTGCTTCATCTGTCTGGATAATTTAGGCAACTTTGTGAGAGTATTATTCTCAGGCTCATCCACTCTATGTCCCCTTTCCAGATTTCAGGACTCCACTCTTTTTTTTTTTTTTTTTTTAATATATTTTATTGATTTTACACAGAGAGGAATTGAGAGGGACAGAGAGTTAGAAATGTCGATGAGAGAGAAACATCAACCAGCTGCCTCTTGCACACCCCCCCACTGGGGTTATGCCTGCAACCAAGGTACATGCCCTTGACCGGAATCGAACCTGGAACCCTTCAGTCTGCAGGCCGACGCTCTATCCACTGAGCCAAACCGGTCCCGGCAGGACTCCACTCTTTTCTCATCAAAGTCCTCCTAACTTTATCACAGGGTACTGTGAATGCCACATACTTATCCCATTTCTTTTGTAGCTCTATTACATTTACAATCAAATATTAGCCCTGATTAAAAACAAACAAACAAACAAACATACTATGGACATTTTCAAATACTTAGAAGATATATAATATATAATAGTAAAATGAAGACACATGCACCCATTACCTAGCTTCAATAATTATCACTGAATACCAAATCTTATTTTAAATATGCCTTAATTCACTCCCACCACCCAATCATTTTGTAGCAAATCTCTGGCATGAGTATTTTATTTATAAATATTTTAATATACATTTCAACAAGATAAGACTTTTTTAATATAATCAAAGTAATCCTATATAATAAAGAGGTAATATGCAAATTGACCATCACTCCAACACACAAGATGGCTGCCCCCATGTGGTAAAGATGGCTGCCCTCATGTGGACACAAGATGGCCACCAAAAGATGGCTGGCAGGGGAGGGCAGTTGTGGGCAATCAGGCCAGCAAAGGATGGCAATTGGGAGGGACCAGGCCTGCAAATGAGGACAGTTGGGGGCAATCAGGCCTGCAGGGGAGGGCAGTTAGGTGTTACCAGGCTGGCAGAGGAGGGAATTTGGGGGCGACCAGGCCTGCAGGTAAGAGCAGTTGGAGGGAGGGGGTCCCAGGCCTGCAGTAGAGGGCAGTTAAGGGTGAGAAGGCCTGCAGGGGAGGGCAGTTAGGGGAGACCAGAGTGGCAAGGGGAGGCAGTTAGGGGTAACTTAGCCAACAGGGGAAGCGCAGTTCTGGGTGACCAGGCCTGCAGGGGAGGGCAGTTGAGGGCAACCATGCCCACAGGGTAGGGACATTTGACTGACCAGGCCTGCAGGGGAGGGCAGTTGGGGTGACCAGGCTGGCAAGGGAGGGCAGTTAGGGACAATTAGGCCAACAGGGGAGCAGTTTGGCATTGATCAGGCTGGCAGGGGAGTAATTAGGGGGTGATCTGCCTGGCAGGCAGAAGCGGTTAGGGGCAATCAGGAAGGCAGGCAGACAAGAACTTGGGAGCCAGCAGTCCTTGATTGTGAGAAAGATGTCCGACTGCCCATTTAGGCCAGATCACAGCGGGCAGTCAGACATTCCTAGAGGGGTCCCAGATTGGAGAGGAAGCTGGGCTAAGAACACCCCCGCACCCCCGTGCACAAATTTCATACACTGGGCCTCTAGTTTATAATAAAAGGAAGAAGAAGTTCTTAAAACTATCAAATATCCAGTAGGTATTTGACATCTTTTCTATATCTTATAAGTGTGTGTGTGTGTGTGTGTGTGTGTGTGTGTGTAACAGTTTGTTTATAATAAGATCTGGGCCTGTCTGCCTGGCAGTTATTGGTAATGAAAGACCCTTACAGCATGCCATTCATTGTCAGTTGGCTTCTATGAGACTTTCATGTCATTTTTGTTAGGTTTTCAATGCTATTAACAAAAGCCAGTATGCTCTACAATCATTCTAAATGATTGTAAGCCTCATACAGTTCAACTGCTATAGCAACCATATATTCCAAAGTCTCACAGTCAACATGAATTTCATCCCAATTAACTAGAAGTTTTGTTTTTTAAAGCTTTTTAAAATTATAATGCTTACTGCATGACATGGGTTATCATCACCTCAACTATGACCAGAAATGGCATCCTTTTGGCATTGATCTGGTGAGCACTCCATCTCTAAAATTTTATTCAAAAGAGATGGGGTATGTCTGTTTACTGGGGCTACTGATACCAACTGTGAGCCTGTGTTGTCTGAAATGTAAAGCCTGAAGGAAGTCTTAGATGATCCTGGTTTATTAGGGAGTGTAATCCCAGGGAAGCAAGAGTGACGTGAATGAACACTGAATCAGGGGAAGAGACAGTATGAGGCAGGATTACCAAATTGGAATATACTTGGCATCCGATATAAGTTATTTGATCTCAATGGGTTTCTTTTTAAAAATATATATATTTTATTATTTTTTTACAGGGAGGAAAGGAGAGAGATAGAGAGTTAGAAATATCGATGAGAGGGAAACATGGATGTGTCTGCAACCAAGGTACATGCCCCTAACTGGAATCGAACCTGGGACCATTCAGTCCACAGGCTGACACTCTATACACTGAGCCAAACCAGTTTTGGCTCAATGGGCTTTCTTATGAGAAGCCTTAAGAACTACTGAGTCTCAGAAAAGTTGGTGGAGGAAAAAGTAGTGAAAATTTTAATTTTAATCACTGGCTTCCAGTCCCATTGGTTAAAGCTACTTGTCCATGAGTTTCGATTTTCCAACAGTTCTTGTTTACATTTTGGTCTAAATAGTAACAGAGAAGCTCCAGTTAGGAGACTAGAGGCACACCATATAAAAAAAGGGAGTGATATCATGTTGCCCTTGCCTGCTTATAGTCACACCAAGTTCATAACTTCAGCAGCGACTGGTGTGTGCATTGGAGGAGATGCTGAAACCAGTGGACAAGGGCTGTAGAGATGAATAGGATCCAGACAATCAGATGTGGCACATAAGATGTCTTGGATACAGAGAACTGTCACAAATTTTCCTGACTAGACTCAGTCCATCATTATCCACATAGACTGCATCTTGTCAAGTTAAAGAGAAGTAGCATACATCACCAGTCAAAATTATTTAAGAGTGAAATTTTGTACTGAAGAATGTGAATTCTCTCTCTCTCTCTCTCTCTCTCTCTCTCTCTCTCTCTCTCTCTCTCTCTCTCTCTCTGTGTGTGTGTGTGTATGTTTTGTTAATCCTCACTCAAGGATCTTTTTTCCATTGATTTTTAGAGAGTGGAAGGGCCAGGGGAGAGAGAGAAATATCCATGTGAGAGAGACACATCTATTGGTTGTCTTCTATACGCTCCCCAACGAGGGCAGAGGATTGAACCTGCAACCCAGGTATGTACCATTGACTAGGAATTGAACCCACGACCCTTTGGTGTGAGGACTGGTGTTCTAACCACTGTGAACACTGGCCCAGGTATGAATGTGAATTTTTCAACCAATGATCTATCACTGTCAAATTTGAGGATGCCTTTTGATAGAGAATGGCAAGAGTCCACTTATATAAAACATTGCCAGCAATAAAGAAAATATCATGTGGCAATGATGGGTGGCTATACTGTCTGAAAATCCCATATTTAAAAATATCAGGTCAAGTGCAAAGCGAGGTAGATACATTTCCCTACTAAACACACAAAAAAATCAATTAAACATTACATTTCTTTAAAGGGAAGTTCAAATTGGGAATACCAAAGGGGAAAATGTGGTACAGATGAGTTTTTGTTATTCTTCTGTGGCACCTTCTATGATCACCATAAAACACATGTCACTAGGGAAATGATAGCTACTTCAGTCAGATTGGAAGAGTAGAGAAGTAAACATTGGCTTAGTTCTTAGTTGAGAGATGTTGAAACAGGAAAGATCCAGGGTTGTCTTCAAACTATTATTGCATAATTTAAGTAGATGCGAACTCTTCACTGTGAATTCTGGTATGTACTTTAGTGCCTAGGGAGAACATAATGGAAATTATTGATATTCTCACCAGCATGCTATTCTGTGTGTTGGAAAATGTTATTTCATGACTCTAGTCACTTGGAGAGAGAGGACAATTGAGAGCAAATTTAGGCCCAGTGGTTTGAATTGATGATAGCAAATGATATTCAGGTCAAAGGCCTGGAGACTTTTCAGAGTTATATTAATTGCAATTAAAGGCACAGACTTTGAATCACTAGAACTTAATCTACTTGTTATGATGCTCATTCCACCAACTATTCATAGGCTTATTTCACCAGGACCAGAAGGTGTTCACCATTATGTCATTCTGATACCATATTCCATATTCATTACCCTCACTCTACCCTTCACTATGTAGTTTCAGTGGTAGAACTCAATCTGATCAAGAGTTAGATTTTGAGAGTGGTTTGCTGTGGAAAATATATAGCTCTCCAGAATATAGAAAGCCATAATATATATATATATATATATATATATATATATATATATATATATATATATATATATATATATGTGTGTGTGTGTGTGTGTGTGTGTGTGTGTGTGTGTGTGTGTGTGTGTCTAAGTGACTCTTAGAACTAGTTGACCGAAGGACTGGTCACTATGCTATGACACACACTAACCACCAGGGGCAGACATTCAACACAGGAGGTGCCCCCTGGTGGTGAGTGCACTCCCACAGCCAACCTCCTGTGGCCAGCCAACCTCCGGTGGTCCCTCCCCCCTCCCCACACCCCACCTCCCAGTAGGCCAGCCCAGATCAGGACTAAGTGAGATTGCTCCTGATTGGCAGCCAGGCAGAGGGACCCCTTTGTAGGGGTGAAATATGCATCAGCTTTATGGGGATATACCAAAATGAGATTTATTCTCTTAATCTGTCTGTCTTTGGGTGTGGTTGGTAAATGGCACTAATTGGATTCCTGTTATTTCTTCTTGGGTAGGGTGATATCAGCTATTTACCCACTGGTTTGGGGAGAAGTATAAACCATTTATTCTTAAGTATCCTTAGTTTGGGGAAGATAGGATTTACTAGGTGCCTGCAAACTGATGTTTAACTATCTGTCTCAGTTTTCCTATTCCATTTGTGCTAGAATTTTCCTAGCTCCTCACTATTCTATAACAGAAATGGGGGCTACAAGCTACTATGGCCCATGTAACTCCAAATTTTTACTAAATAAAGATGCAGCTCACTTTTTATTAGTTGTAATTCAAGTGTAACTATACTGTATGGTAAAAAATTCTCTGATTTCCTATCAGAAGGTTCATGTTAGAAGGATAAAGGAGAGTTGGGCCCAGCCGGCATGGCTCAGTGGTTGACCATTGACCTATGAACCAGGAAGTCACAGCTCAATTCCCAGTCAGGGCACAGGCCCCTGCTGTAGGTTTGACCCCTCCAGTGCCAAGGTCAGCAAACTGCGGCTCAAGAGCCACATGGGGCTCTTTTGCCCCTTGAGTGTGGCTCTTCCACAAAATACCACAGCCTGGGCGAGTCTATTTTGAAGAAGTGGCATTAGAAGAAGTAGAAGTTAAAAAATTTGGCTCTCATGCTGAAGCCGGTTTGGCTCACTGGTAGAGCATTGGTCTGTGGACTGAAAGGTCACAGGTTCGATTCCGGTTAAGGGCATGTACCTTGGTTGCGGGCACATCCCCGGTAGGGGGTGTGCAGGAGGCAGCTGGTTGATATTTCTCTCTCACCGATGTTTCTAGCTCTCTATCTCTCTCCCTTTCTCTCTGTTAAAAAAATTAATAAAATATATTTTAAAAATTTGGCTCTCAAAAGAAATTTTAATTGTTGTACTGTTGATATTTGGCTCTGTTGACTAATGAGTTTGCCAACCACTGCCTTAGTGCAATTATTCTCTCTCATCATTGATGTTTCTATCTCTCTCTTCCTCTCCTTTCCTCTCTGAAATAATTTTTTTAAAATAATAAGAAATTAATTTAATAAATAAATAAATAAATATAAAGTAAAAGGAGAGTTGGAATTTGTCCTGGAACATTTTCTTGATTGAATAAATAGTGATAAATATTTTGATGTGTTAGAAATTTCCTCAGAAGCAGGTCTAAAAATCGAATCTTTTGCCCTATTTGTTGCTCACCATTAAATGGCCTCTTCCTATCTGAGTATATATACAATTCTTCTATTGGATCATAAAACTTTTGTCTACATGTATTTTTGCTATTTCTTTCCTTTTCCTGTGTTCTTTGTTATCTCCGTATAGAAATTCCATTAGATGGGTTTTGGTGTGTCTAGTTTTATCTTCAATATTACTTAACTTTTTTTCTCATATTTATCATCCCTTTATTCTTTATCCCTAAATTTTTAAATACTTCCCAGAACATGAATTTTATTCTCAGAAGTCATCCTTTTTATAATTCAGCCTGTAATTAAATTTTTTAACTTAGAAATCATGAACTAAATTTGAATTACATTTAATTATTTCATCCTCACAGTCTTTTCTGTTGGATATGATTTCTGCTGGCATTTCTCTGAAGATATGCATAATACCTATTTTAAACATTCTGTTTTCTGTTGTAACTTGTTCATTCATTATGAGTTTGTTTATTTTGTTGAGTTTGGCACCTCTTATGCACTCATTCTTTTCTCAATTGCATAATGATTTTTTCTTCATGTTATAGATGAGGTTCAAAATTTAACTTTTGTAGTTTGCGTATGTTTTGTTAGCTCAAGTGAAAATCTTAATCTGGTATTGTTTAAGGATTGATAATACAGGAGCTTTAATTCTGGAAGTTTCATGGTGGAAGGGACATATAAATGTATAATTGCTCATTCATTTGCGATGTGTAAGCAGTTTAAATTTCCAGTTTCCTTCATAATACCTGTTAATTGCCAGAATACTTCCTATTCATTCTGCCTTTTTGACCACTATGAGATTGCCTAGGGTCACAAAGACCTACCTTAGAAAACTGTATTCTACCAAGTATGTTGAAAGCAGGATATTTGCAAAAGTCATGCATGTATTAGGTGCTGTGAAAATGTGCCATGAAATTGAATCTAATCTAGAAATGTCAGTTACAATTCAAAAAAGTAAATCATTTTATCATAAAAATAATTCAATTACATTACTTTTAATATATATTACTATGGTATGAATTGTGATATATGCTTTTGATGTAATGGTGAATAACATTAATGTGGTTCCTTTATTCCCAGTTTTAAGAAAGAGACTGATAAGATTTTCAATTTATGAAGCCAATTCTGGTTACATTATGAAAAATAGAAACGGGAGACAGCTATTATAGAAATCAGAAATAGTGATCAGGAGTTGCAAGGTCCTTAGGCAAGAAATGTCAATGGCCTTGGCATGACTTTAGTAAGAACTGTCAATCATTGTTGGGCTGTGAGAGATTGGAAAGAGGTCAAGACAAATGCTTAGGTGATGGCATTAGCAACTTGGAGAAGGTTGATTTCATATCTTAGGATCAAGAGTACAGAAGATCTATCATTGGCAGATAGTTTTGGGAAGTGATTTATAGTTTTGGACATCTTATGCTGAAGTTATTATCAGTGGGGTACAGTCTGTGGCCCCCACCTGTTGCTGCTGGAAGTGGAATTCTTATGATGTCACAAGAAAAGGAAAATTCTGAGACTCACAGGTAAGAATGAGTGATATTTATTTGCATGTAATTAAACCCCTGGGTTTTCAAGGTCCCATTCCTCTCTGTCCCACCATGGAAAAAGTCCAGCCATGTCTTTAGCAGAACTAGAATTAAGGCCACTTATCAGTCTTCACTTCATATTAGAGCACAGTTCATTCCAGTATCTGACTAGCTTAGCTTGTGTTCCCAGGTATGGTCCATTATTGGGGGGCCCAAATGGCCATGGGCCATGTGGCTGCTAAGACCATATGGCAGGTTGGCACATGGGCAAGTGTGGGTCATGGAGCAAGCGAGAAACAGGAGTGAAAGAGAGAGAAAGTCAGAGAGAATTACTTGGGGATTATAACTGGGAGTTTAACAAATGAAATCTTTAGGATTTCACACACTTGCAGTGGCTCCACCCCCTAGCCAAGTTGGATATTTGTTCCAGGTTAGACTGACACTATAAGCACCTCCCTATGTCACTCCAATTTCACTGCGCATGTACCCATCTTCCTGTTTTGACCCATACCCCAATGATTTTCAGGGAATGAATCAGTGGTTCCCTGGGGACTGTGAAGTTGCAGTTTCCTGGAGAAGCTGACCAGATGACTTTTCTTATAATGTTTGCCCTCCCCTTTGCTCCTTTTCTATTATTAATATTAGCTAGTGAAATAGGAATTTTTAGGGGTGAATTAGGCAGATTTAGGAAATTTTCAAATTAAAGGGTCCATGGAAAAAGCACAGGACTACAAAGTTGCAAAAGGGTACATTTCCTTAAGACAAGGAGCAGGGAACAGCAGAAGTTACATATCCATAAGTCAATGGAGTTGGGAGAGGCAGCAGTGAAATTTTCATAAGACAAGGGAACTAGGAGTAGCAAAGGGTGTACGTTTACAGAATAAAGGGAAGGAGGAAGAAAGCCCAAAGGGAATAGGAGAAGAATGAGGGAGGAGGGACTCATGTGAGGTTCAACCTTTGAGCTCAGGAGTTGCTATAGTAACCAAATCAGAAGGGGAATAGTGACCAATCAGAGGGAATATCAAGGCACAGATATCTGCAGCCTTTATAAACCATGGGAAAAAAGGACTCAATGGGACTCTTTCCCCCTCCCCACGTGGGAGTCTGTACTTGTTCCTCAATAAATTTCTACATTTACTATATCATCTTCTGTCCATGGTTTCATTCTTTGACTCCAACGGACAAAGAGCCTGGGAAATCATCCTGCCCAGGGGAACACCATGTGTTCCAGTCCAAAATTCCTATATCACTGGCTAATTATAATGATAATTTGACTATACAATATCTATGTTTTTATATCCAGTAGGTATTTGCTTATATCAGAATCCTAGAAAAACTAAGAGGTATATCTAAAATGTATGAATATGGAGAATTTGAGAAATGACAATTATAAAATGTAGGTGGGATTTAAGGAAACCAACATGATTGGTGAAGCACTTGAGACTAGTAACAGCATGGAGCCCTTACTTAAGCCTAAGAGAGAAAGGGGAGGGAGGAGTTGCCAGGATTCAGAAGACAGGGAACTCTAGAAGAATATCACAGGCCAAGAGACATAACCTACCATAAAATTGCAAAACCATGTTCTGTCATTGAGGGATCCAGTGGGGTACATGCAAAAGCAGTTAAAAGCAAAGGGCAAGGGAGACCAGTCCACAGAGCTTAGTTTTCCCAGTCATGGAGTGAGGTAGAGAACAGTAGATAATAAACCTAGAGAAATAAAAGGGGAATATCATTAACACAAGATCTGAGACAGGCTTTTAGGAGCTATCCAGAAAAGGTGGGCTCATTTAGGAAAGTGATATAGTAAAAATAGACTAGAACACATATCAGAGCTCTACATCAGGGGTTGGAAAACTTTTTATATAAAGGGCCACATAGAAAATATTTTAAACTTTATGGACCACATGATATATGTCTCAAGTACTCAATCATTTGTCATTGGTCAAAGCTTTAAACAATATACAAATTAATGAGTGAGTATATGCTCTAATAAAACATATTTACAACAACATTTGATCAGGATTTGGCCTGTAGGCATAACTGCTTTATCTAATGATCTAAAAAAAAAAACACCCAAAAAACAAACAAACAAACAAAAAAACACAGAGTGAACAGAATAAAAGGAATTATCAAAGGACACCAAGAGAGACAGGATAGTTGTTAGAGTAACATGAGGAATATAAAATGTTATAAAGTCAAAGGAAGAGAGTGTTTAAAGATCAAGGGAATGACCCATAATATCAGGGAGTTTAGGGATGTTCAGTCAGAAGAATACCAAGAAATTTCTGTAGGATTTAGGGATAGCAAAATCATTGGTGATATCAGGTTCAGTGATGCTCTAAAAGTTAGATTTCAGTGAGATGAAAAGATAAAGTAAGAGTAAAATCACTGAATGTAAACACTCTTTAAAATTGTTGGATTGTAAAGAGAAGAGAAGATGTATGCAACTAACTAGAGAAGATGATAGGCATGAAAAATATATTTAAGGTAAGAGAGAATAAAGGATATTTAAATGTGAATAGGAAAGAACTAATAGATACTTAGAAGATTCCTTATATACATGACAAAAAAAGGTATCATTGACATAAGAAAGGTTCCTTGAAAATGCAGGAGAATGAACAAAGATGGAAATTCAATCTTAGAGAGGAAAAGGAATATCATTTTCATCATAACTAGCTGTAAGGAGAGAGTGACATTTCAGGCTTCTTTCCATTATCTATCCCTGTATATCAAACTATCCACTCCTCCCAAAAAATTAACAAGGATTTTTTATTCACACTTGCAGAGCTCATTTGGCTAGTTATTCTACTTCTATTTGTGGGCTGAGACCATTCAGGTGGTTGCAATTATCCAGAGACTGGATGACTTAAAATGACTTCACTCCTGTCTAATAATTGGTGCATCTTAATAAAAGAACTCATGCTCACATGGCTCTGCAGCAGAGTAGCCATAGTTCTTCAGACATAAGTGGCAAAGCCTTTTAAGGCCAAGTCTCAGATTTCACACAATGTTTCTTCTGCCACATTCTCTCTCTCTCTCTCTCTCTCTCTCTCTCTCTCTCTCTCTCTCTATATATATATATATATATATATATATATATATATATATATATATATGTTCACATGGCCAGGGCCAAATTCAAGGGAAAAGCAAAAAAACACTACTTTTTTTTTTTCGTTTTGAAAATTTATTTTTATTTATTTGCTTGCTTGCTTGTTTTTTGGGGGGGGCATTACTTCTTAGTTGGAGGCGGGGAATGGTACTGTTGACAAAGGGCTTGAGGGATGGGGGAGGTTGTCCCTGGTACTGTAAGAATAAACAGGTTATCTTTTCTGTCAAAGAAGCATTTAGACAGCTGCCATGTTTGACTGTGTGACTTGGTAGCCACCATGTTGGCCGCATGGCTTACAGCTCCACTGGGGGCCACCATCTTGAAGCAGCAAAGGCCAATCCCTCCCTTTGAATTAGCCAATTGTGAAAGACTGTGCACCTAAGCTCCAATCAAGAGCAAGGGACAGGTCAAGTGCATCAGGGATTATAAACCAGAACAGACAGCCCGCTAGAAGTGCTGCGCTTCCAGACCAGAACCCCTGACTTGGGGGGCTCACCTTATTTCTACCAGTATCTTTGTGAACCATCTTTCACAAAGCTTTATAAGACCCATTCAATTTTTTAAATATATTTTATTGATTTTTTAGAAAGAGGGATTGAGAGTTAGAAACATCTATGAAAGAGAATCATTGATCAGCTGCCTCCTGCACACCCCCTATTGGGTATGTGCCCACAAACAAGTTACATTCCCTCAACCGGAATTGAACCTGGGGCCTTTCAGTCCACAGGCTGACTCTCTACCCACTGAGTCAAACCGGTTTCGGCAAGACCCATTCATTTTTAAACGCAACTATTTTACTTCCAGTTCTCAACAAAATGGACTGAATAGAACTAGAGTGTTGAAGGTATGTGGTATAAGCCATAATAAGTAATGGGTAGAATTAAGAAGAATCTTTATTTCATTCAGATCTTTCTGATCATATAAAAAAAATTAAAAAGCATCTGAAATACTTTAGATTCTATAATCCTTAAGGGATGGGAAAATATGAAAATGTTTCTTTATGGTTGTTTCAAACACTAAAATTCAAAATATAATATGACAGCTCCACTTATTCAAATGGTTGAGATAGGGAAAAAATGTTTTGCATTATTTGGTATGTTCAGTTGATTTCTTGAAATATGATTGAAAAGTGGCACGTGCAATTCTTAACCATCAAAATTTAGATTGATCCTTTTATCTGACTAGAGTCTCAGTGGGTGAAAAGTCACTGAAATTGTAGAATATCTGAAACAACTCCAATCCATCACACTGCAAAATATCATCAGTGTGCCAAAAGGAATACAAAATAATGTTTACTTGCCTATATATGGTGCAAAAGTTTTTACTCTAAAAATTAATAAGTGGCTCAAGGTTTCTGAGCTGACATCTTCCTTAAAAATTACTTTTATAAAATTTCTATTCAATAATTTTGAAGTGCTGAGTTCAGTATGATGATTTTTGAGAATGCTTTTATTATCTTAATCTTTTTCCCCACTTCCTCCTTCCCGCTGTTCCTGTTTCCTTCTTTTCTATCCATAGATAGAAAGGAAGTACATGTGTATTTGAGAACCCTTATTTGCAAATACACAAATCTGACATTTTATGCCTACATTTACTTAGTTCAAATTTATATTACTATTGGAGTGGCTGCTTTGAATTCTGAATGGAAATTGAGCCATGCCCAGATAGGTCTGAAGAGGAGGTGGATTGGGCATCACCAAGAGATGATTTGTGATACAGAGTTCCAGGCTAAAGGAGAACAGGGAAAGCTTGTGTTTTGATGTGTATGGTACATTTGGGGATTTGAGGTCAAGCAAGAAGGAGGAAAAAATAATTACCAATGTGTTATTGTTGAACCACTTTGGATTATATCAACTTCAATCTCCAAGTCTCTATCTTCAAGTGGCTCTGTTAGTCACCACCAAAAAACAATCCAGATCACAACATGAACCACTTGAGACATCAGTAGTGACCCCCAAACCAGGTAAGACTTTGAAAGGTCTGTAACCTGCATAGGAAAGTAACAGGGAGAAAGAGTGAATTGCAATGCATCATATTAATATTATCCATATTTATGCACTGAGTAATCAGATAATTATTATCTCTGAACACATAGTAATCTGGCCACTCAGTGTATATCCTATATAATAAAAGGCTAATATGAAAATTGTCCCCTTGACTAGGAGTTCAACCAGCAGGCAGGCTGGCCAACTGCCCATGTCCCCTCACCCTGGCCAGGCTGGCCAGGTTGGCCAGACCCCACCCATGCACAAATTCATGCACTGGATGGCCAGATTATGTGTTCAGAGATCATAATAAATAACAATCTGGCCACTCAGTGTATATGTACGCAGCTAGATGAGGGTTGAGAGACTTGAGTTATACTTACACACTTTTCAAGTGAGTATTTTTAAAATATATTTTTATTGATTTCAGAGAGGAAGGGAGAGTAAAAGGGAGAGAGAGAAATAGAAACATCAACAATGAGAATCATTGATTAGCTGCCTCCTGCATGCTTCACACTGAGGATGGAGTCTGCAACCTGGGAATGTGTCCTGACAAGGAATTGAATCATGACTTCCTGGTTCATAGGTCCACACTCAACCACTGAGCCATGCCACCCAGGCTCAAGTGAATATTTAGAAATTCTGTTTTCAAGCAATTTCTGATATCCAAGATGTGATATTGAGCCTGTTAATATGTATTTGCTATGCATTATGCCTCAATATATATTTTTATAACTTTTAAATGTGGTACTAAAGAGAGATAGTTTCTTATTTGGACTGAAGTTTGTGTAATTTCCCTATCCCAAGTTACAGATAATTGACTCACCTATACAAATCATTGTCTGTAGTTTGGTTTGGGTTGTCAGGAGTTTTAGGAAGTAATTGATCACAGCTGCTACTGGGTAAATTCATACTTGTTGGCACTACAAATACCCACATATGAACAGAATTATCTAGTGATTAGCATACACTTTGGGAGTGAAACTCCCTAATTAAAATATTGGTTATCTTTAAGAAATATTTTTAAATTAGAACAGCCATATGGGCATTAATCCTTTATGTTCTTCTTAACAATTCCACATTAATACAGATACAGTGCAAAATAGCTTATATATATAATTGTCTGAATATTTAGTATAATCTTTAACTATCATCACTTAAAATTTTTCTTTTGAGCATGCTTACCCTTCCAATTCAAGTTTTTTTTCTTTTATTCAGTATTATTGCAACTTCATTCTCTTTCATTGATCTTTATTATCCTCTTATCAAAACTCAATTTTCATTTATTCAATTAATGAATTATATTTTTTGTTGAATGAGTTTCAATGTGTGCTCCTACCAATGAATTGCTGTTTAAGGCATTTATCTTCAATATTGCAACTGAAGACTTTGCCTTTGATAGAACTTGGTCAGCTAGGAATTCTGCTCTGTACATAAGGTCCTCAAATAATGTCGTTTGGTTCAATGTCCTTTCCTTATAACATTGATGAAAAAAGTTCTCAGCTAGGATCACCACCATCTGCATGGAGTTTACATGTCCTTCCCATGTCTGTGCAGGTTTTTTCCAGGGATTCTAGTTTGTCCCACATCCCTAAAGTATAAATGCTAGGTTTATTGTCGTGTCTACATTGTCCCAGTCTGAGCAAGTGATTTTGGACTTGGGTGTGAGTGCTCCCTGCTATGAAAGGACATCCTGTCCAGGATGCCCACCTTGTGTCCTGAGCTGCTGGAATAAGCTCCAGCTAAATATGACTTTGAACTGCAATAAGTGGGTTGGAAAAGAATTATTTTGCTTGTTTTTATTAATCTTCCTTTAATGTATATATAGCTCACATTTATTTAAATGTTTCATATTAGAAGTGTTTGGGATCTTTATTTTGAAATGTGTGATGTTTTTGTGACCAGAAATATGCCATAGGAGCTTCACTCTAGTTTGTATCCATTAGCCTTTGGTAAACTTGATGTCATTACACGTGGTTTGGCTAATTACACAGTTTTTAGGAACCTATCATTGATGTTAAGTAAGGACTTAGTGTACAGAGCCTCACATTGGGGCTGGCTGCCAGGCTAAATGTATTTGTAGATGAAGGGAATAATTTGGGAAGAGATAATTGAGTCTAGCTTGAAGTTGAAATCAGGTTTTAAGAATTGAATATATTTTATACACTTTATCATGAAAGTTGAAATTAAAGGTTGAAAAATTGGTAAGGAACTGGTTTTCTGAGCACATAAAGAATCCATACGTCAATAATTAAAAACAAAACCGCAAATAAACTAGTTTAAAATGAGTATAGAACCTGAAAAGGTATTTCTCCAAAGAAGATAAACAAATCACCAATAAATCTATGTAAAGGTGCTCAAAATCACTATCCATCAGGGAAAAACAAATGAAAATGACAATGAAATACTGCTTCACACCCATTAGAATAGCTATAATTAAAAAATAAATAAATAAATAAAAACAGATAATTAACAGTGTTGGTGAGAATGTGGGAAAATTGGACACTCATGCACTGCATGGTAATGTAAAATGATGAAGCTGATGTGGAAAACAGTCTGGCAGGCCCTAGCTGGTTCGGCTCAGTGGATAGAGCATCAGCCTGTGGACTGAAGGGTCCTGGGTTAGATTCCTGTCTAGGGAACATGCCTGGGTTACAGGGCTCAATCCAGTTGTGGGGGGAGGGTGCAGGAGGAAGACAATCAATGATTCTCTCTCATCATTGATGTTTCTATCTCTCTCTCTCCCTCTCCCTTCCTCCCTGAAACCAATAAAAATGTATTTTTAAAAAAGAAAACAGTCTGGCAGTTCCTCAAAAGGTTAAATATAGATTACCTAGAGATTCCACTCCTACATATGTTTCCAAAAGCAATAAAAACATATGTCCACACAAAAACCCGTGCATGAATGTTTATAGCAAAATATTCATAACTAAAAACTGCAAACAACCAGAGTTTCTTGAACTGATAAGCAAAATGCCATGTATCTGTATATTGGAATATTTTTTAATCATAAATAGTAATAAGGTATTGATAACATGCTATCACATGGATGAACCTTGAAAACATTATGCCAAGTAAAAGAAACTAGACACACACAAACACACAAACACACACACACACACACACACACACACACACAAGAAACTAGTCACACAATACCAAATATGTAGCCCCTTCTTATCTTCAGTTTCACTTTTTGTGATTTCAGTTAACGGTGGTCAATCATGGACTGAAAATATTAAATGGAAAATTCTAGAAATAAACAATTCATAAGCTTAAATTACAAGTTGTCTTGTAGGGGGATGAAATCATGGGCCATGCTGCTCCATCCCATCCAGGATGTGAAGCACTCTGTTGTTCATGTATCCACCCTGTATCTGCTCCAGCATGCTAGTCAATTAGCAGCCATCTCAGCTCTCCAATTGACTCTCATAGTATCACAGAGTTTGTGTTCAAGAAACCCTTATTTTACTTAAAAATGGCCCCAAAACGCAAGAACAGTGATGCTGGTAATGGGGCTATGTCAAAGAGCAGCCATAAAGTGCTTCCTTTAAGTGAAAAGGAGATTTTTTCACAATTTAAGGCATTTTATCACCTCACAGCATTGCAAGAAGAAAGGGAAGTACAGTACAATAAGATATTTTGAGAGATCAGTATCACATAATTTTTATTACAGTATATTGCTATAATTTTTTTAAATGAAGGCCAGAGACATATGAAAACATGCTCAAAGTCACTAATTATCCGAGAAATGCAAATCAAAACAACAATGCGGTACATCTCTCACCTGTCAGAATGGCTATTATCAACAAATCAAAAAACGACAAGTGTCGGGCAGGATTCGGAGAAAAAAGAACCCTTGTGCACTGCTGGTGGGAATGCAGACTGGTGCAGGCACTGTGGAAGACAGTATGGAGTTTCCTCAAAAAGCTATAATTTTACCATTAGTTATTATTGTTAATCTCTTACTGTGCCTAATTTAAAAATTAAACTTTATCATTTATATGTATGTATAGCAAATAAATAAAACATAGCATATACGGTTGAGTACCATTGTTGATTTCAGTTATTCACTGACAGTCTGAGAATGTATCCCTCACGAATAAGAAGGGACTACTGTATCAGTTACTTTTTCTTTGCAGCTTCAGTCTTGCTATTTGATTTATTGCCAAAACTGTAGATTTGAGTGTAAGATAAATATTGTTTTAACATTTAACATGGGATAGCTTACTATGCAGCAATAGATAACCGGAATCAATTTTTTTTAAACCTGAAATTGTTGTACTTCTGTAACAAAATATAAAGTCTCTGACTTTGAAATAAGACAATGTCCAAGGGTGGAGTATCTTTTTTAGTACCCATGCTCAAGATGTTGTGAAAATAAAAACGAGAATAGTAACTTTGGAAGAAATGAAATTATACAAAGAGCAAAATAAAAGTTCTTGAACTAAAAAAATCAGTAACAAAAAATTAAAAGTAATATATATAGTTAAAAGTAGATTATACAGAATTTAAGAGACCATATCAGAATATTCAGAATGAAGCATGTTAAAGAAGAATGGGAATATAATGGAAAAGTTAGATATACATTATTTATAAATAGCATCCCATAGAGAGGGAAGAGAATGCGAAACAAATATTTCAAAAAGAAAATAGATGAGACATTTTCAAAGGACATAAATGAGATCAAGCCACAAATCTTTAGCAATTCCAAAAATCAAGTATAAAAATCCACACCTTTCACATCATATAAAGCTACTGAAAGCCAATGATGATGAGAAAATTCTAGAACAACAGAGGAGACAAAATTACCCTACAAGAGTAGCAATAATACAATTGACTCTACACAGAAAGAATGTAAAGCTATAATTTGAATTATTTCCACAAACACACACACACACACACACACACACACACACACACACACACACACAACTTCAGGCCCCAATATCTTTACTGTGAATTTTTTCAAAGATTTATAAAATTTTTCAAAGTACAAATAAAGTCAAATTTTTCTAAAAATAGAAAAATATTTCAAATGAGCATAACTTGAATACCAAAACATATCAAGACATTACAAGAAAGGAAAATTGCAGATCAAGCACATAGGCTGAAAGTGAAAGGATAGCCCTACCTGGTTTGGCTCAGTGGATAGTGTTGGCCCACAGACTGAAGGGTCCAAGGTTTGATTTTGGTCAAGGGTACTTTCCTGGATTGCAGGCTTGATCCCTGGCCCTGGTTGGGCCTATACGGGAGGCAACCAATTGATATGTCTTTCTCACATCAATGTTTCTCTCTGTCTGTCTCTCCTCCTACCTTCTACTCTTTGTAAAAATCATGCTCAGGTGAAGATTAACAACTACAACAAAAAATAAAATATAAAATGAATATCTAAAAAAAGAAAGTGAAAGGATAGGAAAAAAAATATTCTGTACAAATGGTAACCAGACAAGAGCAGGGGTGGGTATATTATTATCAGACAAAATGGACTTTAAGACAAAAAAAAACTATTATAAGAGACAAAGAAGGACTTTGTGTAAGGATAAAGGGATCAATTCAATAAGAAGATTTAACAACTATAAATATGATATACCAAACATATATATGAAGCAAAATTTGACAGAATTGAAGAGAAAAAATAAAAATTGACAGCAATACAATAATAGTAGTACAACTCAGTACTCCACTTTCAATAATGAATAGAACCAGACAAATTTAGTAAGTAAACTGAAGACTAATTGGACATAATAGACATATACAGAATGCCCCATGAAACTTCAGTAGAATATGCATTCTTCAGAGCACATGGAACATTCCACAGGATAGATTATGTGTTAGGCAACAAAACAGATCTCAACACATTTAAAACAACTGAAATTATACAAAGTATCTTCTCTGATGAAAATTGGATGAAACTCGAAAATAATAGCAAAAGGAAGATTGAAAAATTGTGGAAGATTAAATATATGTGGAAATTAAACAACACACTCATACACAACGAGTCAAAGAGTCACAGGGGAAATTAGAAACTATCTTGAGACAATTAAAAACAAAAACACAACATACCAACACATATGGGATGCAACAAAAGCAATACTAAGACGGAAAGTTTTTAGCTAAAAATGTGTATATATTTTTTTAATAAATTTTTATTCATATTATTACAAATGTTCCTTTTTTTTCCCTCCCACCATTGCTCTCCTCCACCAGGTTCCCACCCCACCCTCTGCCCTTTCCGCACTCCCCATTGTCCTCATCCATAGGTGCACAGTTTATGTTCAGTCTCTTCCCACTTCCCCCTCTCCCCTTTTCCCCAAGAATCGTCAGTTCACTCCCCTTCCATACCGCTGATTCTATTATATTCAACAGTTAACATTGTTCATCAGATTTTTTTTTAATTTCCTTGTTTTTTAGATTCACTTGTTGATAGTTACGTATTTGTTGTTCATAATTTTTATCTTTATTTACTTTCTCTTCTGAAAGAACCCCCTTCAGCAATTCATATAATTCTGGTTTGGTGGTGATGAACTCCTTTAGCTTTTTTTTTTTTATTAGTGAAGCTCTTTATCTGACCTTCGATTCTGAGTGATAGCTTTGCTAGATAGATTATCTTTGGCTGTAGGTTCTTACTATTCATCACCTTGAATATTTCTTGCCATTCCCATCTGGCCTGCATGGTTTCTGTTGAGAAATCAGCTGACAATCGTATAGGTGCTCCTTTATAGGTAACTACCTTCTTTGCTCTTGCTGCTTTTAATATTCTCTCTGTCTTTTGCTCTTGGAATTTTAATTATGATGTGTCTTGGTGTGGTCCTCTTTGGATTCCTTTTGTTTGGAGTTCTGTGAGCTTCCTGGACTTGTAAGTCTAATTCTTTCACCAGGTGGGGGAAGTTTTCTGTCACTATTTCTTTCAGTATGTTTTCGAAAAATGTGTATATTTTAAAAGAATAAAACAATTAAAAACCTAACTTTATGCTTCAAGGAATTATATATAAAAGAAGAATAAATGAAAAACTAGCAAAAGAAGGAAATAATAAGGACTAGAGGAAATATTAGTGAAACAACAGAAAAACAACAAAAATATCAACTAAACTAAGAGTTGGTTTTTTGAAAAGGTCAATAAAACTGGTAAATCTTTATCCAGATTAACTATGTAAAAAAAAAAAAAAGACTGACATCAGAAATGAAAGAGAAAGCATTATAACTGATGCCACACAAATGAAAAAAGATTATAAGATAATACTATAAATAATTGTATTCAATAAATAGGATAACTTGGAAGAAATGAATAAGTTCCTAGACTGAATCCTGAAGAAATAAAAAATCTGAACAAATAAATCTATAACTAGCAAGAATATAGAATCAGTAACCACAATCCTCCCAAAAAAAGAAAAGCCCAGATTAGATGGTGTCATTGATGAATTTCACTCAATAAAAAGTTAGCACCAATACTTCCAAACACTGCCAAAAAATAAACTTTTTAAAAAAAATTTTTCAAAATATACTTTATTGATTTTATACAGAGAGGAGGGGAGAGGGAGAGTCAGACACATAGATGAGAGAAACATTGATTAGCTGCCTCCTGCACAACCACCACTGGGGATGTGCCTGCAACCAAGGTACATACATGCCCTTGACCAGAATCGAACCTGGGACCCTTGAGTCCACAGGCCAATGCTCCAAACCAGACAGGGAAGAAAAAAAAACATTTTCAAACTCACTTCATGAGGCCATCATACAAACATAAGAATATTCACCATCTGAATAATTTCAAAACCAGTAAATTCAATCTGCTATTTACAAAAGTTCCTGCAAAGGAAATACTGGGCTCAGGTAGTTTTTTACTACTTGTGTTCTGTTATTCCCGTGAAACTTGCCAAGCTGGCTTTCACATTTATGTAGATGAGCCAACAGCCAAAAAGATGTAAGATGCAAATGCTAATTATTATTTTAAAACAATTATTAATTAGGATAACAGGATGTTCATGCAGAGATAGCCAAATGTAAGAATATTTTAAACAACACAAAACTCAGAATGAGAACCACCATATATGACATTTTAATTTATGCCAGAAGTGAGAGACTTTTTCAAAAACATATTTTTATTGATTTCAGAGAGGGAGAGATATTGAAACATCCATGATGAGAAAGAATCATTGATTGGCTGCTTCCTGCACTCCCCCAACTGGGGATCTAGCCTGTAACCTGGGCATGTACCCTGACCGGGAATTGAATCTTGACCCCCTGATTAAGAGGTCTGCACTCAACTGCTGAGCCATGCCTGGTTGGGCCAGAAGTGAGAGATTTTAATAAATGAAATAGAATGCCCCAATTAGACATTGCTTGCTCTAAGTTTTCTAATGCTGAAAGAACTCAAAAAACTCAATCAATTACACTTCCAGCTTTTTGAGAGATCCAGTTTTTCAACAGCAGGTGAAGTTTATGCATTGAAGGATCCAGAGCTGCAGTAGTCTTCTTCCTCCCACCACTGGGTCATAGAGCTCATGATTTGCCTCCAGATTCAAACCATTACTGGTATACATGCAAAGGCGAACCAGCTTGAACCATCAAACCCCCACAGGGGTTTCCCTGGAAGCATTTGGCTCTTCTTCTTACATCTGTTAAAGGCCTGCTCTTTCTCTATCCATGTCACTCCCTGATTGGTTCCTGGCATTTTTTACAACATTGTTCACATCCAAGAAAAACCATCCTGTTTTCCTGCAAAACACATCGTTCCATCTAGCTCCACTATTCCTCCTTCTTTGGGCCCCTCACCCTTACTAAATTCTACTTTAATTCCTTTCACTATGTTCTACTCTTATACAATTCATGTACTCATGGCTACAGAATAGAATTTCTCTGTAGTTATTGTATTCCATAGCTTTGGCCAGGAGTCAGTACCAGGCTCCAGGATTGCCTGGATTGAGTGTGTGGTTCATGCAATCCTGCTGAGATTAACCCATGCTATATATCAAGTGAGAAATATATTATCCACAAGGAAAAGTATTGAAACTGGTCCTCTACCATAAGGATAAAGTCATTTTCTGGTGGATTATAGTTTTTACTCTGAGGTCCATATTTATAATGTTTTAAAAATCAACATAAGATATTATCTTTATGACCACTTGGGAGAGGAAGGTTTTTGTTTTTTTTTAAAGTAAACACAGAAAGCATAAAAATACATTTGTTTTCAAAAAGGACTGATGTTTACTATTCTAAAGAGAAGAATTTTTATCTCAGGATACAGTTTTTAAAAATATGTTTTTGTTGACTTTTAGAGAGAGGAAGGGAGAGAAAGAGAGAGACAGAAACATCAATGATGAGAAAGAATCATCGATTGGCTGCCTCCTGCACACCCCTTACTGGGGATGGTGCCTTCAGCCTGGGCATGTGCCCTGACCGCAAATTGAACTGATGACCTCTTGGTTCCTGGGTCAATGCTCAACCAGTGAGCAACACTGGCTGGACTCAGGATACATTTTTTAAAATGAGAAATTATTTCTTAAATAAAAATAAATTTCAACACATATAACTGATAAATCACTAGTATTCACAATATTATAATAAAACAAAACTCCTAAAATAAGAAAAAGATAAACAGCACAAAAGAAAAAATTACGGGAAATTTTTGAACAGCTGAGAAATATAAATGAATGCCAAATAAATGAGGGAAAAATGTTTAACCATTAAAAATAAAGTAAATAGAATTTAAAAATAAAATGAATTTTAGTTTCACACCCAATAGATTAAAAAGGAAAGAAGGAAAAAAAAAATTGTGGGAGGAAGGGAGGGGAGGGAAAAAGGAGGGAGGGAAGGAGGAAGAGAAAAAGAAAAGCCAAACAATATTCGGCATGAGTGCGGATGGATGTGTTTGGAGTGGAATTTATAATTCTTGGTGAAACATACATTGGTATAAATAGTGGAATAGATACATCCTAAGAGTTATAATCCTGGGTAACTACCTTAGAGAAACTGCTGCACATATCCATCAGGAGACATGTAAAAATGTTCTTCAAAGCATAGATTATAACCAAAGAAATGGAAACACTTAAAGACATAGTGCTAATTTATTAGATCCAATTGCTTTTGGTGTATTCATTCAGCATACCATGTAATTGAATGAGCTACTGCTAACATAATCACAGAGATAAATATCAAATACATAACCCTGACAGAAAGAAGCAAGTCACGGAAGAATATTCCATGTAGGTAAAGTTCAGAAACTGGCAAGTTTAAATAATGTATTGTTTAGGAACACATGTATAGAGGAAACCACAATAAGAAAGGTTTATGATTATTACAACTCATCATCTTTAAAAGTATTCCTTGGGGAGGATTTATAGTAAAACCTTGGTGTTATCACACCTCCTCTCTCCCTGCCCTGATGTGTTTAATCGTTGAGTCCAGTTGATTCCACTTCCTGTACACCTCTGATATCAATGCACATCTCCTCCTCTTCACCATTCCCATCCTAATACAGATTACCATATTATTTGGCTGCATAAATTAAGCAACTTCTTAAAACGTGTCTCTGCTTCTAGTCTTGCCCTTTTCTGTATAAACCGACCTTCTCACCCACAGCTGCCAGAGGGGTCCTTCTAAAGTACAAATCTGGTGTTATTACTCTTACTAGAGGCCCAGTGCATGAAATCCGTGTACTGTTAGGGTCCCTGGCAGCTGCCAGTATGGAGCCTGCAACTGAGGTATATGTCCTTGACTGGAATTGAACCCAGGAGTCTTCAGTCCAGGGGCTGACACTCTATCCACTGAGCTAAACTGGCTAGGGAAGGAAGTTCTATATTTTTTCAGATACCCTGAGAGTATTAGGGCTCTAGTTGAGATATACAGCCTTTGACATATTACTCCACCAAGTGAGAGACCTGGACACATATCTAAAGCTTAAATGTGACTACTCATAAGAGGACTATACCACCAGCACTGGGGAATTGCAGAACTAGGAGTATGGAAGTATTATTATAGGAAATATGGGACCTAGGAAGGGAAGTCCAAATAAGGCCAGTGGCCAAAAGATGTAGGAACAAAGAAACTATTGCAAAAATAAAAGTAAATTCTAAGATCAAGAACTGTTGGTCAGAATTGGTCAACAATCAGGAATATTATGATACTTTATGCTAATGAGTCTTCTATGCTGTTTATGTTTTATACCTGTTTACAGTTAATTATTGAATTGTGTTCTTTTAAGAAATGAAAAGTATAAAGAAGATATTCAAAGAAGTGTAGATACAGTTGAGGGTGTTCATTGTGGTTTGGTTTCCTGACAGTAAATAACAGTTTTGAGGCCATGGGCTAGGGCTTTTACACTAGGACCTTTTAATATAATACAATTTTCTCCAAACCACTCCAAATCAGCATTATTCTGACTTTGCAGATGAGGAAACCAAGTTTTAGAGTTCATTGGAAAGAGCTTTAAACATGTCTAGACCAAGGTTATGTCCAAGCTATGTCCATGGGAGAAATATTAACTTTGAAACTAAGATCTTTCTTCCTTTAGGTAGGTTCCTCCTATATTTGCTTTCTGGTGTTGAAACACTTTAAATGAGATCTTACACCAAACTACACTGAGTGGCCAGATTATTATGATCTCTGAACATAATAATCTGGCCACTCAGTGTATATCCTATATAATAAAAGGCTAATATGTAAATTGTTCCCTGGACCAGGAGTTCAACCAGCAGGCAGGTTGGCCAACTGCCCATGTCCCCTCCCCCTGTCCAAGCTAGCCGGACCCCACCCATGCACAAATTAATGCACCGGGCCTCTCTAATACACACACACACACACACACACACACACACACACACACACACTGGGTGGCCAGATTATTATGCGTTCAGAGATCCTAATCATCTGGCCACTCGGTATATATATATATATATAATATATATATATATATATTATATATATATATATATATATATACACACACACACACACACACACACACACACACACACACACACAGAGATAAAAGAGTGCCTACCCTGGCAGAATTAAGGGTGAAAGAGAGTCTTAAATTCTGAGCTCCCTTCTCTTTTAGCTCTTGAGCCCTGAAGCCTGTCTAGGAAAACCCTGTCTAGAAACACGGGGTTACAGCATGTACATTCTGAATGCCCATAAGGAAAGGGCTGATTGAGCCCTGGCCTAGAGGGGGAGGGAGCAACCAAATGAAAAATTAAATGTAGCTTTCTCTTCATTTTAAGAATATGTCCGAACCTCATTTAAAAATTAATACTTGTCATTCTTTACCATTATATTTTCTACACTGTGTCCAGACCTATGTAGTTTGGACAAATCTTTAGCTGTTTGAAAAGTAAAAAAATAAATCTGAGCTGGTGAATTCCAATGTTCTGGTTTACTCATCTTAGGGTAGTACTCAACTAATCTATATTGAGAGTTTAGGGTGGAACAGGCATACTGCTGTTCCCTTTGCATTGCTAATACAATCACAGCATTCAAAATTGTATCCCACCAGAGGCATGCATGCATTCTGTCTCCTGATACTCATTTTAAAAAATGTTTTAACAATCTCTACTAATTTTTCATTGCCATTCAGCTCCGTATGTATTTCTGCATTTAGTACACTTCCCTTTTATTCTTCCATACTGTTGACTTGGTTTCTTTCTTATATACTGTATCTGGGGTTTTTGTAAAGAATGGTAATAGCCACCTTTACCTACTAATCATATGTGTATGAAATGACTATCAATCTAGGAATGGAAATTTTGCTTTTAATATTAATTCTTCATTACAGATGATAGTGATAAGCCCTATGTGCAAGATTTTATTTTTGTAGTATTCAGGTTTTATATTGGTACTATATGGTATGTTATCTCTATCTCCATTTTGTAGATGAGCTCATTTTTTTAATGTTTAAGCCAAAGCAGTGTGATGGAATTAGGTATTTAAACAGACAACAGATGTTAATTCTGGTTTTAGTTCCTTGAAATATCAGAAAAGAGGCTATTTCTGCCATTGTCAGATAGGAGAAAAATGAGTCTCTTTTTCAATAGATCAATAGAAATAGCATAATTTGCCTCAGCTAATGAAACTTTCTAAAGAACGCTGTGCTATGTAATGGTGCTGTCCAAAAATAAGGAAGAAGAATTATGGTTTGCAAGAGAGTTCCTAATACTTGCTTTTAATTTAGAGAAGACTCTGATATTTATACTACTTTTCAAAAGAGTTGGTTTCATAATTATTTAAAGTGATGCCCATTTGCATAGTGACAGGAAGTATAAACTGATTATTTGTCAAATTATGAGAATTTGCATTAGAAATTGATATTTCTAAATAAAATGTCAGATTTTTCCATTCATAATGAACAAAAACCTCACTAAACGCAACCTACCATATATCTTTTCCATATGAGATTAACATCTGTACACCACAGATATAAAAATTAGCTCAGCATTTAACTTGTTAGTTATCATTCTTAGATAATTCTATAATGGGGTCTAAACCATATTTTCCCAATTCAATCAAGAAAGCATTTAGTGAGTAACTAAAATATGTAAAAGCTCTAAAAGCACATATAAATAAAATGCAGTCTTGGTCTTTTGAGTTGTTTCTAATAGACTATTAGTGAAATTTAACTTCCTAATATGTAATCCATTCCCACACCAATAGGGCTTCATACATTCCCAACTGAACTCATTCAACAAATATTTATTTCAGACCCACTATGCTAATGTACTGTGTTAGCCACTGATGCATTATGTGATTGACATCATGTATGACCTCATATAACTAGTGTAGAAGATCCAAAATTAAACAGGCAAAATATAAAGTGTAATAAGTTCTGTGATTAGGGAAACACCAAATAGTAAGGCAATGTATTGCAGGAACCTGGGGAGCCTGGGGAAAGACTGAATTCATAGGTCACATTCATTGGCATTTTCTTTCTCTTCCTATAGCAGATGTGTTGATACTTTGCCCATATTCCCTTCTTGCTCACAATTCTAGTAAAAGCCTACAGCATCCTGCTGGAAGCACCTGCAAATCCACAGCCCACTTGTGGGTCAGGTCAGCACCCTGATGAGCTGATTCCCTTATAAGAGCAGCCCTTAACCAACAGCATATGGCATTTGGAGGGAAATATGTAAGCTTCCTTAGACCTCAGGTGGGGACTCTTTAAGGCACATTCTGTACAGCATCCCAGAGTTGTTCAGTGAGATTGCACCTTGGTTACTCAGGGGAGTATACTGATCAATAACACATTCTCAAAAAAAAGGCTTACTGCTCTCTTTATTTCCTAAAAAATATACACCAGTAAAATAAACACTCCTAGAAAAAGCATACAGAGACTTTCTGTCTCTGAAGGCAAGTAGAAATATGCAAGGTAGAATCAATATTCAAAATTGTTGGAGTTCCATGATTTAACCTTAGTGTGTCTTTGGTCTCAAAGAAATTTTACTCATTTTTAAGTAAATTAATTATGGCTATTAACCTATA
Source organism: Pipistrellus hanaki (assembly GCF_964339955.1). Lineage (NCBI taxonomy): Eukaryota > Metazoa > Chordata > Mammalia > Chiroptera > Vespertilionidae > Pipistrellus > Pipistrellus hanaki. The sequence continues at coordinate 89,584,746 of NC_140524.1, forward strand.
GCACATTATGCATGCTTATAGAAATCAATTTTGGATATTTAGGGAATTTTATTTTTTATTTTTAAAATTTCTTTATTGATGGAGGTATCACATATTTGTCCTTATCCCCATCCCAAATCCCTCCCCACACATGCCCCCACCCCCCTGTTGTCCGTGACCACTGGTTAGGCTCATATGCATGCACACAAGTCCTTTGGTTGATCTCTCCCTTATCTTCACCCTCCCCTGCCTTCCCTCTGAGGTCTGACAATCTGATCAATGCTGTTCTTGTTCATCAGTTTATGTTGTTCATTATTTCTCCTAGATGAGTGAGATCATGTGATACTAGAAATACACTTATAAGAACCGAAAATGAGAAAAGCAATAATGGTTATGCTGAGAGGCAAATGAATCTGTTCTGTAGTGAGTTTCTTTCTTTCTTTTTTTAAGTATTCATTCTTTTTTAAAAAAATATTTTTTATTGATTTTTGTACAGAGAGGAAGGGAGAGAGATAGAGAGTTAGAAACATCGATGAGAGAGAATCATCGATCAGCTGCCTCTTGCACACCCCCTACTGAGGATATGCCCACAACCAAGGTACATGCCCTTGACCGGAATCGAACCCGGGACCCTTCAGTCCCCAAGCCAACGCTCTATCCATTGAGCCAAACCGGTCTCGGCTGTAGTGAGTTTCTTTATTGGTCTCCTTTTCTTATCTACTACAGGTCTCCCCTCCCCAAGAGATATTTCCAGGGTCACCTTCCCAATAAACTCTTTGCATCCAAGTCCTTGTGTCAGGATTTGCTCTAGGAGGAACCCAACATACAGAAACTCTCTTAAAAAATGTTTGACCCTTTAGTGCTAGTCATTTCATTTTACCACCAAAACCATAACTAAAATACAGTTTTCCTGAATCCACCCCTGATATTTCTACAAAATAATGATAGTCACTTCTCTCAGCCAGTTGATCTCCAGGGAACAAATATCATGTTACATAAAAGCCTTTCTAATTATCTGGTAAATAATTTATCAGCTAGATCATTGAAATACTAATTTTGAGTATTGAAAGGCAAGAATCTTGTCATTGTTCCTGGACAAGTCACATTTATTCAGCCACATAAGTAATTTGAGGCCTGAATTCTTACATATAACTGCCATGCAAAGGAAAAATTAAAAAAATCAAATTTCAAGACCCCACGTCTTACAATCAAAAGCATATATAAAGGAATGATAAGCATATATGGCTAGAAAAAAAAACCTTAGATTATTATTTCAAATAGAACTAATGACAATCACAAACATAAAACTAATTTTCCCATCAATATTTGGCTTGTCAAGCTATGTAGAAATGTTCAAAATATGAAAAAAGAAAAAAATAACTTAGTGCAACTTTCACTGCCATGTATTTTGGGTTTGTGTAAAAGCAGATTTGAGATACTCCCTTCAGGAACACAAAATGCAGTTTTCTGTGCATCTTTATGGTCTTTAAATGCATCCTTGATCACTTTTACAAATTGCAGGTAACTATATGTTAAACCATTTGAAATATACTCGTAAGTGGAAACTTCCATTTTTTCTGTTTGGTATGGAAGATAGGCTTTTATATTCCTTCTCTTAAAATATCTTTCTGAATATTTACTCTGGGCAATGATGCTTTTTAAAAAATTTTTTTGATAAATAAAGTCATTAGGATTGTACTCTGGCAATTGAGTGGTTTGGGTTGGTGGTAAGCACAAATGAAATATATAATAAGTGCATTAAGTAATTGCTGAAGTGATTATTTATATATTCAAATATTTGTTTACATTCTGCATTGTTCCAAAAAGAGGCACTTGATAAAAATATCTGAACTGAAAAATATTTGAAATATATATATTTAGATATCAAGAGAAAGGAAAAAGAACAACAGAAAAAGAATAGAGTCAAGAGTACTTAGTATACTAAGAAATATATAAAATCTAAAGTATCACAGAGTTTAAAAAATAAATAAAATAAAATAAAATAAAGTATCACAGAGTTATGGAAGATTCCTAAGTTGTTGCTAAGAACCCTTTGCTGGGTATCTACCTTAAATACATGAACATTTAAAGTCAATTCAAGGTTACTCGTCCCATCCCAAGATAGATAACCTCAAATCTATTTTAAGGAAATCCCCATTTAGTATTATCCAGGTATTTAAATCAGAAGAAAGTGGGTTATAAGTATAACTGTTCTACAATGACAAGAAGTCAAACAAAAACTTTCAGTGTGAAGAAAAATACCTTAACTTTTGTCTATCCCAGACCCTCTCCCTAAAGAGACACACTTAAAGTTTCTATATATAGTACAACTGATTTAATAGCCCAATTACAGTAGTTCTTAAAGTATGTTTCAGGAAATACCTGATGTAACTGAGACCCTTTCAGGGTTTATAGAGTCAAATATTTTTAGAGTAATGGTAAGATATTCACTGCTATTTGTCACTTATTTTAAAAAATGAATTATTTCTTTTTAAAAATATCTATCTTTATTGATTTTTTTTCAGAGAGAGAGGAAATGAGAGATAGAGAGACATCAAAGTGAGAAGGAAATATTGATCAGCTGGCTCCTGTATGCTTCCTACTGGGGATCCAGCCCACCATCTGGGCATGTGCCTTGACTGGGAATGGAAAAATTGACCTCTTGGTGCATATGATGATTCTCAGTCCACTGAGCCACACCAGGCTGGGCTGTTTTTAATACATCTAGTCTCTCTCATATGTACAGTGATATTTTCCACAGGTTATATGGTATGTGATGTCTCAACAAGACTGAATACAGAAGCAGAGTCCAGTGGTCTACCATTAAGCAAGATAGTGAGAATATTTGCAAAAATATAAAACTATACAATAACATGTACTTTTCTTATGATTGTTTTACATTTGACAATAGTTAATAATTATAAAATGCTATTTTAACATGCAAAGTGTTTATTTTTTATTTTAAAAGGAATTATTTTTTTTTAAAAAAAATTATTGTTAAAAATGTTACAGATGTCCCACATCCCCCGCCCCCATTGACTCCTCCTCTCTGCTCCCGCCCCCTCACCAGGCCTTCACCACACTATTGTCTATTCCATGAGCTATGCATACATGCATATAACTTCACTGGTTAATCTTTTCCCACCCACTCTCCTTCCCTCTGAAATACAACAGTCTGTTGCGTGCTTCAATGTCTCTGGATCTATTTTGTCTGTCAGTTTATTTTGTTCATAGATTCCACATATAAGTGAAACCATGTGATACTTGTCTCTCTAACTGGCTTATTTTGGTTAGCATAATATTCTCTGGGTCCCTCCATGCTGTCTCAAAATGTAAGAGATCCTTCTTATTTATTGTTGCATTATATTCCAATTTCTACCTCTAAATATCCTCACCTTTTCCACCCATACTCCCCACTGCCCTCCCATTTGGCAACTGTCAAAATATTCTGTGTGTCTTTGAGTCTGTGTTTGTTCTGTTTATTCATTTATTTTGATTTCAGATTCAGTTGTTGATAGATATGCATTTATTGCCTTTTTATTGTTCATGTTTTTCATCTTTTTTTCATTTTAAAGAAGACTTTTTAACATTTTGTGTAATACTGGTTTGATGGTGATAGCTTTTTTCTTTAATCTGGGAAGCTCTTTATATGACCTGTATCTCAAAATGATAGCTTTGCTCACATTAATAAAATTTTTGGCATCCTCAGTAATTATAAGCATGTAAAAGGTTCTAAGATCAAACAGTTGAAGAACTTCTGGCCCACTTAATACAACAGCACCTTCATCTTCCAGGCTACATTTAAGGAAGACACATATATTTTTGATTCTTTCTTCATGGAGACCAACACTCGGCCTGTGATTGAAAATATGCAGCACCATGAAATCAGTTTTAGTCACTTAATTTTGAAATTTAGATTGTTCCTATTAAACACTTTTGACAAATTGAATTAATTTCAGTAATGCAGTGATCTGAGTGAGTGATGAAGACAACCAAACTATAACAGTAAACCTAAAAGAGGGTCCACTACCTTTAATTTTGTAAATATTTCTACGTTTTCAGTAGCAAAGTGCTTGCCAAACTTAAGGCCTTTCCCAATGATCTCTTAAAGAGTTAAACAGGGATCCAGTTCCTTGCAAGTGTATTTCAGATGAACTCAGGCAACTTGTTTGTATTCTTTCCTCTAATTCCCATTCTGCTATTCTTTGAAACAGTTGCAATATGCTTTCATTCCTATCAAGAGAAAAGGTGAAGGACAATCAGTATTAATGGATACAGGCACTGAAAGTAAACAAAGCAATATTGAAATACATCTACTGTCAGGCATGGCTTACTTGCTTAGTTGTCTCATCCAATACCCTTGAATATTGAGCTTTACTATTCACTGTGTAGGTTGTGAAAAAAAATCTTCTGGGAGTGCATAAATTTTATGGATTATATTATATGACAAAAATATTCATTTCCAACAGTTACAAATTATCTATGCTTTTGTCAGAATCCCATGTATATAAAATCCTAAATATTGGCATTATATTATCAATTTTCCAGGCTCACTTGAGACATAAAAAAGGAGGTAAATGATGCAGCATACTATAACTTCTCTCCCTCATCTTACCCTTCTATGCTGTCACTATATTGTGATTGTCATATAACTATGCTTTCATGGTATGGAAACAGGATAATTCTTTCAGGGAAAATTTATTTTTGCATTTTTTCGGATAATGACTTCTCATGTGTATGAATCTAAACCAATATTTATACTAAAGAAAATAAATGTATGCATGTGCCCGCTGATCTATTTCCTTCAAGTTTTCTCTGAAAACCAATAGAGTTTTAGTCAGTACTCAAGAACAAATGACACATTTAGTAACGCTATATCATATGTCCAAAAGGATGGAGAATATGTGTTTGGAGTTGATGAATGATGATTAACGGTGATTATGATGATTAAGAATAAATGGTAGGTCCTGGATATTTTGGGGTTCTCACCCTTCCCATTTGTATAACAGATGACAAATGCAATGTACAGCTGCATAGCAATTACATGCCTTTTCCTTTGTAGAATTAGAGCCCTTTTGGTACTGTCTAATGTGCTGGGTCTACAGGGCAACTATACATGCAACTGATTCAATCTATGACATTAATAAATAGGATCAGTAAAATTACAAAAAATGATACTAGTCTATATAATTTACAAAATCACCAAAAATATTTATGATGTGGGTAGTGCTTAAAAATAAAAATATGATTAAAATTTAATTAAACCGTATAAGTTTTACAGAAGATAAAACTATCAGAATTGAGCAGATTGTATTCCCTTCTCATATGAGGCAATTATAAATAGGCAGAAATGCCAATTTTTGGCATTGTTGCTCTCTTGGAATTAGTTTGTCAACAGCCCTACAGGTGGCACAAGAGAAATAGATTAAGAAGTTTATTGATAATAAAGGGTCATTCCAAAATCCTATTTTGGCTGTCCTCCTTAGCATCATTTTAAGCTCTTGGGTCCAAATTATAAAATATTTTTGGTTTCAAAAGTAATTTTTCTGCATCCTGACATAAAAATAAAAATGCTAGTTTGTAACAATAGTATCTATAAAATGTCAAAAGATTTGCCATGTGCTTATTAGAGTTGAAATGTTCTTATTGGTTCAAGAAGATACCAAGATACCAGCTGTCAGCTTGGATAACTCACAGGGTAGGTAGCAATCACTATACCTGCATTGTATTTTTTTCCACTTTAACCACCTTTTTTAAAATTATTTTTATTAAATTCAGAACTTCCACATTTATTGTTTTGCTAACATGATTGTCTCTTAACCTTGTCATGGATTGAGAACATGAACTAATGAATATTGTCTTACCTTTAAATCCTCCTTATTTATCACATGGCCAATAGTATGTGCTCAATAAATGTGTATTAAGTAATGGGAACAATGAATGAATAAATTATTCTATTTATACTGCTGATTCATTTATTTCACAATAAAAAGTATTTTTTCCAATTTCATATAATGAAGAGATAATATGCAAATTAGACTGAACAGCAGAAAGAGTGTCTGGATGACTTTCCAGATGACCATCAGGACCACCTTCAAGGGCCTAACCCCTTGCACAAATTTTGTGCAACAGGCCTCTAGTTTTTTTCAAAATATATTTTATTGATGTTTTTACAGAGAGGAAGAGAGGGATACAGAGTTAGAAACATTGATGAGATCAGCTGCCTCTTGCACACCCCCTACTGTGAATGTGCCCGAAACCAAGGTACATGCCCTTGACTGGAATCGAACCTGGGACCTTTCAGTTCACAGGCCGATGCTCTAGCCACTGAGCCAAACCGGTTTCGGCAGGCCTCTGATTTTATTATTTAAAAAATGTAGTTAATAAAGGCACCATGATTAGTAGTTTTCCAGTTGAAATATTGTATTATAAATAGGACAGTAAAAGATGTTACTTGGAAGATCTCAGCTATCCACCCAATTTAATTTTTCTCCTACTCAATATTGGTTATGAAGCAAAACCTACACAAATCATAATAGACAACTCAGGCATCATAATCAAAACTGATCTTCTCTATCTGTTGTCTATCACTTGATTTTTTTTTTTTTTTTTTGCAAAAAAGTCACCATAAACTTTTGTTTATCATATTGACTGAATGTCAGGGTCTCTGATGATTATGACTCTCAGAGAAAATTTTTCTTAGAAAAATATATAGCACTTGGAATACTTTAAATTTTAAAAATACTATATAAAATGTGTTTTGTTTTTTGGCTCTACAGTATTCTAACTTTTAGCAATTTATTTTATTCTCTGTACTTCAGAAATTAAGTAAACACAATTAGAACAGTAAATCATGTTTCTCAATAGGAAACAAAAAAAAAAAAGGGTAGAAAAACAATAGTCACCTTAATAAAAAGCCCAGAATTGTAACAACCACTCAGGACCAGACAGTGACCATCCAGAAGTCAACGCTGGGTTGTCCATCTGTAGCCTGGTGACTCAGCATTGACTGCCCAGGTGGCTGAGACCCAGAGAGAGAGGTAGGGTCTGATCTGCAGCCTCAGTGGAAGCTATTGATCAGTGTACTTATCTCTCTCTTTCTCTCCCTCTTTCTGTCTGATTTTCATCAGCAGCCAGGCCTTTCTTTCTCTCCCAACCTCCACTGGGGGCTGCTGTTAAGTCCGGCTTCTTTAAACAGGCCCAGAGATAGGCCTGGTGATGCTGACTGGCATAGGAACCGACCAGTCAGAACCAAATATGGGTGCTGTGGGGAACCAATGGCTGCTTAGGAGGTGGAGCTTTTGACACTGGCATAGGAACTGACCAAAGGTAGGTGCTGTGGGGAACCAATAGCTGCCTAGGAGGTGGAGCTTTTGACACTGAATGACATAGGAACTGAGCAATCAGAACCAAAGGTGGGTGCACTGGGGAGCCAATGGCTATCTAGGAGGTGGGGCTTTTTTTTTCAATATATTTTTGATTTTTCACAGAAAGGAAGAGAGAGGGATAGAGAGTTAGAAACATCGATGAGAGAGAATCATCGATCAGCTGCCTCCTGCACACCCCCCACTACGGATGTGCCCGCAACCAAGGTACGTGCCCTTGCCGGGAATCGAACCTGGGACCCTTCCTTCCACAGGCCAATGCTCTTATCTACTGAGCCAAACCAGTCCCGGTGGAGGTGGGGCTTTTGATGCTGACTGGCACAGAATCTGGCCAATGAGAACCAAAGTTGGGTCCTGTGGGTAGCCAGTGGCTGCCTAGGAGGTGTAGCTTTTGAGGCTGATTGGCGCAGAAACTGACCAATCAGAACCAAACGTGGGTGCTGTGGGCAACCATTGACTGCCTAGGAGGTGGGGCTTCTGACACTGACACAGAAACCGACCAATGGGAACCAAAGAAGAGTGTTGTGGGGAGCCAATAGCTGCTTAGGAGGGGGAGCTTATGACACAGACTGGCATAGAAACTGACCAATCAGAACCAAAGTTGGATGCTGTGGGAAGCCAGTGGCTGCCTAGGAGGTAGAGCTTCTGTTACTGACTGGCATAGGAACAAACCATTGGAAACCAAAAGCTGGTCTTATGGGGAGCCAATGTCTGTCTAGGAAGTGAAGCTTTTGACACTGACTAGCATAGGAATTGACAAATGAGAACCAAAAGTTGGTGATGTGGGAAACCAATGGCTGCCTAGGAGTCTGAGAATTTGACACTGACTGGTATAGGATTCGACCAATGAGAACCAAATGTGGGTGTTATGGGGGAACCAATGGCTGTCTAGGAGGTGGAACTTTTGATGCTGACTGGCTTAGGAACTGACCAATGAGAACCAAAGTTGGGTGCTGTGTGTAACCAATGGCTGTTTAGTAGACATAGCTTTAACACTGACTGGCATAGGAACTGAGCAATCAGACCCAAAGGTTGGTGCTATGAGTGACAAATGGCTGTTTAGGATACGGAGCTTTGACACTGACTGGCAGAGGAACTGAGCAATTAAAACCAAAGGTTGGTGCTCTAGGAAGCCAATGGCTGCCTGGGAGGTGGGGCTTCTGACACTGACTGGCACAGAAACTGACCAATGAGAACTGACCAGTGGGAGCTGAGGGGAGCCAGTGGCTGCCTAGGAGGTGGAGCTTTTGACACAGACTGGCATAGGAACCGACCAATGAGAACCAAAGTTGGGTGCTGTGGGGAACCAATGGCTGCCTAGCAGGCTGAGCCTTTCATGCTGCTATATGATCTGACCAATCAGAACCAAATTGGCCAGCAGAGGAGGGCAGATGGGAGCAACATCAGGGCTACAGTAAAGGGCAGTTAGGGGCAATCAGATAGGCAGGCAGGTAAGCAGTTAGGAGCCAGTGGTCCCAGATTGTGAGAGGGATGTCTGACTTCTGGGTTAGGTCCGATCCCTGGGATGGAGCCTAAATTGGTAGTTGGACATTTTGCAAGGGGTCCCAATTGGAGACGAAGCACGCTGAGTTGAGGAAACCACCCCTCCACCCCCCCTTCTTGTGCAGGGGGCCTCTAGTAATAGGATAAATGCCAATGGCATCTAGGATTAAGGCATCAGCCTTCACCAAAGTGAACTCTATGATCAGCCAGTTGTGAGACAGTATACTTGGGTGAGGAAGGTTGGGAAAGAGGAATTGCTAATTCTGTAAAATATAAGATGTGTTTGGAAGAGGAGAGTTGAAAGGGTATGTAAAGGAATCAGGCCTTTGGCAACTTCTAAAATATTAATTTCAAAGTCTAGCCAGATTGAAAACTGTGTAAATTTTCCCCATTTTACATGCACACAAAACTCATGTATATTAATTTAAAAAATTAGTAAAATTGTGCAAAAATGGGAAAGACAAAAACCTTTAATATGGTATTTTAAGCTCTACATTACTTGATCCCTGTATATATTTCTAGTTTAATCTCTCAGCAACCACATCAATGTATATGCTCTTGTAATAAGGAATTCCTTTTAGATGACTGAACTCATTTGTCTCCTACTTTGGACCTTTTCAGACAATGCTCTTTCTGTCTGAAATACTTCCCTCCCCTGTTATCACTTCCTGAGGTGATTTCTAGTCACTCTCCATAACTCAACTTAGAAGTCACTTTGAAAAGGCTTGACTGACTCCACTAAACCTGCATTTTATATACATTCCATGTCTTCATATATCAACCCAGAGTTTATCATATTATGATAGACTGCAATTCAAGTTATGCATTCTACTCTGAGCCTCTTAAGTTCTGTGAAGGCAAGAGATACATTCAATAACAATATTTCTCTTGTTCATCACTATATGCTTAATTATTTTTTTTAGATTTTTTTTTTAGAAAAAAAGGCAGAGGGAGAGAGACAAACATTGATGTGAGAGGGAAACATTGATGGGCTGCTTCCTGCATGCCTCCTTCCAGGGAAGGAGCCCGTAACCCAGAGTACATGCTATCAATATGGCTTATCACTGTTGATAATGACCTTGACCAGCTGGCAGAGGTAGTGTTTGCCAGATTTCTCCACTATAAAGCTACTTTTTAAATGGTATTTTAAAAATTAAATTTCCAATTTTTCATTGCTAGTACATAAAAATACAATTGATTTTTATCTATTAACCTTTTATCCTGAGACCTTGATAAACTCACTTATTAGTTCTCTTAGCCTTTTGTAGATTGTATTGGATATCTAAATATAGTAATCTTACTGTCAGTAAATAATTTTATGTTTTTATATCCAATCTGTATGCCATTTATGTATGTATGTATGTATGTATGTATGTATATTTGTATGTTAGGCCTCATTGTATTGGTTAGGACCTAAAATACTATGTTTAAAAGGAGTGGTGAGAACAGACATCCTTGTCTTTCACTGTAATTGTGAGGATATTATTGTCTTTCATTATTATTATACTATTTATAGGGTGTATTTTTTCAGATACCTTTATCAGATAGAGGAAGTTCCTTTCTCTAGTCTTCAGAGAGTTTTTATCATAAGTGGATGTTGAATTTTCTCCAATTCTTTTGCATTTATTGAGACGATTATATTGTTTTGCTTCTTTAGTCTGTGGACATGGTGCATTACATTGATTGCTTTAAACCACCGAGGGATGCTTTCTCAAATATTCTTCCCTGCTCACAATCTTTCTCTTCCACACCTGGATACATCTCTGGAGAAGTTCCTTCAAGTATATGCTGTCTCACTTTGTGTTAACAGCTCTCAGGAGCTCTATAATCTCATGCCAGACCACACTTGGCCTTTTGCAAATTGTCAAATATTTTACTTGAAGTTCTTTTAGCCACTTGTATGGCAGCGCTGTCTTCCTCTGCTGCTCTGCCATAGGCGGGTCAATGGTCATGCCACATCTCACTTTGAAAGTGTCTATTTTCTCAAAGAATTCAGCTTTGCTGATTATTCTGTAACCTCACATCTCTGATGGATTCAAGAAAATACAATTGGCACTGCTGGTTTTTTTATTGATAGTGTGGAAAAGACAGCCTTCTCAGTTTTCTGAATTCTAGGCAGAAGATGGTAATCTCTATGATTTAAAAAAGGGAGACTTACCTCTAACAATAAGATGATATAGGGATGTCCTTTCCCAGAGAATTTTAATATAACTTATTTTGAAGTGTAAAATGTAGCAATGGATCATAGACAGAATATACACAGCTCATTTTAAAAGTTGTTCTAGCCCCGGCTGTTTTTTCAGTGGCTAGACTCGCAGGGGTCTTCAAACTACGGCTCGCGGGCCACATGCGGCCCACAGAGGAGTCTGATCCGGCCCGCCAGGTTTTTTGGGCAGTGAGAGCAGCCGAGGTGTTACAGTAGGAATTAGTAGTTCATATAGTCCGGCCCTCCAGCTCTCTGAGGGACCGTGATCTGGCCCCCACTTTAAAAAGTTTGAGGACCCCTGGTAGAGCATTGGCCTGCGGACTGAAGGGTCTTGGGTTTGATTCTGGTCAAGGGCACATGCTGGGGTTGTGGGCTTAATCCCCAGTAGGGGGAGTGCGGGAGGCAGCTAATCAATGATTCTCTCTTGTCATTGGTTTTTCTATCTCTCCCTTTCTGAAATGAATAAAAATATATTTTTCAAAAAGTTGGTCTGTATAGCATTTAGTCCAATATTAGAACCTAGGACATGGATAATAATTGTATTTGTATATTAAAAAAACTGCCCCTCCAGGCTAAAAATTAGGAAGCCAATGAGTAATTACTACTTTGGGCAGAGAAAATAAAAAACAGAATAGAATATGAAGTTGTTTGAAGTTCTAGAAATTAATCCTGCTGATTGTTTTCCCTAAGTATGAAACCAGTGAATGCCATTCAGAGAATTTCACACTGTTTTTTTTTGTTTGTTTGTTTGTTTGTTTTTTAAGAATCATGTGAAAATTAACAACAAATGCAGTTTAGCATTATTTGTATTATGGAATTTTATATGAATATACATTATGTAAATATATGTATTCTTTAATTCAATAAATATTTATTGAACATCTAAAATATAACAGACACTAATCTGTTAGTTATGGAAGAAACATTGGCAGGCAATTAAGAGATCTGAGGTTTAGCTCTGATATTATTCCTAACTCTTTGTATCATCTTGGATAACTAACCTCTCAGGACAAAATTAGTGGGAGTGAATTATATCAAGGATTACAGTATTATGGCCACTACATTGCACACAATCTATTTCACCCAGTACTTATGGTAAACTAAGTAATTCACATATAAACACTCAATCGAAAACAAGCTGGGTTATTTAAATTATTTTATCTTAAAAGAGAGCAGAGCTAACAATAGTGAAAAATTGCCAGACCAAGATCTGGTAGAAAACCCTGAGAGATTTAACTATTATAGTATCAGTGTTCTCTGTTGTGTTGAAAGCCTGATACATTCTTTTTGGTGGCCTTGCATTGTAAATGGACCAAAGTAGAAGTCCATGGCCCACCAACAGCAGGAATTCTACTAACTTCTCTACCTACACCCTAAACTTGGGGCTGGGATCCTAAAGAATCATCTCTTAGTATTAAGGATAAACAAGAAGTAAATAAGTGTTCACAGAAATTCCCACTTAGCTTCTCTCATCCAAAAATGTTAAAAATCCTCAGTCCTTGAACTCAGATTAAAATGGTTCCTGACTAATAGCATTTCTGGGATCTCATAGAAAGAAAAGGAAATTGTATGAGAAAACAAATATTATATTGAACCATAGTTGTTTCTACAAGAAATTTTTCAAATACAATAAGCACAATTAAATATAACAATTTAACATGGGAACAAGACTCAATGAGCAAGAAGCAACAGAGATATTAGACAAACATATTCATGGACTGTAATTTTGGGAAATATTAGTGTATAAGAAAAATCCACTATACTTATTGTATTTAAGGATATAAAACAATAGATTGAAATTTTCACAATCCTATTTAATAAAGAGCTAATATGCTATTGGTTGTCATGCCCTTGCACCCTCACAATGGGGTTAAGGGACCTGAGGCTGCACCCCTCCCCACTGAAATGGGCTTTATGGGGGTGGGGCCAGCCGGGTCTGGGTCTTACTTGATTTTGAGGTGCACACAGGTGGGCAAGGACTTGACTCTGAGTCCTCAGACTCTGACAGGAGAAAGATTTTCATATGCATTTTACTAATTTTCTTTCATCTCAGACACTTCTATTATAGAGAAAGGGCAAATAGCAATATTAAGATATTTCTTCTAAATTAATTCCTTTTTAATGGGCACAAATTTCATGCCCTATATATAATTGAAAAACAAACCAGAACATTCTAAGAAGAGTGAAATCAATAGAAGACTTGATACAACTAGAGACATAAGTAATACACTGGAAATTAGATCAGAAAATATTACAAAACTTTGCAACAAAAGTAAAAACAAATCAAATCTGAGGTGAAAAAAATAATAGATGTGGACAACAAAAGAAAAAATTGTCTATTATAATTTTAATTGGAATATAAACAGAAGATGCTGCAGAATGGAGAAGAGTAATATTTGAAGGGATAAGTAAATTTTTCCAGAATTGATGGGCACTTCCATTCTTAGAGGCAAGAATATCGGAGAATCTCTAACTAGAGAAATAAAAATATATTTATACCTAGTCAACATCATGATGGAAATTCAATATAAAAGGAATAAAAGAAATCTTAAAAGCATCCAGAAAAGAAAGTATTTCATTCAAATAACTTACAAACCAAAGACCCATACCCATCCTCACAACTTTTTTCCTCTATGAGTTTTGTTTTCCTTCTTCTTTTATTTATTTATTATCTGTATAGAACTTTTTGTCAGGACTTGCAATACAGCAGTAAGCCCGAAAAATATCTTTTAAAGTGCTGAAGGGAAATATTGATCATTTTAGAATTATAATCCTAGCCAAATCATAATGACAAATCTTATCATTATAATCATCTTGTATTTAAAGCAAAATGGAGATATTTTTAAGACACAACAAGATTAAGTGTGCCAGCCAGAGGACTAACAATATAGGAAATCCTAATGAATGCTCTTCAGAGAGAGAAAATGATCCTGAAGGGATGGAGAGCGATGAAAAAAGAAATAGAATTACAATACTGTAGAGTGGTTACTATGCAGATACAACTAAATTAACTTTAGTATCTATGTGATATATTTGAGATGTACAGTTGTGGGCAAGCTGGGAAATAGGAGAAATCATTAGAAGGCAATCCCACACTTGTTCATTCTTTCCCACATTCAGTTTACCAAGCTTAGGGTGCTGGATGCCATAATCAGCGCACACAGACTTCAAAACAATGTTTACTTTATGTCTAGCTACTATACTACCAGGAGAAACAAACCTTGTCAATTGTGTGTCTCCATATGTGGCTTTTCCCTGTAAGGCTCCATCCATGAGATATATTACTGTTTGTTACTAGGAGAAATATTTACAGCAGCATTCTTGAATGAGATGAAATTTACCTGGAGTCATGTAAGAAAATATACTAAACTATGAGTTCTTTTTTTTTTTTAATTGATTTCAGACAGGAAAGGAGAGGGAGAGAGAGAAACATCAATGATGAGAGAGAATCATTGATTTGCTGCCTCTTGCATGCTCTCTACTGGGAATTGAGCCTGCCACCTGGACATGTGCCCTTGACCAGGTCCTTGAGTCCACAGGCTGATGCTCTATCAAATGAGTCAAGCATATGGGTGTTCTTTTTTGCTTTTTTGTTTGTCTCATTTTAAAAACATCAACTTTGTAATAAGCCAACATTTAAAAATAAATTGTATTGAGCTAAAGGCCTAACTTATTAAATTTAGTGATTTAAATAATTAAATCTATGAATATATAAGAGATTTAGAGAATAAATTAGTAACTCTTATACTTCGTTCAGTTGTTTTTTAATATCCCAAAGTTAATATTTTATGAAGTAAATAAAATATGAGAACTTATAGACTATTTACAGCCACCATTCGATTTGTATTTTACACATAAAAGGAAAATGAATTAAAGATCACTTTAACATGGATGATATTTCCCACTTTGGGAATTTTCTATTAGCTATAGACATGGAGATGTAAAACAAGTCCTGGTTGCATTCCATGCAGTTCCATCTTAGGTTTGTCTCAGTGCCCTATATATGAACTGGAATTGATGTTTTCAATACTCTGCCTCAGATCTCATTAAGCACTTCATCATGTTCAGCAAAAATATTTCTTCCTTCCGAGTTACTATAGGCCATTCTTTCCCAGACTCCTACAGAAGTTTATTCCTTGCTTCCTCAGCTCCCACATCACTGTGTTCTTCCAGCTTCTCCTTGACACTTAGTCTAAATGCCAAAGCCACATGTTTGAGGTTTTCTTGTTATGGCAACACTCCATTTCCAGGTATGAATACATATATACTGATTACATTTTGGCTCAAAATACCAATCATTCCCCAGACCTTCCCTCCCCCGCCACACTATTTTTTTTAAATATATTTTATTGATTTTTCACAGAGAGGAAGGGAGAGAGATAGAGAGCTTAGAAACGTCGATGAGAGAGAATCATCGACCAGCTGCCTCCTGCACACCCCCTACCGGGGATGTGCCCGCAACCAACGTACATGCCCCTGACCGGAATCAAACCTGGGACCTTCCAGTCTGCAGACCGACGCTCTACCACTGAGCCACACTATTTTGAAGTTCAGCAATGAGGACTAGATTCAGTTGCATAGCCCTATTGCTGGTATTTTCTGCTGGCTTTCAAATGGTTTCAGTCATTTGATAGTTCAGCGAGGCCTTGATGGTCTATACTCATGTTCCTAATAGTGCTAATCTGGGTTGCATTATAAAACTGAGAAAGAATTCCAAGAAGATAAAAGAGGACATTTTTAAGATCTTTTAAGATTTACATCCAGAAGTCCCATGTCAATTCTATAGCTCAAAGTAAGGCACAAAGTTGTGGTAAAAAAAAAAAAAAAAGTTAGGCCCTAGCAAGTTTGGCTTAGTAGATAGAGCAACGGCCTGTGGATTGAGGGTCTGGGGTTTGATTCCAGCCAAGGGCACATGCCTGGGTTGCTGGTTTGATCCCCGGTAAGGGGTGTGCAGGAGACAGCTGATGGATGATTCTCTCTCATCAGTGATGTTTCAATCTATCTCTCCCTCTCCCTTCCTCTCTGAAATCAAGAAAAAAAATTTTGAAAAAAAAAATTAGATGTTAAGATGATAATATGATATTTAATTTTTTTTATGGTTTGAAATTCTTTAAACTCACCTGTCTTTGACAAAAAATATACATCATCTATTTTCTTTTAAATACATTTTTATTGATTTCAAAAAGGGAGAGAGAGAGAGAGAAATAGATAGAGACATCAATGTTGAGAGAGAATCATTAATTGCCTGCATTCTGCACGCCCAACACTGGGGGATTGAGTCCACAACCTGGGCATGAGCCCTGACTGGGAATCAAACTGTGACTTTCTGGTTCATAGGTCTTTGCTCAACCACTAACCTAAACCAGCCAAGCAAGACAAATTCTGTTTAACTACTTTTTTATGGAAAATCAGGTTATTGCATAGAAGTCATTATGCAAAGATAAGGACATAACATTATTGTTATATGAAAACAATAATCTGAATATGAAACCCAAAATTAGGTTTAAAAAATCTTACTTCAGAATACAGTTATAGTAAAAGTGTGCTAAACTTTCTACTTTAAATATATTATAAATATTTAATGTAAGCTTAAACCCTAAATAATAGGAATATATGTTTACAAAAATGATTTATTGAAAAGACTCATAAATATATGATAATTACAGAGTATAGTTTGAACAAAAGGACAAAAAAATCAACATGGCAGGATTCAATATACAGAAACCAGCATGAACATACCTATATACACAGAGAGACCTAAT
This sequence comes from Pipistrellus hanaki, assembly GCF_964339955.1. Lineage (NCBI taxonomy): Eukaryota > Metazoa > Chordata > Mammalia > Chiroptera > Vespertilionidae > Pipistrellus > Pipistrellus hanaki. The sequence goes on from NC_140524.1 coordinate 89,601,581, forward strand.
TACATATTTGAGACACATTTTAAATAGATATAGCTGGATTTGGCTAGCCCCAAATTATCTCTAAACAACAACAACAATGTTTCAAATCAATGAACATCTGTATTTATATGTACATTTGAGACATTTGATTAATATAAATACATTTTCAATCAATGAAAAAATATGAGCATGCAATAAAGTAACACATTAAAGACATGGAAATTAAAAAGGAGAGATTATACCGGCATGTGCTTTTCACAAAGTATTAGGAAGCTGGAACAAATGGCAATATAAATCGGAGAGATTAGAGATGTTATGAAGCATTTGTTTATATATTTGATCTGAGATTATTGTGTGGGAAAATATATAAAAAATTACTCCAGATTTTTAGCTTGAATATCTGAATGGCTTATGGCTACATTTCACAATGTGGTGAAGTCTAAGAGATAAATAGTGCTGGGAATCCCTTCAAACATAGTGAATTAAGCTTTTGTCTCCTTTCCAGTCTCCCAATTTTCTATTTCTGAACTGTTTTTAAATAGATGTTGGGACTTCAAAATCAATTCTCTTTATCTTTCAAATGGTCTTTAAAAGATTTTTTCTTTTTTTTATCTTGCCATGTGGGGAACAACAACAACAAAAAACCACCTTATTTGCCGAGTATAATTTCTAGTCCTCCATTCTGCTTTCCGTTATATCCATTCTACCATTAAACTTGGCTATCATCTCTAATTATTTCTTATATAATACATAACTAGAGGTCCATTGAACAAATTTGTGCACCAGTGGAGTCCCTCATCCTGGCCTGTGAGATTGGGTAGAAACTGGCTCTCTGACATCCCCTGTGGCGTCCCAGATTGGGAGAGGGTGCAGGCCAGGCCGAGGGACCCCACCAGTGTTCTATTGAGACCAGGGAGGAATGTGGTAGGTTGGCCAGCTGGGAACAGACCACTGGAGGGCCCCAGGGCATGACTGGCTTTTCTTGCTCAGTCAGAATCACCCAGACCCCAGCAGCAAGCTAGCCTACTAGTCAGAGTGTCTGCCCCCTGGTGGTCAGTGCACATTATAGCAAGCAAGCGGTTGAACAACCTTAGCATATCATTAGCATATTATGCTTTGATTGATTGATCAAACACTTAGCATATTAGGCTTTTATTATATAGGATAATATAGTATCATATCTAATAAAGAGGGAATATGCAAATTAATCATCACACCATCACAAAAATGGCAGTACCCATAGTCACAAAATGGCAGGGCCCAGTCTCCTCAACCCTGCCAGAGTCTGCCAGTTCTTTCAGCCCAGCTGGGAAAGGCGACAGGGGAACAGTGCAGCTGGACCCACTCTCAGCCACCCAGGGCTGGCCCGAGGCACAGACAAGACTCGGATGTCGGCTGCCCAGCCACTCAGGGCTGGCCTGAGGTGTAAGCAAGCCTCAGATGGCGGCTGCCCAGCTACCCAGGGCCACCCAAGGCTCAGGTAACCAGGGCTGGCCAAGGCTTGCACTGCCAGCAGTGGCAGCAGCAGAGGTGTGATGGGGGCATCGGCTTTCCCTGATTGCCATGTCACCTCCTGCCACTGAGGGCTCTTGGACTGTGATAGGGGGCTGGCTGGGCTGAGGAACCCCCCCCCTCCAGTGCAAGAATTTTAATGCACCAGGCTTCTAGTTTCAAAATAACTTTTTGTTTCTGTTCCATGCATGTAATATTGATACTAACTAAAATTTATTTTAATTCCCTACACTATAAATGCATTAATACTTTTCCCCTGAATGTAACTTTTATTGGTTGAGTTACTGTTCTCTCATTCATGGTATTGAATTCTTTACTTAAATGTTACTTAGTGACCTTTAAACAGAGTAGTTTTATGTGGATGGTGGAAAAATGAAGTTAGAATGAATTAAAGCTTGAATGAGAGGTTAGGGAATGAAGATAAAATGATTAACCAATACTTTTCAAAGCTTGTCTTTAAAAGCTATAAAAATTGAATTTTGTGTGTGTGTGTGTGTGTGTGTGTGGTGGGCACAATAATTGAAGAAAGATTTTTTTAAGGTTGGTGTGTTTTGATTTTTGTATTTATTTTTGTTTATAAAATAGGATGCTCTTTTGCAATGTGACCTTGCCATACCCCATTCAGAGCTGGAGTCTGCTTTACTTGCCCTTGAATCTGGATTCTGCAATGGAATGTGGAAAAACAAAGTATAATTTGTAATATTGGACATTAAGAAAGCAGTAAGTGCAAACTGTACCACTTGGAATGCTCTCTCATGGGATAAAAAATCAACATATAAGGCATACAACTACCCCAAGGCAGCCATACTGTGAGGAAACTCAAATAGGCCACATGCGGGGAGAGTGGGAGTCCACGTGGAGAATCAAAAAAGGGAACAAATATGTGTGACACCAGTTTATTGCAGCTGAGTTAGTGGAATAAGACAACAATCACACTGAGCTCTATATTCCTCACCTAAAGTTTTATGAGCAAATTAAATGGTTGTTTAAATTTCTAAGTTTTGAGGTAGTTTGATATGCATCAATAGGTAATGAAAACAATTAGAGAGTGTATTTTTGCCAGCCACTCTTTTCTTTCTAAGCACAAATATTTTCAGTGGGTTAGTATTCCATAGAATTTTTTTAAGTTAACTTTAAGACACACAGAACATTTATGGGTAGAAAATATACTTACTTATTAATTATGTAATTTAAGAAATGAAACATTACAAAAGGTGCTAACAACCCCCTGTAAAATCATATTAACCTCCCTCCCGTTAAGAAGTAACCAGTATCTTGTAGTGCTGTTTATTACCTATATATATAAAAGCCTTGGTGACCATTATGACTAGTTAACCAAGCAACTGGTCAACCGGTCACTATGATGGTGCACTGACCAACTGGTGGCCGACACTCAATGCAGAAGCTGACCACTGGTGGTCAGTGTGTTCCCACAGCCAACCTCCCTCGGCCAGCCAACCTCCCACAGTCCCTCCCCCAAGCCATGCCTGATTATCCCCAATGCAGGCTGATTGTTGGCCAGGCTGAGGGACCCCACCCACGCACGAATTTGTGAACCGGGCCTCTAGTTCTTAATAACATTCTATATATTTACTATATATAGACACCTTGGCAATGTAGAAGTTAGGGGAACTGACTCCCGAGAAATAAAAATTATGAGTATAACTTAAATTTTCCCTCCACACTTACAAATTGCCAACCACAGATCAAAAATACTGTTTTTATCCATGGTTGGTTGAATCAGCAGTTGTGAAACCAGAGGAATGAATACCCAACTGTATATTTATTGAAAAAGATCTACATTCAGTGAACCCGGGCAGTTTAAATTACTAGAGTTATTCAAGGATCTACTGTGTATTTTTTTTCTTAAGCACTATTGACTATTTTATGTAAATTTTATTTTCATACAAATTGCATTTTACTATAGTTATTAAGCAGCAAAATGTTATTTTTTATTGTTTAGAGATTCATCTATATTGATACAAGTTACTTTATCTAAATAATTTAATTCATTCTGTGTTGTTTCCAGTTGTACTACAACCAATGTTGTTCTAAATATTTTTATATTTTATGCACTTAGAAGTCAAAATGCTGGGTTTTAGGATGTGCACAGACTTGCCTTTGTTAGACATTATTATCAAATTATTTATCAGAAGTCACCACTATATTTTTTACACAACAGTTCCCACTTTCTTTTTATTGTTATTATTATTATTAATTTTATTGTTATTTTTTTAAAACACCCACCTGAGGATATTTTTTCATTGATTTTTGAGAGAGAGTGGAAGAAAGATGGAAAGGCAGATAGAAATATTGATGTGAGAGGAGCACATCAATTGGTTGCCTCACAACCAGGGCTCAGGTTGGGGAGGAGCATGTAAGCAAAGTAAATGCCCTTGACTGAAATCGAACCTGGAACTTTTGGTCCATAGGCCAACACTCTATCTCTTGAGCCAAACTGGCTAGGGCACTCCCTACTTTCTTGGTATTCATTGAGCTCCAAACATAGTTATTGAGATATGCTCTTCTATATAATTTTGCTTTGGCAAGGTCAGTATGTAGGTTGTCTCATTTAATATTTGACACAAAATATGACATATTAGCCCTAACCGATATTAGCCCTCAGTGGATAGAGTGTCAGCCTGTGGACTGAAAGGTCCCAGGTTTGATTCTGGTCAAGGGCATGTATCTTGGTTGTGGAACAACCCCAGTGGGGGGTGTGCAGGAGGCAGCTGATCAATGTTTCTCTCTCATCAATGTTTCTAACTCTCTATCTCTTTCCCTTCCTCTCTGTAAAAAATCAATAAAATGTATTAAATAAATAAGACATATTATTTAATATATTTTACTATATTAAATATATTGATGAAATATATAATAAATTTATTTAATTAGTTGTATAGGTAGGAGAGTAATGAATGGTTCAAAGTATGGGAGCAAAATCAGAAATGGTTAAAATTTATGTCATAGACTTAAAATTTGGCTTTCTGAGAGCTGCAGGTTATCCCTCTACCTCTTCTTATTTTTCTTTTTTCTTTTAAAAAATTTATACTCAAAAGAAAATATAGAAATTTCAAACCTACTTATTTACTTCCCTGGCCAGCTTATTTACCTCCTCCAGGTTATCTATCTTTTTTAAAAAAAAATCAGTACATTCATTTTTCTCCCTCTTGCCTATTTGTCCTTAGATGCAGTTTTGATATTTTTTATAGCACTGACTTCTACGGTTCCTCTTTCTGTAGGACAGAACCCTAGAGAACACAATTAAATAGAGCACAAGAGGATATTAAAGTAGAGATTAAAAAGTTATTTCCTCACAATAATGGTGGAATAGATTTATACATATTGCATTATTGGTAGTTCTCAACCTACCACCAGAAAACAACAGCAAAATATCTACACACTAGCAGTCTGAATTGTTGCCTGGAGTGCTGTATTTGTAAATATGTAATGAAAAAGGAAAAACAAACTCTAAATTGGGTTTCAAGTTTGCCTTGATAAAACCCTCTTCATACATGAGGCAGCACCTGAGTTACAGTATTTACCAATTGAGGTTCCTGACAGTGGGAAATATATAAATGCAGAGAGAATCATTTATTGCCTCAAATATCTATCCTCAGTGTTTCAGGGGGAAAGTTCCTCCTTTGTGTCATATAAAGTTTAAATTAAGTTCTTTGCCAGTGGTCTTGATCCAGCATCTAGAAGGGCTCAGCAATCTTGAGAAGAGCTGTGCCTTAATTAATAAAGATTCCAGAGAGGAAACATAATTTTGAAAGGCATTATGGGGAGTCATAGGAGCTTAGCTAAACTAGCCCTGGCCGGTTTTGCTCAGTGGATAGAGCTTCGGCCTGTGGACTGAGAGGTCCCAGGTTTGATTCCAGTCAAGGGCATGTACCTTAGTTGCGGCCACTTCCCCGGTGGGGGGTGTGCAGGAGGCAGCTGATTGATGTTTCTCTCTCATCAATGTTTCTGGCTCTCTATCCCTCTCCCTTCCTCTCTGTAAAAAAACAAAAACAAAAACAAAAAAAAAACAAACAATAAAATATATTTTAAAAAATAAAGAAATTAAGTTCTTCTTGTCTTAGTACTCCTTGCTTTTTATTAGCATAATTTGTCCTAAGGCAAAGTGGAGATATACATATCAAAGGGTAGGGCTACTATACAGAATCCATTGTCAGAATGGAAGAATTTGCCTATGCGTGTTCAGGTGTTTGGTCAATAGAAGGCAATGACATGTAGATTAAGATGCCCTGAACTGTCTGGCAACAAGAAATCATTTAATGCATTCTTTTCAAGTTTGGGGACTTGCCTTATCCATTCCCAGATGACTCAGCCTGCTGACATACTGAAATTGGCTCCCAGCAGTTCTTAAACAAAGAGTAAAAGAGAGGGTTTCAAAGATTTATATTTACACAAGAGCAGTGTATTCAATTATTGATGATCTTTAATTTTAAATTAATGATAGCTCCACTCCAGGTTTAACAAATGAGGGAAGACAATGTGAATTTTTAAGTATCTAGTACATGAATTTCATTTGCCTCGTTATATGTAATTTTGTGTGGGTTTTTTGTTTTTTTGTTTGTTTTGTTTTTGTTTTGGTAATATGTTCTCCCATGCAGTGGGCTTTTTTGTTGTTTTGTTGATAATTAATTTGTTTTTGTTTTAAACTTACTTTTCCTCAACTTGTAATTGCAATGCAAACTAAATTATAATGACTAACACTTATTAATCACATATGCCAGGTATTGTGCTGCTTTATATATATTTTACTTAATTCAATCAAATATATTAGTCAATAATGTCCCCATTTTACATATAAGGAAATGAAGGCATATAGTCTTTCAAATATTTATGATATGCTTTTATAAGAAAACAAATGACTAACCATTTTACTGTACACCTGAAGTAATAAAAAAAAATATTGAAAGTAAAATATAATTAAAAAATAAAAATTTAAAATATATATTTTCAAAATAAAAATAATTATTTTTCAAAAGTTAAAAAATCATCATTTTTGTGTTTATACAACTTGATGCATTTGAAACAAACTAAAAATGAGAAAATTATTTAGAAATTAAATACTTAAATTCAACAAGATTATAGAAAGATATAGAAGCACAATAAATTAATTACATGGAATCTCTCTTTAGATTTGAAACTCCAAAGCCAATATGAAATTGAGATTAAAAGTGAACTCAAATATCGTCATTTAGATTTTATTTCATTTTCTGTATCAATTGCAGGAAACTATTTATAATGAAAAATAGTAATACACACACACACACACACACACACACACACACACACACACACGCACGCACACACACATATACATTAGAGGGGCCCGGTGCATTAAATTCATGCACTGAGGGAGGGGGGTTTCCTCAGCCTGGGCTGTGTCCTCTTGCAGTCCAGGACCCATTGGGGGATGTCTGCCTGCCAGCAGTCAGACATTCCACTCACAGTCTGGGACCCCTTGCTCCTTACCAACTGCCTGCTCGCAGCTGGTGCTGCTGTGGAGGCAGGGGAGGCTCCTGCCACCACTTTTGCACTCACCAGGCATGAGCTCAGCTTTTGGCAGAGTGGCTCTCCCCCTGTGGGAGCACACTGTCCACCAGGTGGCAGATGCTCAATGCAGGAGCTGCCTCCTGATAGGCAGTGTGCATCATAGTGACTGGTTGTTCTGGCTGTTCTGCCATAATGCCTAGGCTTTTATTATATAGACAAAGTCCAGTGCATGAAATTCTTGCACTGGTAGGGTCCGTAGCTGCTGCCAGCAGCCGACTGGGGCTTCCTTCCCTTCCCTTGGATGGCCCTGCCCCTTGGTGGAGCTCCTGGACAACTCCCAGTCAAGGGGACAATTTGCATACTATGCTTTTATTATATGGGATAGGCTTTCTGACTTTTTTATTTCAAGCATCGACAAAATCATTGGACCTTGGTTGTGATCATAACTAATCACTTGTTGTCCCTTTGCGTTTGTCATGGAATTTGTGATATTTTACTCTATAAATCTCTCTTTCATTGGTTACTTATTTAAATACATACATATATATATTATTGATTTTTTACAAAGAGGGGGAGAGAGGGATAGAGAGTTAGAAACATCGATGAGAGAGAATCATTGATCAGCTGCCTCTCGTGATGTACCCCCCAAGGTACGTGTCCTTGACCTGAATCGAACCCGGGACCTTTCAGTCCGCAGGCCGACGCTCTATCCACTGAGACAAACTGGTTTCGGCTGGTTACTTATTTCACAATCCAGTTTATAGTGTGAACAAATAAGACATTTGATATTAAATTGTTAAGTTTAGCTCTTAGATTTATTTCTTTAAAATGAATGAAATTAGAAGGAATGCAAGTATATAAATTTTTTTTCATTTAAAAATATTTTTATTGATTTCAGAAAGGAAGTGAGAGGGAGAAAGAAATATAGAAACATTACTGATGAGAGAGAGTTATTGATTGGCTGGCTGCATTTTGCATGCCCCACAGTGGGGATGGGGCCTCTAATACACACACACACACACACACACACACACACACACACACAGACACACACACACACACACACACTCTGAGTGGCCAGATTATTTTGCATTCAGAGATCATAATAATCTGGCCACTCAATACGTATTTGTTGTTTGTCCTCATTTTTGGCACAGAGTTCCTAAAACCCTTGGAATTTCCCAAGAGATGAGAGTAATAAAGATTCCTTTTGTTACCTTAATTGTGACTGGACTGCACAATAAGGATGGTGGCCCATTGCCAGGAGAACCAACCATGTGATTAGTGGGTTAGAACTCTTAGTACCCCACCTCTTCCGAGGAGGGAAAAGGGGCTAGAGTTTGAATCAATTGTCAGTGGCCAATGAGTTAATCAATCTTGCCTGTGTAATGAAGCCTCCATAAAAACCTAAAAGGGCTGGGTTCAGAGAGCTTCTGAGTTTGTGAAAACAAGGAGATTTGGGGAGAGTGACAGGCTCAGAGAGCATGGAAACTCCAGGCCCCTTCCCCATGCCTTACCCTATGTTCCTGAGTTATAGCTATAATAATAAAAGCATAATATGCAAATAGACTGAATGACCGTCTGGGTGTCCTTCCAGATCACCTTCCAGACAATCTTTCAGATAAAGCCAGGGCTGTAGCCGTGGGATGGAGACAGCCACGGCAACTGCCAGGTCAGGATTGAGGCCTCCATGGCGGCAAAGGCCTACACGTGCACAAATTTCAATCATCAGGCACCAGTCCTTTTATAACAAACCAGTAATTTAGTAAGTCCAGATGTTTATTTGAGTTCCATGATTCACTCTAGAAAATTAAACCAGAGGAGGAGGTGTAGGAACCACTGGTTTATAGGCACTGGGTCAGAAGTACAGATAACAATCTGGACTCGTGAATGGCATCTGAAGTGGGGGTGGAGGCATGGGAGGCAGTCTTATAGGACTGAACTCTTAACCCTTAGTATAGCAATCATAATTATTAAATCTCAGCCTGATAATTCCAACATCTCTGCTATAGCTTAGTCTGGTTCTGATGCTTGGCTGATTTCTTCAGACTGTGGTTTTCACCTTTGCCATGCTTTGAACTTTTTTGTTGAAAGCCATGCTGGGTTAGAGAAATGAAATGGAGGTAAATAGGTCTGTCATGTAAGGTTTTAGGTTTCTGGCTGTCTGTATTTACTGTTTGCTCTAGTGTTTGTGTCAGAGGCTAACATTTCCTCTAGTGTCCTTAACTTTTGTCTCTTAGAGAGTCCTTAAATAGTCTGAGACCTGGAATTCTTTTCTGCTTCAATGCTTTATTATTCAGGACCCCAATTAATGAGGTGATAAGTTAGGAGGTACAGGAAAAATGTTCCATATTCCTAGGATTGTCAGTGTTTTAGCAAGCCTGTGGCCCTGGATTGTGATCTTTACCAGTACTTCCCAGCTTTCTTTGCTGTTTTCAGTCCTCATTGGAGGATATTTTTCCATTGATTTTTAGGGAGAGTGGAAAAGAAAGGGAAAAACAGAGAAATATCAATGTGAGAGAAACACATCGAATGGTTGCCTCCTGCAAGGCCCCAACCACGTCCCAGGCTGGTGAGGAGCTTGCAAATAAGGTATGTGCCCTTGGCCAGAATCGAACCCAGGACCCTTTGGCTCACAGGCTGATGCTCTATTCACTTAGCAACACCGGCTAGGGCCCTTCTCAGCTTTTTTATGCAATACAGAATGTTAGAATGGACTGGTTGGGGTATTTTCCTTCGGGCACGTGGCAGGCTAGAAGGGTCTGAAGTTGAGTGTTTTTCTTCCCCCACCTCGGTTGGGCTCTGTTAAAACCCACATTAGTTAGGCTCTGGGAAAATAATTTCCCTTGAAAACAATCTGTTTTTTAATGAGAACAAACCCTCTAGGTGTATTTCAAAATGGTCGCTTTTCCATTTCCACTGATAGATGCATGATAATTTTCTCTGATCTTCACCTAGAAAACCTGGTGGTATAATTCAACACCTGGAAGTAAAAGTGTGGAGGTTTTCCCAAAGATGTGCAGCCCCAGGAGTTTGCACCTCTCCAATTAGTCCATACTCAGACTAAAATAATTAATCAATTATCCTTAAGTCTTTCTGCACATTTCAAGCCATGGCTTCTGCTTCTGGTAACTCAGATTATCTATATTCATCTCTATCTCTAGTTTTGGTGCCAGTGGATTGCCCTATGACCTCAGTTCTCTAATGGATCTCAGATAAGTTGTTGATTTTCACTTTGTTCAGCTTTTTTTCTCTTTTTTCTTTGTGTGTGTGTGTGTGTGTGAGAAAGGGAGTTTATGACTTCCAAGCTCTTTATATGTCAGACCAGCAAACAGAAGTCACCATAGTTTACGGGAACAACTTACTGTGAAAGTCTATTTCCTATAAAATTTTTCATGCTGAGTACCAAAGAGTTGTAAATATTTGGGAATTAAATTTGTCCTAGAAAATATAATTTATTAATAGTCAAACTTTGTAAAGAGTAAATACAATTAATTAAATATATGATAGTTGTTTGGGTCAAAATATCTCAAAATCTTAATTTCAATACATATAACTTATAATTCAACTTTTGCTTTTGAGTTGCCAGTGTGAAATACGACTAGATATTTCATACTTATTCATTTGTTATGGGTTAATACACTGTTTTTTTTTAAGCAGTTTGACTATCTATATACTAGTGGCCCAGTGCAAAAAATTCATGCACGGGATGGGGGGGGGCGGGCTGTTCCCCTCAGCCAGGCCTGCACCCTCTCAAATTCTGGGACCCATTTGGGGATGCCCGACTGCCAGATTAAGCTTGATCCCCGTGGTTCCCCCTGCCAGGCTGATTGCCCACAACTGCCCCTACCCTGCTGGCCTGTTTGCTCCCAACTTCTCCAGCCTGCTCACTCCTAAATGCCCCCTTGCTGGTCTGATCACACCCAACTGCCCTCTCCTCCTGGCCTGATCATCCCTAACTGCCTCTGCCTTGGCCCTTCCACCATGGCTTTGTCCGGAAGGATGCTGGGAAGGTTCTCCTGGTCTAATTAGCATATTACCCTTTTATTATATAGTATAGATAGAGGTTGTTACACAGGTGGGGGCCACTGGTCTGCCCTGAAGGGGGTCCCAGATTAGGGTGGGGTCCCCAATCTGGGGTGGAGCCAGCCTAGGTGAGGGGCCTGGGGCAGTTTGCAGGCCGCCCACACGCTCATCAGGGTGGGGCTCCCCACTGGGGGCAGTGCCAGCCTGGACAAGGGGCTGGGGCAATATGCAGTCAGGCAATACCCCCATTGGGGTGGGGATCCCAGCTGGAGGGCGTGGCCAGCCTGGGTGAGGAGCTGAGGGCTGTTTGCAGGCTGGCCATGGCCCCATCAGGGTGAGGGGCCCTGCTGGGGGTATGGCAATCCTGGGTGAGGGGCTGAGGGCCGTTTGCAGGTTGGCCACATCCCCTTCAGGGTGGGAGTCCCAGCTGGGGGTGTGGCAGGCCTGGCTGAGCGGCTGAGGGCTGTTTGGGGGTGGTTTGCAGGCCAGTGAAGCCCAAGGGCTTTGTCCAGAAGGACGTCTGGAAAGTCTCTGGAAGGTCTCTGGAAGATCTCCCAGTCTAATTAGCATATTACTCCATTAGTATAGATATAAAAGACTAAGTGACCAGACATCTGTCTGTCTGACCATCTGGCTGACCAACTTGCCAGTACATATGACATGCACTGGCAATTTAAAAATAAACATTGACTTGTGCATGTGTGATACATATAAAGCTATCACTGGTGCCAATCGCACATGTATTTTAATTTCATAATACTATATTATATATACTGTTTTGACATGTAATTTTTTGCAGTAATGTAATCACTGCACTATTTCTTCTAATTAATTTTCTTTCAATGTGCATGAATGTGTGCACTGGGCCACTAGTCATTACATAGTACCCTAACTGGAACAATGTGACAATTTTTCACATAACACATCAGTTGAAGTCTTTCCTCAACTTATTTTGAGAAAATATTAGTCTTGTCAAGTACAAAAAACTTCTATAACATTTAAAAATGCCTATATAATTATTTACAGGAACTTAGCTATAATGCATTGGATTTTAAAAAACAAGTTATTTTACAAGTTATATACAAGATGTGTCATACATTGGGATCCCTGGGAAGCTGACTCTGAGTCAGAGGTGAGTTTGAAGGTTTTCTATGCTGAAGTGCCCTTGGAATTAAAAGCTGTGGAAGAGAGGAGAAAAAACAAGCAAACATGGGTGAATTGAGGGAGAAATCTAATTTTGAGGTTGATTCATCACGTGTCTCAGCCCATCTCATGGGGGATTCTGAAATTAGACTCATCCTTCAGAATTGTCCCCATGGGATCAAAAGATTAGGCCTTTATACTCCCTCACCCCATGTTAAGAAATCATTGGATCCAGGCTGTTGGAGAGGTGGGACCTTAAATAGGCAGCAGAAACAATAACCTGAAGGGACTGAGAGTAACTGGGGAACAAGTCAGTTCTCAAAGAACTTTGTGGTATGTTTCTCGTCCATCACAACACGATAGTCATATAAAAAGCACACTTCAATAGTTGCTTAATTTAGTGTGACTTGAGATTAAACAGCAATCAAGGAATTAAAAAAACTTTTATTTTATAACCTAAAGAGATATTCACATATATTGGAGATTAATTTATAAATAGCAGCTATTATTCTTACAGGATTTTTTGTCAAGGAGTGTAACAAATGAGAAAACAAGTCAGAAATTAAAAACAAAATATGAACCCAGTAGTGTAACAGCCCTATATAATAGACATTGCTCTTATAGAGTTGTGTTCTTTTTATTTTAGTAAAATTGCAGATCAAGACTTTTTAAATTTGATGGCATCTTGCTAAAATGTATCATATGTAATATTGATTTTATACTCAAAATCAGAGAATACTATTTGAACTTCTAAAAAACTATCTTTGCTCAGCATTTGATTACATATTAGATTATAGTATGTATAAAATTGGCGTGTGTACCCAAGAAGGAGGGCCAAACTAGGGTGGGAAGCAGATATAGGAACAGTTTATGTTAAAAGGTTAATTTGGAAAGATGCTACACTGAGCTAAAGAGAAACAACAGTGTAGTTGAGAAAAACTAGGATGCTTATTGAGATCAAGGTTGAATCAAGGATTTCTAGCTGTTTTAAGGCCAGGATCTTTAAGATTGTGGAAAAAAAGGGAGGGGAAGAAGAGGGGGGTAAAAGTCTTAGAAAAGCAGATGGATTACCTCCTTAAGGGTAATCATCTAGGCTGAAAATCTGTCATGTTGCACTGAGTTTGTACTATCCACAAGAGGCTATGCAGTAGGAAATACAATTTATTAAACTACTTGCTGTTTTCATTACTTCACTGAACATAATATTGTTTGCTCACTGTACTTTAAACTTTTATGAAAAATTTTAGTTTTCTTATTCTTTAGTTAAATGTATATAGAAGTCAGTGAAAAAATCTGATATGTACCTAATAAAAGAGTAACATGCTAATTGACCACACCATCATGATGCCCACCAGCCAATCAGGAATGAGTATGCAAATTAACACAACAAATATGGTGGGTAAATTTGCATACACAGGCGCTGAGGGGCCAGGGACAGGCTTTTGGCACCACCCCAGCTGTTCCACGCCTCTGGGCAGTGTGGGAAGGCAGAAAGGATGCTCTGAGCCAGAGTAAAGGTGATGCCAGCAGCCAGGGGAAGGAAGGCCCATTCTTGCATAAATCTTTGTGCATTGGTCCTCTAATATTAATTCACTATACCCTTAAACTTATTTGATCTAAAGTAATTTGTGCTGAAACCACTTTGGCTCAGTGGATAGAAATCAGCCTGCTGACTGAAGGGTCCCAGGTTTGATTCCGGTTGGGGGCATGGTTGCAGGCACATCCTCAGAAGGGGGTGTGCAAGAGGCAGCTGATGGATGATTCTCTCACATCTATGTTTCTAACTCTCTATCCTTCTCTCTTCCTCTCTGTAAAAAATCAATAAAATATATTTTTTAAAAATAAAATAAAATAAAAAATAATAAAGTAATTTGTATTTTTCTCCTCTCCTAGTTGCTTTCACATTTTAAAAAATAAAACCAAAATTATGCTTCTCAGACATTTCTGGTAAGATGTATGTCTTTACTACTGAATTGTGTAAAAAGCAATAAAGAATAGACATTATTCAAAATTCCACAATATCCTTTCTTAGTTTTCTTTTGTCAACAGCATAAATTTATAAAGCTTTCATCACCAAACCCCAAAGGTTTTAGTGAAGGAGCACAGAAACTATTTCTATGTTTCACTTTACTTATTCTCAACATTTTGTAGTGCCATTGAAGTAATTTAAATTCATCTGTGGAAATGTAATTGTTTTACACTGGAAATATGACTAATAAGAGATATAATTTTTATAAAAATGTTTTTATTGATTTTAGAGAGAGAGGGAGGAAGCTGGAGACAGAGAAAGAGAAACATCAAGAGAGGGAACCATGCATCAATGATGAGAGAGAATCATTGCTCTGCTGCCTCCTACACTCCCCTTCCTGCACTAGTACCTGACCTGTAATGGAACTGGCAGCTACTATGTTCAACCAACTGAGCTACACTTGCCAGGGAAAGAGATAAAATTTAAAAATATTTTGTAGCAATGTAGATAAAGAAAATAAGGGAAATGTCTATATGATGCCCTGGGTTGAAGGTGAAGATTAATTATAAGGATATGATGTTAGACCACGGAGAATGCAATTTTTATTTTTTGAATTTTTATGAAATTCTAAACCAACACTGCCTACTGATTTTTCTAAGTAGACTGGATCTATAAATAGCTACTTTTAGGATTTGGGGATAGGAAGGAATATATTTATTTCTATAAATTTTGAACTCCCTTTCTTCCAACAAAAAAAAAAAAAAAAAAAAAAAAAAAGGAGATTGAAGCCCAACTGGTGTTGCTCAGTGGTTGATCTTAGACCACGAGCCAAGAGATCACTGGTTCAATTCCCGACCAGGGCACGTGCCCAGGTTGCAGGCTCAATTCCCATTAGGGGCGTGCAGGAAGCAGCCAATCGATCTCTCTCTCTCTCTCTCTCTCTCTCTCTCTCTCTCTCTCTCTCATCAATGATCAGAATGTCAAACCTCGGGAAAGGTAGGGGACAGAGGGTAAGGAGGAGAGATCAATCAAAAAACTTATGTGCATGCGTGTAAGCCTAATCAATGCACACCAACAACAGGGGGGTAAGGGCATGAAAGGGGTGGGGGTAATGGGGGAATAAGGACATGTATGTAATACCTTAATCAATAAAGACATTTTAAAAAAAGAAAACATTTTAAAAGGGGGGGGAATTGAAGTATTTTTGTTAATTATACGCATAAAAAAATTTTTTTAAATACCCTTTTGTAAAATATCATCAATAACCAAAACACTTTTTTAAGGAAGCCCAGTTTGCATTTTAAAGGTATAATATGTAATTTTTATTCCTAATCTAGTCTTGGTAATATAAATTAGCAGAATAATGTTGTAAACAAAATAAGCTGAATAAATTTTATTTGTTGGTTGTTTTAGTTTGGATAAATATTTCACATTTCACTAGAAAAATAAAGTAAGTTTTTTATTGAAAGGTTTATAAGAAATAAAATAATGTGCAGAACATTACTGGTCTATAAATATGCTAGATGTTTTTCATTTAGTTTAGTTTATAAACCATTTGTGGCAAAGTGGATACTGCTGACCTTCTGATATTGATTTCCATTATGTTATTATGGAGTGTAACCTTTTCAGTAAATTAAGCATATTGTAATTTCTGTCAAAATAAAATCAGTCTCACCCTAGCTGGCTTTTCTCAGTGGTTACAGTCTTGGCCTGCCGATTGAAGGGCAGAGGGTTAAATTCTGATCAAGGACACATCCCTCAGTTGCAGGCTCCATCCCCAGCCCTGGTGGGGCATGTGTAGGAGGCAATCAATAAATGTGTCTCTTTCACATTGATGTTTCTCTCTGTCTCTCCCCCTCCTTTCCACTCTCTCTAAAAATAAATAGAAATAAATATCCTTGGGTGAGGCTTAATAAATTTTTTTCAAAGAATAAAATGAAATTAATGTCTTGAAAAAATTGAAAGATAAGCTTACTCAAAGATGTAGAATTCAATTAAATTACTAAACAGTAGCAGTGATTTTAATTAGATATAACCTCACTAAAGAGGTCTACAAAGTTCTACGATTGCTTTAAGGGCTTGGATATCCTAATCTGTGAAGCATGAAGATAACATATGCCTTTCGTGTGCATTCAAGGAATTTAAAGCATTGCTTTTGGCTATATACCTGCATTCTTGCAAACCTCATTCATATTTTGAATTTTAGTTGTTCACAGTGCACTGGCATGGTGGCTTTATACTGGCTGTTGATTTAGAAAAGAATAAGGATAAATTTAATGAACTTGATGGAACCATAGATATAATTTAAATTTTATGAAAGTTCAGTGTCACTATGCCCATTCCTCTAAATGAACTCTATGCATCTTGTTCTTCCGCTTCTCTTTAAGCTTGATTACATCTCTGCTCAATTACAGAAATGAGCTTTTAATTGGACTTTCTTAATTGGAAGTTTGTCGGTTGCAGAGCACAACTGCTCACTTGTTCCTTAAGAATTAGGTCTGATCTATGTGAATACAGCAGGAAAGAATGAGAAAGATTGGAGAGGTCTCCTCAAATAAGATGTGATCCCTGGTGCAGGCCTCTAAATTACAAAGGATACTCAATGATTAGCCATGTCTAAGCCTGTGATTATATTTGAGTCTTGTTGGTGTCTGTTAGTACTTACACAACACCTATAAATGTAAATCTTTTGAGTTACCTTCAATAAAAAATAATGATATTATGGTATATTAAAAATGG
Source organism: Pipistrellus hanaki (assembly GCF_964339955.1). NCBI lineage: Eukaryota > Metazoa > Chordata > Mammalia > Chiroptera > Vespertilionidae > Pipistrellus > Pipistrellus hanaki. The sequence continues at coordinate 89,618,457 of NC_140524.1, forward strand.
AAACCTGCTAATTTATAAAAAGTCAAAAACTTAAAAACATTATCATAAATTGACAAATATGGAATCATACTATATGTATTCTTTCTTTTTTCATTATAATAGAATACATTTATTTTTATGGAACAGCAGAGCTTCTAATGTTTATTATACTAATCCCAATGACATGACTAAATAAAAAATAGAGTTTGAAAAGCATTAAGAGTTTGGAGTCATTTTGAGGTTCACACATGTTGCTGCTTAAAATCTACATGGTAAAGGAGAACCAAGATGGTAGCATAGGTAGATGCTAGTACACACCACCTCCCACAACCACATCAAAATTGCAACTAAAATACAAAACAACCATCCTTAAGAACCACCTGGAATCTGGCTGACTGGAAGTCCTACAACTAGAGAAGTAAAGAAGAAAGCACACAGAGACTGGTACGAGGGCCGGAGGCATGCGGAACAGGCTGGTCTGACACCCACATGTGGCATTTTTTTTTTAATCGGGTTGGATATTTTGGCTGCAGAGGTCTGTCGTGAGGAGCATGACATCCCAGCCCCATATCAGACCACCAGCCCAGGGTTCCAGAGCTGGGAAGAATGCCCTTGTAACTTCTTCAGGCTTTAAAAAGCAACAGGGATATGGCTGAGTGACACAGAGGCTACTGGAGATCTAGGCAGTTCCTCTTAAAGGGTTAGTGCACACACTTACACAGCACTGGGGCTGGGGCTTGGGAGGATCCAGGAACATATGGGGAGTAACTGGATTGTCTGGCATTGGGGCAGGAACTGTCTTTGGGGCTACCTTTAGTTTTTTTAAAAAGCTTTTTAGGTAGATACATTTTTGTTCTTGCTTTAAGGGAGAGTTATTAATCAATTTATCAGTTGCTATGTGTTAGGCAAAATAACAGCTTCCAAGAATAATCAAGTTCTAATCCCTGGAACCTATAAATTTGTGAACTTAAATGTAAAAGAGGACTTTGTAGATGTGATTTAGTTGGAGATGTTGAGATAGAAAAATGATACCTGATTGTCTGGATGGAGCCATATAATGACAAGACTCCTTATAAATTCGAGATGAAGGCAGGAGACTAAGTGTCATAGATTTAAAGATGTCAAACTGCTAGAATTGAAGATACCTAGGTTTTAGCTTAACAAGATGCATTTTAGACCTAACCAGCCAAATGTTTATAATTTAATAGTGATAATGGCAAAGCTTCAAGTAATTTACTCACCTAAATGAAAGTGAATAGCTATGTGTTAACTAGTGCTATATTTTTCCTACATTTGACAACTAAGACACCTTAAAATATTTTAGTTTAAAATAAGCATAGTGGCCGAAACCGGTTTGACTCAGTGGATAGAGCGTCAACTTGCGGACTTAAAGGTCCCAGGTTTGATTCCAGTCAGGGGCATGTACATTGGTTGTGGGCACATCCCCGGTAGGGAGTGTGCAGGAGGCAGCTTGTCGATGTTTCTCTCTCAACAATGTTTCTAGCTCTCTGTCCCTTTCCCTTCCTCTCTGGAAAAAAATCAATAAAATATATTTTGAAAAAAATAAAATAAAATAAGCATAGTGTATTATTTATGTTAGGTAAATATATAGTATTCCCAGTTTATTAAAACAGTGTATCAACATTCTAAGTGCACTTTAACTCTATACTAGGTTTCATATATAAGAAGAGTTGTGTAACTGAGAGGAAAATAACCTTTTGCTATGTGTTTTGAATTTTCTAAAATTACACTTTTCAAATTTGAGACAGCTTTGCAAATAAATTATGAATTGATTTTTAGAGAGGGAGAGAGACAAAGAGAGATAAAAAAACGACAGAGAGAAAGAGAGAGAGAAACATTGATTTGTTGTCCCACTTATTTATGCATTCATTGGTTGTTTCCTGTATGTGCTCTGACTGGAGATCAAACCTGCAACCTTGACGTATTGGGACAACACTAACCAACTGAGTCACCCAGCCAGGGGAACCTGCTTTTGTCTCCCACACCTATGTCCTAAAGGCACATGTTATGTGTCACACCTCTGCAATTTCTCAATAGTTGCCAACTTTATATTGCATTTATGCTTAAAACTGCTTTTCAGGTGATATTCACTTATATGATCACACAGGTATCCATAATGATTGGGTATTGGCTGTTAAATATGTGGATATCACCATTCTTAAACCTATATATTTAAACACAAAAAAAATGCTTTATTTCTTCATGTTATATCCCTAGCTATTTTCAAACCCAGGGTATTGTAATCATTTTAATTGCAGTGGTAAAATGAAGCCTAGATAAATTCTACTATTCTCTAAAATTTCCCAAGCCCTTGGTACCTGAAGGCTGTGAGATAAATATATGTATTAACTCTCACCCAAGGATATTTTCCCAATGATTTTTAGAGATTGGAAGAGAGAGAGAAAGACAGACAGAAACATCGATGTTAGAGAAACACATTGATTGGCTGTTTCCTGCAGGAGCCCTTATCAAGGCCTGAGCCAAGGAGGAGCCTGCTACCAAGTACATGCCATTGACCAGAATCAAACCCAGGACCATTTGGTCTGCAGGCCGACACTATCCACTGAGCAATACCGGCTAGGGCAAGACTGTGACTTCTTTAGCTGTTCTACCATGTGATTTGGCATTAGCAATCTTTGCTATTATGATCGGGTTAAGGTATTTCATGGGGAAAATTGTGCAGTAACAGGAGGTTGGAATCTATACGAGAGAAGACTGAAAAGTGGGCTACCACTACAGTGGCAGCGTTAATTATTAATTATGAACAGCAATGATTAAATTCCAGTGGAACAAAATGCTCCTTTCTAAAGGAATTTTGTTCCTCTGATAATGGCAAAGGAAAATTACATAAAATATGCAAATGGTAGTTTTGATTGATTATAAGAAAACAATGATTACAAACTAGTTGAAAAAACTAATTCTGGGAAAAGGAGTATCACTTCTCTGATGATTCTGAAAGAAGGAATGAGACATAAAGTAGGCTAAAGAGAGTTTTGATGCACAACTGAATTTCCAACTATTTTACCGAAAAAATCCTTGATAAGAATCTCGGTTTTCAATGTTGGCCTACGCACAGAATATCAATCCAAATTTTTATTTCCCTAGAATTCTATAGAGTTATCCAAAGTGTTAGAAGTGTAGAGGTTCTGTGGCATCTGAATTATTTGTGCATTCTATTGGCTCCTTTGACATGTCATCCTATTAGACCTCTTGAAATACTTAGTAAGGCATACACTTGACAGATGGCCCTCTCTCACCTGTCTCCCACACAAACACAAAATCACTGATATACACATAGAGGCATATCCACAGACACCTCATATCACTTTATATTTGTGTTTGTGAGTTCCTAAGATGCAACATGTAACAAATCTTGCCAACCAAAGGAGCAATCTTCCTTTTTTTCCCTTTTTTATCTCTAAAGAGATATTAGAGATAAGTATCAGTTACTCATAAGTTAGTGGGCTCTATTGTTCCCCTATACTCTATTTTATTTTGTATTAATTCCCTATCATCTTGTAGAATATATCATGGATCACATAAAACATAGATCAAAAAGGGAGCCAACATTAAATTATCACTAGTAAAATATTGACACATGACCATTTTATGTAAGTGTAATAGAAATGTTCTTAGAATACGTCATTCAACCCCACCACCCAAGTACAGATTCAGTGGCTTTGCTACGTCAATTTGCCAACAGACTATCAGAAAACCTGTTGGTCAAGTAAAGCAAACTTAAGTAGACTTACTTTAGTAAAGAAGGACACCACCTTGACAGAGTCTTAATTTTATATCAGGATAAAGTATCAAGAGAGAATATGTATAGTGTTATGGGGTCTGGAATCACGTTGTGTAAGATGTCTTCCAGAGCAGGAAACTTCTGGAGATCTGCCAAGTTTGGCTGGAAGTTACAAATGATGAACACTTTTAGGTAAACTTCTTGACATGAGTCTTGATGAGTCAACTCTTGCATGTTTTTACTTTGTTGTTTGTTTTTTTATTTAAATATATTTTATTGATTTTATACAGAGAGGAAGGGAGAGAGATAGAGTTAGAAACATCGATGAGAGAGAGTCATCGATCAGCTGCCTCTTGCACACCCCCTACTGGGGATATGCCTGCAACCAACTCTTGCATGTTAAGTGAGCTGTTTGGTAATATGAACAATCAGTTGTCCTCAAAAAAGATCTGTTTGTCCCAGTGAATAAATTGTTTGCTTAGACAATTGGTTTATAACATTTTTTGAAGCAAAAATTGAAGTGATATATTGGTTTAAAAGTTTCCTCTTCCAAGACAAGAAGTTCCAGGGAACAAATATTGAAGTCATGGTGGCAAAAGTATCCTCAGTTCTCAGTCTTTAATGTTAAACTGTCTTGATGCAGGTGGTTTCAAATCTCTCTAAAAAAATTCATCACAACAAATAGATAGAGTCTCCCATTACACAACACAAGTGTCTCAGGATATTAAACACTGTCAAACAATCTCCTTCTGGGCCATCCAACAATTAAGATATTTAGCAAATTTGTTTTTGGAAAGAGCAAAAGATATACTACCTTGAGAACGTTACATGAGTTCTTATTGAAGGAAAGAATGGGTGATTAGCAGGTGAAAAATCAGTTTCTACATAGATATTATGTATTAAACTCTTCCCAGTAGATAATCCATGTTATTTCCACTTATCTATCTTTTCCTAGATAGGAGGCCTCATTGACTTTTTTTTCTGCAGCATTCCCAGAAGCAAAAACCAAACTTTGGTACCCACTTATAATAACACCCAATATTAGTTCCTCTTCTCTAAAATATTTCCCTGGATCCTATCTCATATAGTACACTCTCTATTTTTTCAAACACATCCCCTCTTCTTTTTATTTAAGTTTCCCTTACATAATAAATTATGGCATTTTATCCCAAATACCAAATCATCAGCAACTAAGAAATCATTTTCTCTTCTTTTTTTTTGTGGTGATATAGGTTCTTTAAACTTTCAATGCCTTCTCAAGATGGTGCAGGAAAAAATTACTTATTCTTATATTGCACAAAAAAAAAAAAAGAAAAAAACAGCCCAGCCAGTGTGGTTCAGTGGTTGAGCATTAACCTATGAACAATGCGGTGATGGTCAAGGAAAATGCCCAAGTTGCAGGCTCAATCAATGATTCTCTCTCTTCATTGATATTTCTATCTCTATCTCCCTCTCCTTCCTCTCTGAAATCAATAAAACATGTTTTTGATAAAGGAAAATCAAAACAGTAACTTTCCATTATAAAACAGAGTATTTACATCTGATATTCTGAGTAGCTGAGTGCTATAAAAGGAAAAAGTGTTTGTTGTAAACAGTGCCTTTACTTCATCATCATCAATATTTAAAATCCTATATAATATAAAGGTATTATGCAAATTGACCATCACTCCAACACACAAGATGGCTGCCCCCATATGGTCAAAGATGGCCACCTATATGTGGACACAAGATGGCCACCACAAGATGGCCAGTAGGGGAGGGCAGTTGTGGGCTATCAGGCCAGCAGGGAAGGGCAGTTTGGGGCAACCAGGCCTGTAGGGGAGGGCAGTTGGGGTGAACCAGGCCTGCAGGGGAGAGCAGTTGTGGGGGAGACTAGGCCTCAGGGGAGGGCACTTGAAGGCAACCAGGCCTGCAGGGGATAGCAGTTGGGGTGGACCAGGCCTGCAGGGGAGAACACGGGGGGGGGGGGGACCAGGCCTGCAGGGGAGGGCAGTTGAGAGGGACCAGGCCTGCAGGGGAGGGCAGTTTGGAGGGACCAGGCCTGCAGGGGAGAGCAGTTATGGGCAATTGGGCTGGCAAAGGAGCAGTTAGCCATCAATCAAGCTGACAGGGGAGTGGTTAGAGGGTGATCAGGCTGGCAGGCAGAAGCGGTTAGGGGAAATCAGGCAAGAGGTTGGGAGTCAGCAGTCCTGTATCATGAGAGGGATGTCCGACTGCCCACCAGGATTGGGCCAAAATGGGCAGTTGGACATCCCTTGAGGGGTCCCAGATTGGAGTGGGTGCAGGCTGGGCTGAGGGACACCCCCCATGCACAAATTTCATGCACCAGGCCTCTAGTTAGTTAATAAAATTAAAAGAAGAAGGCAAAAATGATAGAATTGGTGGATATGAAATGGCCATCAGAATCTATAACTGAGCAGAAAAGAAAATGTAACTTTCAGCAGACACTTGTTATATTCAAATCATTACCAGCTATGTGATATAACCAATGGGTATTGATGAAGCAAAAACAATCAACATTTATGGGGCTTCCTAGGAAATTGATGACTAGCAGGAAGAGTGAATCCCATTTTGTCAGCAACTTATCATGAAATGACCTATGTGAAGGTCATATATACTTTAATCCACTCAATTTGTATCCATTGATAACATATACTCTGAAAAACTCGAGCTTCTACTAAGGATAGTTTTTAAAAGAGAATTATGTGCAAAATTACCACAATACCAACATTATAATTGGTTTTCATAAACTATGACTAATTCTATTAGGCTGATATATTACTTCTTTGTGAATCTTAAATTTTAAAGATAGTAAACTTCAATAAATATCATGATTCTTCATGTATCATAAATTTATGCGACAGGGAAATTTCCCATGGAAAGAATGAATATAGCATTATAGTAAATCTATTTTATTGACATTTTACAGTGAAGTAGAATAAGAACTATTGATAGTCATCCTTAAAAATCTCTAACAAACCATAGCTATTCACTTGAATTAAAAAAATAGATCTGAACAGATTATTTGTGATCCTAACAAGTTTGCAGAGGAAGAACTTTATTTAACCATGGCAATCCTACCTTCTAAATGATTCTCACTCCTCATTGTGATATGATAAAAGCATAATCATTTTTTACTTTCCCAACCACTCCTAGCTTCTGATTCCTAGCAAGTTCTAGAACTAGCTCAGCCTATTTCCTACTGTATTAGTTTTCTGTTATTGCATAACAAATGACCACAGACACAATGGCTTAAAACAACACATACTTATTATTTCATTATTTCTGTGGACCAAGAGTCTGGTCATGGTTTGGCAGGGTCCTCTGCTTAGGCTGGAATCAAGATATTAGCCTTCTGGAGTCTTATTGGACACTTGACTAGAGAAGAATCTGCTTTTAAGCTTATTCAGGCTGTCAACAGAATTAATTTGCTTATTGCAGTGTGACTAACATTTTTGGCTGCCTACTGGCTGTTGGCTGGAGGACAGTCACACTTCCCTGCCACATTGTCCCTTTCCTAGACAGTTCACAGCATGGCTTTTTCCTCTTCAAGGCCACCGGAAGAATCTCTCTCTCTCTCTCTCTCTCTCTCTCTCTCTCTCTCTCTCTCTCTCTCTCTCTGTGTGTGTGTGTGTGTGTGTGTGTGTGTGTGTGTGTGTGTCTGTCTCTCTCTCTGTCTCTGTCTCTGCTATAACAGATTCACACATAAAACATCATCATGAAAATGGCATCCTATCAATTTTGTCATATTGTATTGGTTAGGATCAAGTCACAAAGTTCTGCCTGTATTCAAGAGGAGAGGATTATATAAAGGTGTGACTAATGAGGATTCACTTTACAGTGTGTCTGCCATACTTCTCATTTCTCGGAGTTGTTGAGGACACCACAAAGATAAAAAGGTAGCATTGATTTGGGCAGAGATACCAACACAAAAAAGTTGGGAAACCCCTGGTGAGTCATAGGTTTCCTTAAATGATGTGCATGTTTACCAGGTGCACTGTAGCTTGGGCAGAGGCAGCAATAAAAAAATGATAGAAGGAATATGTTAACTTCTGTTTCACCTCTCTTCTTTGCCTTGAAACAAAACTCACCAGCCTTTTAGCAAAGAACTCTGCAGCAATAGAATAGACCACCAGTGTAGAAAATAGTACAGAATAAAAGACCTGTAAGATGTGATCAAAATAACCAGACACTTATGGGAGTTCGTTTCTCTTTGCCCTCACACTCTAACCCCAAAGGCCAGTGATTATAACCTAGGGAAATCATCTCTACCCAATTTTACTTCGTTTCAAGAGTTTAAATGAAATCCTGGCCACAGGGTTATTTTGTTGAGTGCAGCAATCAGGAGTGACACCCAGTGACATGCTTCTGGGGTTCTAGATATTCTGCCTCTCTCATTAAATTCACCCTGAAGAACTATTCAAGACCTTGACTTTGACTTTATTCCAATACCAAGCTGAATATCCAGCACTCCCAGGGAACATGAGTGCTTAGACCAAGTATAATCACCTCAAGAGAAGGGCAACAAACCAAACAATAAATATTATATGAAATAGAACAGAAGCACCAAAATTTTAAGTATACTTAAAGAGTTAAGAGATGATAAAAACAATACAAATCATTAACAATAAAGCTTCAATAAAAACCAAATGGAAACATTGATACAAAATTTAAGTATTTGAAATAAAAATACAATGATTGGATAAATAGTTATGATAAATATGTCCAAAGAATTACTTAATGAGTTGAAAGATGAGTTTGATGTTATCTTCTAGATGACAGCCTAAAAGGAAAAAATAAGTCAAAATATAAGACTAAAGCTGAGAGTGAGGTAGGATAGCATTATAAGTTACAGAAAGTTAAAAGAAAAACAAATGAGATACATTGTTTTAACAACTAATACTTTAAACTTTCATAGAATTAAAAAAAAAAACAGAAACCAAAGCTTTATATTTACAGTATTTTTAGAGAGCTAAGTGGGGGGATGCATACCTAGACACATTATAGTAATATTCAGGAACACCAATGGCAGACACAAATTTTAAATGATGCTAGGGTAAAAAGTAGTCTACACAAAAATAAGGTTAAACAATTATATAAGAATTAACAACAGCAAAATGAAACACAAAAATGAACTAATATTATGAAATAATTAAAGAAAATATGTTTAGATCAATAATGCAATATTGAACCTTATAACTTTTCAAATATGAGAACATAATAAAAATAATTTTCAAAAATGATGTCAGAATGTTTGACAGAAAAGATCAATATTATATACTAGAAAAAGTTATGAGAAACAAACTCAGAAATACAATTTAATATGTGAAATATATAAGAAATGGTATAACCCTTTACTAAACTTTCTGTGGTCTTAAAAATAAATAAAAGCTATTTTCCCAAAGGGATAAAAATTAAGTTTATAATAACCTCGAAATAAAAATCCAGACAAACAACATAATGGAAGATTTCAAAAATAAGTATAAAAAGGACATGTTTAAATACTTGCCTCTTAAATATCTATTTGTTAATAAAGGTTTATAGACTGAAAACTTCAAGATGAAAAGATTTTCATTTTGATTGTTTGGATGTAGAAAGTCACAAGGGAGTACTGCCCTCACCCTAAGGACCAGAAATGGAAGACACAAGGAAACTTATATGAACTTAGTTCCAGAGAGTGAAAAGCCCTTCACAGAAAAGAGACATGTGGTTATTCTCATGCCTGGTGGAATGGAGGCGTGAGATGCTGATGAGGAGAAACTAGCTGAACTTTTAGTGAGCTTTTAATGTTGGGTAATAAGACAGAGTCAATTGCAGAGGTTTCCCAGCTGCAGAGCAACTATACACCATCTGCCAACTCTTTCCCTGAGGTGTTCATAACTGCTCAGTGGTAGTTCACTATACACTAATGTGATTTAGGAAATATATTATTCAATTGTTAGAAAAATATACACTGAGTGGCCACATTATTATGATCTCTGAACACATAATAATCTGGCCACTCAATATATATTAGGGGTCCGGTGCATGAATTTGTGCATGGGTGGAGTCCGGCCAGCCTGGCCACTGGGAAGGGACATGGGCAGTTGGCCGTCCTTCCTGTTAGTGGAACTCCTGGTCGAGGGGGCAATTTGCATATTAGCCTTTTATTATATTTGATATACACTGAGTGGCCAGATTATTATGTGTACAGAGATCATAATAATTTGGCCACTCAGTGTACACACACAGTAAGATAGCTAGCTAGATACTTTGATCACCATACAGCTTAAGAAAGTGAATATGATCAATATTTTTGAGATTCTATTATGGATGTTGCAGTTTCATAATGTGTCACTAATTTTGCAAGTCATTAAACTTTTAAATAAATGAAGTCACATAATTCTTTTACTGTAACTTACTTTTAAATTCAGTAATATATATTCACTTTGCTATTATTTCTCATTTATTTTCACACCATTTGCAACCCAGGGTGTGTTTATCCATTCTCCTGGTGAGGATCAACTGGATTGCTGTAGGTTGCCTGCTATTACGAACTATGCTACTTTGAAAATGTTTACTTTTTCCTTTCTGCAAATATGCAAACATTTGTCTAGATTATAGATGCATAAACTTGGAAGTGCAGATATTTACACAGTTTAAAAGGTGTCTATACCGATTTATGAGAGACTAATGAACAGTATTTTTTGCAGTGCAATATACAGTCAAAGTTTTATTAAAGTTTTACATTCTTATACAACTAAAGGCCTGATGCACGACTTTTGTGCAAGGGGCTTGGCCCTGTCAGGCATGGTGGCTCGCCTTGGCCCTAGCAGCCCTGGCTTCATCAGGAAGTTCGTCCAGAAGGATGTCTGGAAGTTAGTTCGGTTGTCTGGTCTAATTAGCATATTATATATTTTTTATTATAGATTATTTCTTATGATGCTTTAAAAGAAAGTTTTCAGTACTTGATTACTAATAGAATTGAACATATTTTCACATACTGGTAATGTTTGTCAGGAAATGTCCGCTAAAAGCTTTTGTTATATTTTCTAGCAGATGCATTGTCTTATTGTTATTGTTTTGCAGGAATTCATCATATGTCTCTATATTTAAATTATATTTCATTATATGTGTCACAAGTATCTTTTCTGTTTTGAGCCTTGCTTTTAAACTGTGCCAACTTTTAAAAATTATTGTGGTAAAAAGCACATAATATTAAATTTACCATTAGCCCTGGCCAGTGTGGCTCAGTTAGTTGGGCATTGTCCTGTGCACTGAGAGGTTGCTGGTTTGATTCCCGGTTAGTGCACATACCTAGGTTGCGGGCTTGATTCCCCAGGAAGGGACATGCAGGAGGCAGATGATCAGTTGATTGATATTTTGCTCTCACATTGATGTTTCTCTCCCATCCTCCCTCTCCCTTTCTCTTTCTCTAAAAATCAATGTACCATCTTAATCATTTTAAAATGTGCATTCAGGGCCATTTAAGTATATTCACAATGTTATGTAACTGATTCCAAGAACTTTTTTATCTTGCAAAAATGAACTCTTTACCTGTTAAACACTAATTTCCCTTCCCCCATTCTACTTTCTGTTTCTATGTTTTTGACTACTTTACAAACTCCATCTGACTGGAATCAGATGGTATTTGTCCTTTTGCAGTTGGCTTATTTAACTTAGCATAATGTCCTCAGGGTTCATCCATATTTTAGAATGTGACGTAATTTCCTTTTTAAGACTGCATAATATTTCATTATATATATAGTAGCCAGCCCTTTGGATTGTTTTGCTATTTCCCCCCTCAGTTCTGTGAATGTTTGCTTTGAATATTTGGGAGCTCTAGTCTTAGACACATATATTTATAAATGTTACATTTTCTTGGTGAATTGACCCTTTTATCATTATACTAAAGGCCCGATGCACAAATTCCTGCACCAGTGGGTCCCTTGGCCTGGCCTGTGGGATCAGGTCAAAACCAGCTCTCCAACATCCCCCAAGGGGTCCCAGATTGCAATAGGACACAGGCCAGGCCATGGGACCCCACCAGTGCATGATTAGGGCTGGGGAGGTACACAGGAAGTTGGCCAGCCAGGGAGGGACCTCTGGAGAGCTCCAGGGGATGTCCAGCCCATCTCACTCAATCTCAATCTGCCTGACTCCAGCAGCGAGCTGATCTACCAGTCAGAGTGTCTGACCCCTGGTGGTCAGTTCATGTCATAGCAAGCTGTTGTGCAGCCTTAGCATATCATTAGCATATTATGCTTTGATTGGTTGAATGGATGACTGGGCACTCAGCATATTAGGCTTTTATTATATAGGATAATGTTTTTCTTTGTCTTTTGTGACTTCAAGTCTATTTTGTTTGATGTAATTATGACCAATCCTATTTGCTTTATATTCCCATTTGCCTGAAATATCTTTTCTTCTTTCACTTTCAGCCTACGTGTGTCCATAGATCTAAAGTTTATCTCTTATAGCATTTGGTGTGGCACAGTGGTTGAGTGTCAACCTTTGAACTAGAAGGTCACATTTTCATTCCCAGTCAGACATGCCCAGATTGCCAGCTCAGTCACCTGTATGGTGCATGCAGCAGGCAGCTGATCGATGATATTCTCTCTTCATTAATGTTGCTATCTCTCTTTTCCCTTTCTCTCTGAAATCAATAAAAATATATTTAAAAAAATAAAGTATATCTCTTGTAGAGGACATATCTTTGAATTTTGTTTTTTAAATTAAGTTAGCCAATTTATGTATTTTAATGAAAAACTTTTGCTTATTTAAATTTAAAGTGATTACTGATAGGGAAAGATATACTAGTGACATTTTGTTAATTTTGTGTCTGTCTAATAGCTGTTTTTGTCCTTCCTTTCCTATCTTGTTGCCTTCTTTCATGTTTCATTGATATTTTTGGTAGTGATAAGTTTTTATTCCTTTCTCATTTTACTTTGTGTATATTCTAAAGATACAATTGCCCCTTGTTATCAGTAGGGAATTGGTTCCAGGGCCCTATGTATACCCAAATCTATGGGTGCTCAAGTCACTATGTAAAATGACATAGTATTTGCATATAAGTTACCAGAGGTATGTCAATACCTTATTGCATTCACATAGATTCACTGTAGTGCTCAGTGCATGACAAATTTAAGTGTTGCTTTTTGGAACTTCCTAAGATTTAAAAAATACATATTTTCAGTCCATACTATAAATCCATGTATGCAAAGCCTGTGGATATGAATAAGTAACAGTATAATTTTTTTAGGTACTATTGTAATTACATAAAACATCTTAAAGTTATGATATATAACAGATAGCAACTTAACTACAATCGCATATAAAAAAATAGACTCCTTTATGTCTCTGCACTCCTACCACATTATGTTATTCATGACACAAATTACCTCTTTCATATCACACTAGAGGCCCAGTGCATGAATTCATGCATGGATGAGGTCTCTCAGGGAGGTCTGTGGAGATTGGACCCAGTTCATGACCCAGACTCGCAGCCCCACAGTCCCTCCTGGCACCCTATCATGGTCTTCCGCCACCCCCTCATCTACTCCACTATCCCAACAGCAGGGAGATCAATGAGGGCCAGACCCCCCATCTGGCTCTCTCAGCACCTTGGAGCTGGGCAGTGGCCCCACCCCCTACACCAACTGCTGGTTGCCATCTGCTGGGTGATTGGTAGGGCAATTGGGCCCCTGCTCATATCCACCTTGGCTTGGTGTTGCCCTCTCACTTACTCCACCATCCTGCCATGGTCCTGCTTTCATCAGGGCTGATCTGATTGGGACTGGCAGCACTTCCACTGCTGCCCACTGTGAGCAACGTGTCGCCAATGCCCACCATGTTCCATGTAGCCCCCTGGTACTCAGCACATGTCATAGAGAGTGGTTGAACTGCCTGTCTCCCAGTCGAATGACCACCCAAGGGGACAATTAGACTTTTATCATATAGGAATAGAAGTCCGGTGCACGAAAATCATGCACAGGTAAGGTCCCCAGGCCTGGCCGGCAATCAGGGCTGATATGTGGAGCAAGTGGCAGAGCAACTGGGGGGCCCCACACTGGCACCCACCTTCGCCAACCTGGTGCTGCCTGCTTGCTGGCTCCACTCCCCCATCCCTGCCACTGATCTCCTCCCTCTGTGGGCTTCCCAGAGGGGTAATTTGAGCGGGGGCACTACTGGCACACACCTTGGCTGGCCTGGGCCATGTGGACTGAGGAAACTCCTGCATTGAGTGTCTGCCCCCTGATGATCAGTATGCACCATAATAACTGATCATTCGCCATTCACTCAATTTGCATACTAGGCTTCTATTATATAGGATATTCATTAACATGGATTTTTGTTACCTTTTTGTTTTTTAATTAATCTTTATTATTCATATTATCACAATTGTTCCTCTATTTTCCCCATAACTCCCCTGCACCCAGTTCCAACCCCACCCTTTACCCTTCCCCCCCTCCCACTGTCCTTATCCATAGGTGTGTGATTTTTGTCCAGTCTCTTCCCACTATTCCACACCCCTTTCCCCCCAAGGATTGTCAGTCCACTCCCATTCTATGCCCCTGATTCTATATTCACCAGTTTATTCTGTTCATCAGATTTTTATTCACTTGATTGTTAGATTCACTTGTTGACAGATATGTATTTGTTGTTCATAATTTTTATCTTTACCTTTTTCTTTTTCTTCCTCTTCTTACAGAATACCTTTCAGCATTTCATATAATACCGGTTTGTCAGTGATGAACTTCTTCAGCTTTTTCTTGTCTGTGAAGCTCTTTATTTGACCTTCAATTCTGAATGATAGCTTTGCTGGGTAGAGTAATCTTGGTTGTAGGTTCTTGCTATTCATCACTTTGAATATTTCTTGCCACTCCCTTCTGGCCTGCATAGTTTCTGTTGAGAAATCAGCTGAAAGTCATATGGGTGGTCCCTTGTAGGTAACTAATTGTTTTTCTCTTGCTGATTTCAAATTATCTCTTTGTCTTTTGCTCTTGGCATTTTAATTATTATGTGTCTTGATGTGGTCCTCTTTGGATTCCTTTTGTTTGGGGTCTGTGTATTTCCTGGACTTGTAAGTCTATTTCTTTCACCAGGTAGGGGAAGTTTTCTATCATTATTTCTTCAAACAGGTTTTCAGTATCTTGCTCTGTCTCTTCTTCTGGCACCCCTATATTTCAGATGTTGGTAATCTTGAAGTTGCCCTAGAGGCTTCTTACACTATCTTCATATTTTTGAATTCTTTTTTCTTTTTGCTTTTCTGGTTGGGTGTTTTTTGCTTCTTGGTATTCCAAATCTTTGATTTGATTCTTGCGATCCTCTAGTCTGCTGTTGGATCTCTGTATATTATTATTATTATTTTTTTTAATTTCAGTCAGTGTATGCTTAATTTCTAATTGTTCCTTTCTCATATCCTTGAGGGTCTGAATAAATTTATTGGTCTTTTCTAGAAAATTCTTGAAAAAACTTATAACTGTGGTTTGAACTCTATATCCAGAAACTCACCTGGAACTGGAGTTCAGAGCAGTTGGGAGCTTGTGTCTCCCTCCCACTTAAAAAAGACAGCTGTGTACTCAGTTGCCAGCCCTCTCCACATGCACTCCTCCATACCTCTACCTTTACTTCTGCAGCTCCTCTGAGTCTCAGTGTGACTCAGTCTCTTTCCTTCAAGTTGTTGAATTTCCACTTAGCCAGCCTTTCTGTGGTTCTGGATAATGTCCATTTGTCTTTTAGTTTTAGTTTTGAAGTTGTTGTGGGAGGCAGCAGTTCAGATGTTTACCTATGCGACCATCTTAGATTCTCTCACCTTTTTTTTTTTTAATTAATATATTTTATTGATTTTTACAGAGAGGAAAGGAGAAGGATAGAGAGTTAGAAACATCGATGAGAGAGAATCATTGATCAGCTGCCTCTTGCACACCTCCTACTGAGAATGTGCCCGCAACTCAGGTAAATGCCCTTGACCAGAATCGAACCTGGGACCCTTCAGTCTGTAGGCCGACACTCTATCCACTGAGCCAAACTGGTTTCGGCACCTTTTTGTTTTTGTTTTTAAAATTTCTATACCAAATTGCTACCCTGTTTCCCCGAAAATAAGACAGTGTCTTATATTAATTTTTTCTCCCAAAGTTGCGCTAGGTCTTATTTTCAGGGGATGTCTTATATTTCCATACGTTAGGTCTTATTTTCGGAGGATGTCTTATTTTCAGGGAAACATGGTAAGTGATTTACACACCTATAATCCAATACTACAGAATTCTATACTTGTCTATAAATTTACCTTTACCAGGAAATTTTACATTTTCATATACTTTTGTGTTGCTATTTAGCATTTTTTCATTTCAATTTGAAGGACTCCCTTCATTAAAAAAAAAAAAAAAAAAAGCACAACTTGTTATTATTGCACACATATTAAGATGCTGAAATTTAAAAACCTGGTAATAGAAAATTTTGGTGAAGGTTCACATGAACTGGGCCTTAAATACTTTCCTGATGGAAAGGCAAAATGGTATAAAAACTTTAGTAAACAGTTTGACAGTTTCATGAAGTTAAATATAAATTTACCAATGACTCAACAATCCCAGTTCTAATTATTTATCTAAGAAAAATATAAATATATGATCAAATACTTGAACTTGAATGTTTGTGACAGTGTTATTCATAACAGTTTTAAATGTATTAAAATATTTTGTGACTTTCATGCAATAGAATCCTATTGAGCAATCAAATTGAATGGACTGATGAATAAAACAATATGGATGAAACTTAAATTTCTACTGTTTGCTTTCATATGACATTTTAGAGAAGACAAGCTTATAGTTACAGAAAGCATATCAATCAATTGATAGAGACCAGTGGTTTGAGGAGGGTATTGACTTCAAATGATAACAATGAAATATTTGGAACTGATGAAGATATTCTATATCATGATTTTGGTGGTCATCTTATGAGTAAATATTTGTCAAAACTCATGAAATCTCACACATTAAATTCAGGAATTTTATTGCATGTAAACTGTATTTCCATAGAGTTGGTTTTAAATTTAATTCAGAAATGACAAAATTTGACTGTAAAGAGATCTCAAAAGTGATACTGAAATTTTAAAAAGGGAAGAAAGAAACATTTGCATATTTGAATATCTGGCATACTCTAGATTCATTTACTGTATTCATGCCTTTTGATGATAGTTCATGGAAAATAACTTATTAGTGTGTTATGCCCTTCACAAATTTTGAAAGATAGTGAATTCATTTATTTTTGATAATACAATTTGTTTAATGTTCATTTATATAATGATGTTAATTCCTCCAAACCTTGAACATGATATACACTTCTTATTGTAAGTATCTCCCTCTATTTCTTCTTTCAATGCCCTACAATTTTCCAACTACGGGTCTTTTACCTCCTTGGTTAAGTTTATTCCTAGGAATCTTATTTTTGTTGTTGCAATGGAAAATGGGAATTCTTTTTTGTTTCTTTTTTTGAGAGTTCATTATTGATGTATAAAAACGCTATTAATTTCTGGATGTTGCTTTTGTTTGTATCCTGCTACCTTGCCAAATTCATTTATTACGTCTAGTAGTTTCCTGGCAGTATCTTTAGGGTTTTCTTTGAACAATATCATGTCATCTGCAAATAATGACAGTTTAACTTTCTCCTTTCCAATTTGGATGCCTTTTATCTCTTCTTCTTGTCTGATTGCTGTGGCTAAGACTCCCAGTACTGTATTGACTAGGAGTGGTGAAAGTAGACATCCTTGTCTTTTTCCTGTTCTTAAGGGAAAAGCTTTAGTTTTTGCCCACTGAGTATGATGCTGACTGTTGATGTGTCACATATGGCCTTTATTATTTTGAAGTATGGTCCCTCCATTCCTACTTTACTGAGAGTTTTTATCAAAAAAGAGTGCTGGAATTTTTCAAATGCTTTTTCTTCATCTATTGATATGATCATGTGGCTTTTATCTTTTAATTTGTTTAAGTGATGTATCACATATACTGATTTGCAAATATCTTACCAGTATTTCATCCCTGGAATAAATCCCACTTAGTGATGATATATAATATTTTTAATATATTGCTGGATATGATTTGCTAATACTTTGTTGAGGATTTTAGCATCTGTGTTCATCAGGTATATTGGAGCAGTATCTGCAGTGGGGATCCAAATACTGTTTCTGACTAATTAGGTCAGGCAAAGTCTCAAAGCCTCCAGAGACCTTTGCTTACAGGCTGATTGGGTTCAGCCTTGAGCAGCCTGAAGCAACCCTCCACAGGTGGAGTGAGAGGTTTTCCAAGAGGGCGGAGCAATTGCTCCTGCCTGAAGGCTAGTTGTTAAACTCAGTCTCTTAATGGGCCTTAGAAACTCCACAGGGTAAGGCAAGGAGTTTTCCAATAGGCTGGGTCAACTGTCTTTCTCCGCCCCCACCCTGGAGAAACAGCCTGTATAGTAAAGGTCTGCCTGAGAAAGATGGCCTCTACAGAGCGAGGGAATGACTCAGCACAGAAAACTGGGGTGGCTGCCTTCTGACCTCTAACTCCAGAGTCCCTAACCCTGGCTTATGCTCACACAGCTCCAGTACACTCTGCTCTCCCTCTGCTAGAACCTAAGGTGAGTGGCTGCTCTCAAAATTTTGTGGGTTGTAATTCTCTCAACATTTTTTTGTGTGTGTAAAAGGAAAGATGGGTATTGCTGTTAGCAGTGTTAACATAAAGAACATTCAAACCTGTAAAGAATTTTTGTGAGTTTATTTGAGCCAACCTGTCAACAATTGCCAGGAAGCATAATCTCAATGTATTGGGATAATGCTCTGGAGAATGGCAGTTTTTCACCTTGTTTTATACCTTGCAATCAAAGTAGGAGACATAAGTGGGTTACATGAAATCCATTGGTGATAGATTAGGGAGGTGGGAGAAAGCAAAGCAGGGAACCTCTGGTTTTGGATAAAGAGTAAAATGATAGACACATACTTCTTTTACTTAGGTCAGTTAGTTAACAGACAACAGTTAACATGATAACAATAACAGTGAGGGAATCTATGGTCTTGGTCCTGGCACTCAGGCATATTTAGTTGGCCTGGAAAAAGGGAAGTTACAAGTTACTCTGACCTTTCACAGGTAAGTTATCTTAGATGCAAAAAGATGATAGGCTCAGTTAGTAAAGATGGAAGTTGATCTTTTTCAGGGAATATACTGGCCTAGGCCCTAGGACATGACTCCCCACTGTAAACTGCTTTTTAATTAAAGGTTTTAATTACAGACCATCCTTTGTGGTTACTTTAGGTAACTTGAGTTTGCAAGGTCACCACACAGGTCTTTCCTGCATTAGTCAGGTTAGCATGTGGCCCCTTTTTTCATCCATAGCAAAATCATGGTTTAGAATAAAAAAGCATTATTTTAAAATCGCATTTAAAGTTATATATCTACAAAGCATAACTAAAAACAGACCCAAGGTACTATTTAGCCAAATATACTTTTTATTTTTTATATGATATTAAGTGAATTTTTTACTGTTTTTTTTTTTCACTTTAGAAAAAGTTGGTTAAGTAGATAGAGCTCTAAATTACAAATTTAACAATTCAACATGATTCTAAAATGCTGATTTGATTTATAAGTAAAAGAGCAACATCACATTCCAATTTTAGGGGAAAGGGTCTCAAAATACCTTCCTCTTATTTTGAGGTATTCTTTTAAAATATATTTTAAAAAATAATTTTGAGGCAAAGAGATCATTTTCTTTAAAAATATTTTTATTGATTTCAGAAATTAAGAGAGAGGGAGAAGTAGAGAGAGATAGAAACATCAATGATGAACGAGAATCATTGATACGCTGCCTCCTTTATGTTCCCTTTATGATCCCTATTGCAGGATCCAGCCTGCAATCCAGGTTTGTGCTATTGATAGGAATCAAACTGGGGACCCTTCAATCTGCAGGCCAATGCTCTATCCACTGAGCTAAACTGGCTAGGGCTATTTTTTTTATCCTAACTCAAGGGTATTTTTGTAATTGGTTTTCAGAGAGGGTGGAAAGGAGGGAAGTGGGGTGAGGGGGGGGAGAGACAAGAATGTTGAGGTGAGACACATTGATTGGTTGCCTCCTGCACATGCCTGACTGGGGCTTGGGATGAACCACAACTGAGGTACTTGCCCTTGACTGGGAATTGAATCTGCAACCCTTAGATCTGTTGGCTGACACACTAACCATTGAGAAGAACAGGCTAGGGCTCAAGGTACTCTTTCAGATTAGTACATTTTAATTTTATGTCACATGGTGGAGGAAGGGAATGCTATTTCATGTATAAATGTACATATGTATGAGAACACATTGGCAAGATTTCTGATGAAATTTTTTGGTTAAAGTCACGGTACATTAGGCTGTATAACAAATTACTTCTCAAAGTCCAGTTGCCTGGTAGTGGTTATTTGCAGTCATCCGTAAATATTTGACTTGATTTTATTTTGTACACCTAGAGGGAAACTGGAGAAAAATGATACTAAAATGTGGTCTCATGAAACACTGAAATATGAGGTAGAGGAACAAAAATGAAGATTGCTTTCTTCTCTACACCTTACAACCAATTCACCCTAGAACCAAAGCTAGACTTTCTGAAAGAATGAAAAAATCATGAAATTGTTTATATTACATATAGATTGATTTGTTAGTGATATAGAATTAATGGACTACCTGCTACCACATGTCACTATCCTAGAATTATTTGACAAACTCTGACTTCATATGATATTATAAAGGTCAACATAGCCCCTCTGTGTTGCATGAAAAAGTAAACTTAAATTTATATAAGAAGTGGTGCAACAGGTACTAATTAACATGAAAATACATGGACAGAAAAGTAGTTTTAACATAATCCAGAAGATTAGTTTTCAAGATAAGTCTAAACTCCCCTTGATAAAAAAAAAAGTGAAGGAAAATGTGTCATAGCATAATAATAGTATTATATTACTGTAGTGGTGATGGGAAATATATAGTAATTGAAATTGAGTGAATATTCAAACTTGAACAGAGCATTTATTGTAGCATTCCAGGGAAGATGACCTTTAGCTACACAGAAATTAATTACATACCTAAAGAAAGAATGTATTGATGAAAGGAAGTTGGTTTGCAATGAATGCACACAAAAGCTGAAGTAGCACAAGAAATAGTGATAGAACTCATCACAACACTATCCAGGGGAGAAGTCTTGACTAGCACATTTTGAGTGCTAGGCAAAGCTATCCCTCCTAACTTCAATGTATCATTATTTAGTACTACAGGCCCTGTGCATGAAATTTGTGCATTCGGGTGGGGGGGGGGACCCCTCAACCTGGCCTGTCCTGTGTCCTCTCACAATCCAGGACCCCTTGGGGGATGTTGAGCCTCAATTGGCAGTAGGACATCCCTGCTGCAATATGGGATGATGCATGCACCAGGGACCATAGTTTTCACACAGGTGAAAGGCATCTTGCTGTGTATGGGCAGCTACATGTTTTGCCCTGATTATAAATAATAGTACATAACATGATCCTTTTGAGGCAGTAGTACCATTTCCCACATCTTATGGGTGGAAAAACTGAAGCAGAGACACATTAAGTGATTGGCTTTGCCACACAGTTATAAGTGTCAGAATCAGGGGTGACCATAAAATGTGCAAGCCAGAGTCCATGCATGTCATCACTGCATCATCCTGTTTTTTCAGTGTTATAGTAGCCTTGCCAGGTTTTAATTTTTAAATCTAAGAGACTGTTCCTAGGTAGGGTCCCTAGGCCTGGCCAGTGATCAGAGCCATCTGTGGGATGACTGGTGGGTGGGGAGATCAGGGGACCCCACTGGCACTGTGGTGGCAGGCTGGTGCCACCTGCTCACCAGCCCCGCCCCTGATTGCTGCAGGTGATTGCCTCCATCTTGGGGGGCAGGGAGGCAGAAGCTCAATGCAAGGGTTGCCCCTGACCAAAGGCAGCTCCTGCATTGAGCATCTGCCCCCTGGTGGTCATTGGTTGTCATAACAAGTGCTTGTTCCACTGGTTGTTCCACCATTTGGAACATATTAGGTGTTTTTTTTTTTTTTTAAATATAGGGTGATAAAGCTAAACATTTTAAAAGGTATTTTGAAATCATCTTTGTTTTAGTCTCTGCAGACTAAGCAATCTTTTTGAATTGATGGTATCAGGCACATGAAAACACATTGCTGGCCATGAGAATACAGTTATGCCTTGACTGTTACACTCTTTTCCAACTCAGACCACTTTGCCAGGGCAATAGCTATTAATTTTCTCTTGTACATGCATTAAAACATTTTATATGTCCTCACAGGTCAGAGATTATTTAATAATGTAATGACTAGTATTATGTAATAGAGCTCTAACTTAATTTATCAAACCTACTCTCTATTGATGGGCATTAACTTATTTTAGGTTTGTTATGAACAGGGTTTCTAATTTTAAAATAATAAATTGTTTCATCTATTTGAATACCCCATCTCAATTTTTTAAAAATATGTGATTGCCATTAAAACATGGATTACTAGGTATCTGAGATTTTTTAAAGTTGGAGAAAAATCTCAAATCAAGATAAATTTACCAAGGCAATGTCACAGTGGAAGTTCAGAATGAATCCTATATACTAGGGAGGGGTTGAGCCTGCATATCAGTAAAGTATAATATATGAAATATCAAAAATGTTTCTGCGATTAACGGAATTAATGTTAAAAACGTTGGCTCATCACCTGGACTAACTAAAAAATGTTAATTTCATTAATAATATAACTGATTTAGGCCAAAACCAGTTTGGCTCAGTGGATAGAGTGTTGGCCTGCAGACTGAAAGGTCCCAGGTTCAATTCTGGTCAGGGGCATATGCCTTGGTTGTGGGCACATCTACAGTAGGCGGTATGCAAGAGGCAGCTGATTGATTCTGACTCTCTATCCCTCTCCCTTCCTCTCTGTAAAAACTCAATAAAATATATATATATTTTGCCAAAACCGGTTTGGCTCAGTGGATAGAGCGTTGGTCTGCGGACCAAAAGGTCCCAGGTTCGATTCCGGTCAAGGGCATGTACATTGGTTGCGGGCACATCTCCAGTAGGGAGTGTGCAGGAGGCAACTGATCAATGTCTCTCTCTCATCTATGTTTCTAGCTCTCTATCCCTCTCCCATCCTCTCTGCAAAAAATCAATAAAATATATTTTTAAAAATAATATAACTGATTTATAGAAGCTAATATTTGTTGGGTCTCACCTAAATTAAATAGTTCATAGGACTCTTCCTATGTTAACTTGTCAGAACACAGGATCCCAGTAGAGTGAGGATGAAATGAACCTTAGTAGAAACATGCCAAAATGTTGTTCATATTCATCTGACCCAATAATTTGTGTTACTAAATCTATATTATGTTGCTAAATGTTCTTTTTGTATTATTTCTAATCTACATGTGATAAAAGATGCATTCTTGGTGTAGGCCTATTTTTGTATCCCAAACCAGATAAACCTAGTATGTGTGGTCTTGAAAGTACAATTATAAACATTTCCGACAAATAGGCTGTCAGTGTTTGGTTGGTTTCAAAAGCTCCTAAATTGCCTTGGTGGAATTTCCAGCTTGCACTAAACACCATGCTTGGAGGGATAATACTGACCCTGCACCTGTCAGTGAGGCTGCAGATGGTGCACGTAACACACACGATTGCCTTCAAAACAGGAAGGAGGAGGAGATGAAGGAACAGATTGCTCTGTGAAATGAACACACACTTCCAAAAGGCTAATTATTTGTTCCCTAAAACTATTCCTAGTGTGCTGCATCCTTAAACACTGAGGCTCATTTCTGTGCATCATTAAAAAGCCAAAGAAAATTTACAATAGCAAATACAATACATAAATGCATTGTGGTGTCATTAACCAAAATGCATACTTTGTATTTTTTTGAAATTATTTCAGTTTGTGGTAGACAGATGTAGATTACAGATTAAACTTTTTCATTAAAATGATGACTAGATGAAGAGAGAAAACATTGCATAACATATTTTTCTTCTTTTAGGAAATATATAAATTAGTATTAGTTTATTTTTAAAAACATCTTTATTGTTGAAAGTATTACATATGTCCCCTTTTGACCCCCATTGACCCCCTCCAGCCTGCGCCTGCCCCAGGCCTTCACCACCCTATTATCTATGTCCATGGGCCATGCACAATGTAACCAGATGACCAAATTATACCAAAGTATTGATTTAGTCAAATAACATTTATAAAAGAAATGCCTACCAAAACCACTTTGTCAATGATCTTAAAATATAAAGTTAAAGAGCATTGTCACAAGTAATCTAAAGAACTTACTTTAAAAGAAATGCAAAATTAATAATATAGACATTAGCATGTAAATATATTTGAGCCAGAATTATATATTAGTGATTAAATGTAATTAGATATAATTTATATTACTTATGAATTACATACAATATAATGCTATGCATTATATTTTCCTAGAGGCCTGATGCATGAAATTTGTGCGTGAGTAGGGTCCCTAGGCCTGGCTGGTGATCAGTGCCGATCTGTGGGGTGATCGGCAGGGCGATTGGGAAGCCCCCACTGGCACTCACCTTGGCTGGCCTGATGCTGCGTGCTGGCCGGCCCCTCCCTGCCTCTCTGCTACCACCCGCTCACCAGTGGACCCTGACTTCGCTGCCGGCAGTCACCACCCTCTGCAAGGCAACTGGCAGGGTGATCAGGGGTCCCCTGCTGGCATCCTCCTTGACTGGGGGTCTGTGGGCTGGGGACAGCTCCTTCATTGAGCGTCTGCCTCCTGGTGGTCAGTGTGTATCATAGCAACCAGTGTGTATCATAGCACTGGTCATTGCGCTGTTTACAAAGGAAGTTTACAGATAGATAATTCAAAATTCATATTATTTGATTTTTAAAATAACTTATAATACATAAAATATATGATTCAGTGGTGGGAATGTGCTGGTGGAAAAAGGGTTCTTCCACAGAGTCACAAGGAAAGCATTTCAGGGACCCTAATTTAGGGTAATGATGTATAGTGTCAAGATTTATGGGAGCAAAAATAATGCACTGCCCCTATGGGCCCAGTGTCTTGTCCATGACCAGGTGGCTTAGCTCCATCTCATTGCAGAAGAAGTCCCAGGCCTGGTGAGCATTAGTGCCCACTAGGAAGGCAGAATCCAGAACTGTAACTCTGTCACCCTGGGCTCTGATAGTCCAGTATAGTCTCTGCTCCTTGCTGTGTTTTGGCAGGCTCTACACTGCCACACCCAGTCCCTGCACTTACAGCTGTGCCTGGACCCTCACTTGGAGCTGCATGGCTACTCTGGAAAGATGCCAGAAACTGATCATTATCACTAATAGAGAAATGTGAAAAGGGAATCCGGAAGGCTGGTCAACCTTAATTGCTCTGAATGGTTTGAGCTAATCACTCATTGTTTAGTTGAGACATTGGTAGTTAAAACAACTTCTACCTGTTAATCATATGTAAATTCTTGCTGATTCTCTATTATTGGAATTTCTTGCCTAAAGGATATGGGGTGTATCTCATAACCTTAATAAAAGGGATACCAAAGCCAGAGCAGTAGTAGTCCTCCGACTAGAGGTGGGCTCCAACCTGACCCCCAACATTTCCCAAATTAATTATTTTCTAGTCGATCTTCATTTTGCGTGCTGCCTTCTTCGGAACTCGAACCCTGAACAGGAACTCTGAACCACGTGGGATGTGAAAGGGGCTCTTACAGAAAGAGAATGGGCTCAAATAAAAGGGGGAAAATGAAAGGACATTTGCTAAGCTTTGATTAAATTACCTTGGGCTGGGGAAAGAGCAGGCTTTCTTTCAAACCAATCAATTTCTTTCCTGGCTTTTTGCAGGCTAGTGCAGGGCTCTTCCCCTAATCAATCCCTTTTCTTTATCTTTGGAGGTTTTTTGTACCCCTTATCAAATTCAAGCCTTTTCTCAGATTTCCCAGGCTAGACTCCACCCCCTTTTCCACCATTTGGCTCCTCCTGCACACGCCTCATAATTTTGCATTTTCATCTGGCTTCTAATGCACATGTGCTTACCTCATTCTGCACCATCTTGGCTTCTACTGTGCGTGCACCTAACAAAAGGATTCCCCCCACTGTTTTATTTCTCCCTTGATAATCTTGCTACTGGGCTGGTTGTTCCCCTGGGAGATTGGAAAAGTGATTCCTTCTGTCTGCTTGAGGATTGCTCAGGAATTAGGTCTCTTGGGCAGAGGTCGTAGTAGTCCCCTGGGTAGCCTGTGAAAGCTGTAACTTCCTAGTGAATCATGTTTAATATCCAACTTAGTTCGTTAGTGTGTTAGCCTTAATTTCAAATGTCATTTGTTCCCTTTCTTTGTTATTAACTAGACATCTACTCTAACAGTAAGAAATCTATTTTTAAAACCAATACATTTACTAAAGCTGAAACTAATATTTTAGTAAAAACATATTTCAATACTATGATGTGTATGTGCACGAACAGGTACACTTATTTACACACTTTTAAATGTTTGAGCTATATAAAATAATTTTATCCCTGATTATATTTTCCCATCCCTTTGTTTATACTTCCAAATCTTCTGAGAACAACAGAAGTGTGTTTTTCCAAGCTGTTTCTGGAACATTAATTACACTCATATAAAAATCATATTTCTTTTAAGCTGATATTATCCTCATTGCTTTATTATTTACTTCCCAGATGACCTGAGTTCTGGTTGGTATATTTCTTCTTCAAAACAATTTTCTGGTAAAATTTAAGAATAGGTAAATACCTATGGAATCAGTTAATCTAATATGTTTAGTTTGGGGCCTGCAAACCTGTGTGTGGACTGAAAAAATATTAATACTTTTCCTCCCACCATCTAAATTCTTCTGGTTGAGTCAGCAACCAAATTAACAGAGACAGATTAACAGGAGAAAATCCTAGTTACATAGATATGCTTGGGAAATTCACTTAGACATAATAAATCCATGAAAATTCCAAAGACAGGCAACACTGGGTATACAAGACATTTTAGACACAGTAGAAAAAAAGAGGAATGAGGTATTAGATTTCAGAGTGAGAATGGGTGATTTATGAGAGGGCAGGTGGGGTGAGGGGGCAGGGCGGGGTAAGAGGGCAGTTGGGGCAAAAGGGCAGGTGGAGTGAGAGGGCAGGGTGGGGCGGGTCCAGCTCCAGGTAACTGGACCCTAGGCCTAACTCAACCAATCAGGTCAGCCAAGGTAGCTGCACCACCCTCGCTATAAAACCCATTGATATGTTAAGTTCTTCCTCTTTCTCGCCCATGCCCTCCTTGGTGTAGGTGAGACTGGGCTCAGACTAGTCCGAAATAAATACAGGCTTTCTGCAATTGCATCGGATTCGGCTCCCTGGTAGTCTTTGGGGTTTATGACACTTGGGCATTACAATTTACAGGTAGTTGAGGAAGAGCAGGAGACATATGGCAGGCAAATCCCTGTGAGACCACTCAGAAACAATGGGACACAGGGAATCTAGCTAACAAGCCCCTGCCTGAAGCCCTCTTGTTTAACATAGTTAATTCAAATTAGGTTAAGAAAACATCCTAACACCTTCTTTCTAAGCAGGGTTCTCTGTCTATTTTGGGCAGGAAAGGGGAGAGATTTTTATTTCCCAATAAACAGCTTAAAATCAGTATCCTAAAAAGCAGCATCAGGATGGCAGAATTTTGGCCCCTTCCCCTGCCACTACTAGCTTAATCCTACTCAGGCCATTCAATCTGAGGGCCACAGCACTATTTACCCAAAATGATTTCCCTCCTGAAAGCAAATATAGTAATTCCTGTTATTGACCCTGTGTCCTCTCATACTCTGGATCTATCACAATTTACCATTTTCTTTACTTTGTGTGGACGGTTAAGTGGCTTTAACAAACATAATGTATACCTTCATGACAAATCAAAACTTCCAATTTCATCCTTTCCCAAGAATTTGTGTGCTTGTTTGCATTCTGCTCCTATTGCCTTCCCTGTTCTTTCAGTGACTATGTCTGATCACTGCCCTTTTGTAGCCCCCCTGATGTGTATCTAATTCTCTGGGGATAGTCTTGTTTGCACTTATACCCTTGAGAAAATTGCTGCTATTCAACATTTTGCTCCCAAACCCAATAACATATTTAATAAAATCTCAGAGGATGAGGTATCTCTCACCCTGATCAAGGCCATTCATTCCACCTATAGCTTTGATATCCTCCTTCCTTGGAATCTTATTACATTGATGGTCACCATTCTCTGTTCTCTTCAATCTCATTATGTGTTCTTCACCATAGTCACAAAACATGCTGAGGTTTCTAGCAACTTAAATATATTTCTTGAACTTTGATCCTATCTAGCTTTCATATAAACTTTTTTTCTTCATACAAACTCCCTGAAAGACTTTTCTAACTTTTCTATTTCTACTTATCAGTTTAATTTTTCAACCCATCAGAATCTGGATTCTGTCCCTTCTTTTTACTCCAAAACTGGTAATTTGACCCTTAATGTCACCCAAAACATTCTCATTTCCAAAATCTGTGATATTTTAAAGATACTTATTTTTCTGAATCTGTTGACATTAAACACTATTGAGCACACCTTGCTCTATATTTTTGGAAGTAACACATAATCATTATAGAATCACAAATAAACCAAAACAGTAAGTATTTTGGTATACTAGTATATCTTTAGATTTTTAAAAATATATATTTTTATTGATTTCAGAGAGAAAGGAAAAAAGGAGAGCTAGAAACATAAATGATGAGAGAAAATCATTGATTACCTGCCACCTCCATAGCCCCTAACAGGGATTGAGCCACAACTCAGGCATGTGCCTTGATCACAAGTTGAACTGTGACCTCCAGCTTCATAAGTGAACACTCAACCAAGTCATGATGACCAGGCTTTCTTTCAATTTTTAATGAATTATTATTGATATCTATATATAATGTTTAAGTAGAAATGATATAGATAATAATTTGTAACATTATAGTTTTATTTAAAATTTTACTTATAACTAGAGGCCTGGGGCACAAAATTTGTGCATGGGGGGGCTCCCTCAGCCCAGCCTGCACCCTCTCCAATCCGGGACCCCTCGGGGGATGTCTGACTGCCAGTTTAGCCCCAATCCCTGTCGGCAGTCAGACATCCCCTCTCACAATCCAGGACCACTGACTCCTAACCACTCACCCGCCTGCCTGCCTAATGCCTCTAACTGCTCCCCTGCCTGCCTGATCACCTCTAGCCATCTCTGCCTGCCAGCCTGGTTTTCCCCAATGTGCATATGGCTGGGGTTCCTCAGCCTGGCCTATGCTTTCTCGCAGTTTGGGAGCCCTCGGGGGATGTCCTCAGGGGAGCAAGCCTAAGCCAGCTGTCAGATGTCCTTGGCTCTGCTATGGAGACGGGAGAGGCTCAGGCCACCACTGCTGTACTTGCCAGCCATTAGCCCAGCTCAGGGCTTCTGGCTGAGTAGCACTCCTCCTGTGAGAGCACACTGACCACCAGGGGGCAGCTCCTTCATTGAACTTCTGCCCCCTGGTTATCAGTGTGTATCATAGCAACTGGTTGTTCCACCATTTGGTCAATTTGCATATTAGCATTTTATTATATAGGATTATATAAGATATATATAACATACCATATTCATAAGGTGGCTATTGTATTTTTCCTAATTTATTGATCAGTTCTTTGATCGATAGACTATCTAGTTTCATTACTTTTAGGAACAATGCAACAAATGATATTTTACTTGTATCTTTTAAATTTTTATTTTTTTAAATATATTTTATTGATTTTGTACAGAGAGGAAGGGAGAGAGATAGAGAGTCAGAAACATCGATGAGAGAGTCTTCAATCAGCTGCCTCTTGCACACCCCCTACTGGGGATCTGCCCGCAACCAAGGTACATGCCCTTGACCGGAATCGAACCCGGGACCCTTCAGTCCCCAAGCTGACGCTCTATCCATTGAGCCAAACCGGTCCCGGCATCTTTTAAATTTTTAGTTAATAATCCCTTAGTATACACAACTAAATTTGGAATTTCTGTGCTAAAGTGAAAACATATTTTTAGTATTTTTGTCACAAACATTGCAGTTTAATGATGGTGAGATTTTTAACTTTATTACCTCTAAAAAATTTAACAATTTAAACCAGTGCAGATTTAGTGTGCTAGATATTGTGCTCTCTTCTATAGAATAAATGTAAAATATTTGAATGCATTTTCAAATTGCACACTGAATGATAGTGTTGCCAGTGGAGATGGGGTCCTTCCATGGAGTCACAAGAAAAGCATTTTGGGGACCCCCATATGAAATATGTAGTGGTAAAGTTTATTGGAATAAAATTATAAGATTGCCCCAAGTTCCTGGTGTCTCATCTCAGTCTGTCTCACTGTGGAAAAAGGCCAGTCTTGTCTTCATCAAGCCCAGAAGTAGAGTCAGGGTCCAGAAATTCTGTGCCATTGGTTCAGTCCATGCCAAAGTTTAGCTTCTGTCCCCATCTGACTAGCTTAGTCTCTGTTCCCGGCTGCACTCCAGCCAGTGCTGTATTTCTGTATCTAGGCCCAAGGTTGAGCCCACATGGCTGTTGGCCCACACTTGGGCCATGGCTGTGATACAGAGAAAATGTGCCTGTGGATGAGTGCCTGAAGGAGCAAAACCTGTTACCAGCCAGAGAATTTTGTTAAGCTTTGATTATATTACCTTTGGCTTTCAAACTCACCAATCTCTTTCCCAGTCCTTCCCCCTAACCAATCCTGTCTTGTCCCCAGGTTAGACACTTCAACTTTATGCTTGCTATCTTGGATCCTACTGGTCAGGGACTCAGCAAAGGAATTTCCCCCTTATTGTTTTATCTCTCCCTATGGCAATCTGGGCTAATGAGCAATAATGTTTCCTGCCTGCTTAGGAGAATAGGTCCTGAGGGTGGTCCTCTGGAATGTGTGAAGCTGTAGCTTCTGACTTCCTTAAGCTTACTCAGTTTTGCTCCTTTCTCTTTTAATGATATCTAGCTACCGATGCTAACAATAGCAACTACTCCTTAAATTTAAGTGATATAGTTATTTGCAGTGGTTAAGTTGTAAGGGATATTATATGAAAGCTCAGCCCAGAACGTGAAGGTAAAGTGGTGATTTATTGGTTGTTTTGCATGTTCTTACTATAACAGTAATCATGACTCAATAATATAAAGATTTTTGGTGGGGTATCAAGTGGTAAGTATCATCATGCACTAATTTGCCTAATTAGGCAATTACAGTGGAATTTCAATCACAGTGTGTTTTTAGCTTTTAATTAGACACAATTAGACCTATTAAATAAAATTCAACTACAGCTTTCTTGAAGGTGTTACAGTAGTAGGCTACTAGTTAGATATTAACAAGGAAAGAGGGAGCAAAGGGAACAAACATCTGACTAAGCAGGTAAATAGCATTGAGGTTACCTCATGGAGTAACTGACATACCGTATTTTTCAGACCATAAGACGCACTTTTTTCCCCCCAGAAGTGGGGGGGAAAAGTCCCTGCGTCTTATGGTCCAAATATAGCCTACACATATACTGTAAAAAAAAAGTTTTTTTACTTGCCCGGCTCTGTGTGGTCTCTGTGTGCTTGCCTGGCTCTAAAATGGTTCTAAATGCTGCTGTTTACTTTACAGGGTTGATTACATGTGTTTATGACTGTGATGTTGGGTTTTAATGCACATAAAATATTTTAGGACACTATTTGTTTCAGAATCTTTTTTTCTTCATTTCCCTTCTCTAAAAACTGGTGCGTCTTATGGTCCGGTGCGTCTTATGGTCCGAAAAATACGGTAGTTCTACCAGCTTAATAGGCCTGGGGGATATATTACAGACATTTTAAGATGGGGAAGGGTCAGGGAAGAGGAGCAAAGAGAAATTCCAGTTATCTGCATTATCAGCACATGTGCAGACCCCTGCACAAGTCACCTCAAAGTGACCTTTCCTCATTTGCACCCTGATTATAATAAATTAGCATTGTGGCTTTTATCTCCCTTGTGGGCAAACCTAGAGAATTGTGGGTAGGAGCCAAAGTGGCAGGACACCCTCAAAGGAAATCACAGTATAGGATTGGACAGTGTAAAAGTAACCCTGCTCTTTTCAGGGATTGGCTAGTTCCAAAATAAACCTGCTCTTTTCACAGCCTAAGAGAATAAAAGAGCATAACCCCGAGGGACTGGTGCAGTTGCTCTGCAAGCCTGCCCACTCTCAATCTCTCCCTCACGAGGGTGTACTTTTGTTTTAATAAATCTTGCTACTGCCGCTTGAACTGATCCTGTGAATGTGTCCCTGAATTCTTTCCTGTGACACCTCAAGGAACCTTATCCTTCCTGGTGGCAAAGGCAGAACCTGTACCTGCCCTGATTATTTTTTTTTTCCTTTTGAACATCGGGACTCACTTCCTTGTACATGATGAGTGCTCAATTGTTAAAATAAAGATTAAGTATCATAAAGGACATTTCATGTATCTTTAAAATATGATGTTCGAAAACTATAATTGAAAGTTGATGAGAAACATGGCATCTGGAACTAGACCCATGAGTCTTGCAAAGGTCATTTTGGTACCTCTGTAATTGGTATGAACTTGTCCTTGTCACCACCTCCTGAGGAAACTGAACAGTTTGTAACCAAAGATGACATATTTGAGGTGGCACAACTCTGGCAAATGCAGGGAAGGACTACAGTCACTGCTCAGATAGCAGCCTAGAAGAGGCAGTTGCTAATCTCAAGTTGCACAGTTCCCTTGAGAATCACTGAATGGATGTGGCAGCAGTCAGGGACACAGAAAGGAGGTTACCCATGATATTAACATATCTAAGTTTCTTCTTTCTTCCTTTGCTTCTTTCCTTCCTTCCTTAACTCACTTTTATACTCAGAGAAAAACAAAATAGACCTACCTGTCCCATCCTCCACCTCATCATAAATATGTTCTCACTTATTCAATTATTTTTCAAATATCCAGGTATATCTCAATTATATTTATATTGTCCTGTAACTAATTAAATATTCTCTTTTAAAAACTAAATTTTATTGATTTTCCACAGAGAGGAAGGGAGAGAGAGAGTTAGAAACATGGATGAGAGAGAAACATCAATCAGTTGCCTCCTGCACACCCCTACTGGGGATATGCTCGCAACCAAGGTACCTTGTTTCCCCGAAAATAAGACATCCTCCGAAAATAAGACCTACTTACAGGTTTCCTTCTGAGTGAAATATAAGGCATCCCCCCGAAAATAAGGCCCCCCCTAGGCTAAACATGAGAGATTTGGTCCACTGATTCTGAAAGAAATGGAGTCATAGGAAATTCACCAGAAAATTCAGGAATTGGATTGTTATGATGCTGTTCCAGAAGATGATGAAATGATTGTCATTTAATAAATGAGTAAATTCTTGATACTGTAGGATTCACAGTTTGTCTGGTTTGTGTTGACAACTACCGTACTACCGTACCGTATACAGGTAATAAATTTCCTTTATTTTCATTTAACAATAAATGTGTACCATATTCTTCTTCATGGAAAAATAAGACATCCCCTGAAAATAAGACCTAGGGCATCTTTGGGAGCAAAAATTCATATAAGACACTGTCTTATTTTCGGGGAAACAGGGTACATGCCCTTGACTGGAATCAAACCTGGGACCCTTCAGTCCGCAGGCCGACACTCTATCCTCTGAGCCAAACTGGTTAGGGCTAATTAAATATTCTTTATTAAAAATTAAGCAGGGATGGGAGAAATAGATATTTTAAAGGGACAGTTGTTTCCTCCACTTGCTAATGAAACAGCTAGTTATTGTCTGAAACACATGTAACAAGCAAGAGAGGTTTTGTATACCATTGAAAGTCATAGTGATCTGAAAATCTGCTTCGAAAGTGGTTGTGTAAAACTAGGATTCCTTCTTTCTATCCTCTGTAATTATCTAAGAGAAACAAGAGAAATTAGAGACAAAAATGCAAACTCAATTTTTATTTTTTTTATTCTTTCAGATCTATGAGACCTTTAAACCCTTATCCATTTCCATTTATCTGATGATTGGTGTCACTGAGAATCTTCTCATATGCCTATTGGCATCTATATGTCCTCTTTGGAGAAATGTTTGTTCAGGTCCTTTGCCCATGTTTTAATTGGATTGTTTGACTTTTGGTGTTGACTTTATAAGTTCTTTATAATTTTGGATATTAACCCCTTATCAGATGTAGTGGCAAATATGTCCTGCCATTCAGTGGGTTGTCTTTATTTTTTGATGCCTTATTTTGCTGTGCAGAACCTTTTAAGTTTGATGTGGTCACGTTTGTCTATTTTTTCTTTTGTTCCCCTTCCCTGAGGAGATATATCAGAAAAATATTGCTAAGAGAAATGTCAGAGATTTTACTGCCTAAATTTTCATCTAGATTATTATGGTTTCAAATCTCACATTTAAGTCTTTAATCCATTTTGAGTTTATTGTGTATGGTATAAGAAGGTGGTCAAGTTCCTTTCTTCTTTCTTTCTTTCTTTCTTTCTTTCTTTCTTTCTTTCTTTAAATCTTTCTTTCAATCTTTCTTTCTTCCTTTCTTTCATGTATCTAATATTTCCAACTCTATTTACTGAAATCTTCTAAAATATATATTTTTATAGTTTTCAGAAAGGAAGGGAGAGAGAGAAAAATAAAATCAACGATTAGAGAGAATCAATCACTGATTCACTGCCTCCTGCACACCTGGGATTGAGCCCATTAACTGGGCATGTGCCCTGACCTGGGGTTGAACTATGACCTCCTGGTTTATAGGCTGATGATCAACCACTGAGCCATGCTGGCCGGGTGAATAGTCTGTCGTTAGCCCAATATATATTTTTGCCTCATTTTTCAAATATTGTCTATAAAGAAATGGGTTTATTTCTGGGCTCTCTATTCTGTTCCATTGATCTATATGTTTGTTTTTATATCAGTACCATGCTGTTTTGATTACTATGGTTTTGTATAATGGTTTGATGTCAGGTAGTGTGATTCCTCCAACTTTGTTCTTCTGTCTCAAGATTGCTGTTACTATTTGGGGTCATAGAGAGCAGGCTGACAGCTGTTTCAGGGAAGGGGAGATGTTGGGGGGTGGAGGAATTGAGCAAAATAAAAAAATAAAAAGGAAAAACTTTAGGACACAAACAACAACATAGTGATTTCTTTGGGGAGAGTGGGTTTGGGGAGGTGGAGGTGAATATAGGAGAGATAAATGGTAATGGTCTGGCCTGCTTTGTGGTGAGGAACTCACAACACAGGTATGATGATATGTTATAAGATGGTATACCATACCTAAAGCCTGCATAATTTCATTAACCGGTATCACCCCAATAAATTCAATAAAAAGGAAAAGAAACCTAACCCATAAGATCAATGAAAGGCATGCCAAATGCAGTGGAGTTCAGGCATAAGAGAAAGTGCACAGCATCTGAGCTCTTTTTTAAAAACATGTTTTTATTGATTTCAGAGAGGAAGGGGGTGAGAGATAGAAACATCAATGATGACAGAGAATCATCAATCGGTTGCCTCCTGCAATCCCACAATCAGGTATTGAGCCAGAAAACCAGGCATGTGCCCTGAACAGGAGTCGAACTGTGACCTCCTGGTTCATAGGTTGATGCTTAACTACTTAGTCATGCTGGCTGGGCCAGCATCTGAGCTATTGATCTCAGAAAGAACCAAGAAGACTGAAGGAATCTACTCAGGTGTGAAACCTCAGTAAAGAACAGGAACTAAAAATGCAAGCCGAGACAGGAGTGTTTCAATATCTAATCTGGGTTAAAAAAGATGAGTCAGGACTAAATATTTATTTAATCATTGGTACTTCTCTTCATAATAGCAAAACATTGGGGGAAAAACTGTGCATCATAAGGATCTGTTTAATAAACAAAAGTATTCCTGTCCATACAAATCAATACTGAAAAAGTGGTAGAGAAAGTTCTTTACCTATAGGTACATTAGTAAAATGACTTCTACCATATATAATATTATTAAATGAAAAATAGCAAGCATCAGAGGAGTTAGTTATCATTATAACTTGCAGAACTTAATATTAGGATGTATTTGTCAGTATATGTAAAACATATACCTGGTAGGACATTAAAAAAAATAAACAAAATTATAATAATTACCAATTGTGTAAATAAAATAATATCACTATTCAAACTCAGAAGTGGGAACAGGGAAAGATGGTAACATGAACCAAATTTTCTTCCTTCATTTTGGATTAAATTGAGATTTATTTTTTAAATAAAAGGATTATTTTATTTATTTATTTTAAATAATAAGTCTTTATTGTTCAGATTATTACAGGTATTCCTCTTCCTCTCCCCCCCCCCCAATAGCTCCCCTCCACCTGATTCCCAACCCCACCCCATGCCCTTCCCCACGCCACTGTCTTCATCCATAGGTGTAAGATTTTTGTCCAATCTCTTCCCGCACCCCTCAGACCCCTTTCCCCCTGAGAATTGTTGGTCCAATCCCTATCTATGTCCCTGATTCTATTGTATTCACCAGTCCATTTTGTTCTTCAGATTTTTTATTCACTTGATTTTTAGATTCACTTGTTTTAGGTATGTATTTGATGTCTTTTTGTTGTTCATAATTTTTTACCTTTACCTTTTTCTTCTTCTTCCTCTTCTTAAAGAATGCCCTTCAACATTTTATGTAATCCTGGTTTGGTGTTGATGAATTTCTTTAACTTTTTCTTGTCTGTGAAGCTCTTTATCTGACCTTTAATTCTGAATAATAGCTTTGCTGAGTAGAGTAATCTTGGTTGTAGGTTCTTGTTGTTCATCATTTTGAATATTTCTTGCCACTCCCTTCTGGCCTGCATAGTTTCTGTTGAGAAATCAGCTGACAGTCTTATGGGTATTCCCTTGTAGGTAACTAGGTGTTTTTTTCTTGCTGCTTGTAAGATTTTATCTTTGTCTTTTGCCCTTGACATTTAATTATGATGTGTCTTGGTGTGCTCCTCTTTGGATTCCTCTTGTTTGGGGTTCTGTGCGCTTCCTGAATCTGTAGGTCTATTTCTTTCACCAGGTAGGGGAAGTTTTCTGTCATTATTTCTTCCAATAGGCCTTCAATATCCTGCTCACTCTCTTCTTCTGGCACCCCAAAAATCTGGATGTTGGTATGCTTTAAGCCATCCTGGAGGCTCCTTACGCTCTCCTCACACTTTTGGATTCTTCTTTCTTTTTGCCTCTCTGGTTGGGTGATTTTTGCTTCCTTATATTCCAGATCTTAGGTTTGATTCTTGGGACACGTCGATCTATAGTTGAGTTTCTGTATATTCTTTATTTCAGACTATGTATGCTTAATTTCTAGCTGGTCCTTTTCCTTTTTTTTTTTTTTTTTTTTTTTTTGTATTCTCATTAAGTTCATTTAAGGTCTCACAGAGCTTCTTGGAAGTCATCAAGTTTCTCAAAGGTTTTTAGAAGATTCTTGAGTAACCTTATAAATGTGATTCTGAACTCTGTCTAATCCAGTAGTTTACTTTCCTCCATCTCTTCCATTTGTGACATGCTCTGTGTCTCCACATTTTGGTTGTCTTCCTGTGTTGATGCAGTTGCTTTGTGTGGTAGGTGACCTATAGGGGCCAGTAGCTCAGCTTCCCCAATCACCCGAGGTGGTCGCTTTTGCTATATCCCTTTGTGGGCTGAGTGAAAAGTCTTGGTGTAATTAAGCCTTGATTGCTGTTGGTATACTGGGAGGAATTGATTCCAGGCCAATAGTCTGTGAGGACCTGCTGTGTCTATATAAGAACTGCTGTGCTGGAAACACACCTTGTTTCAGTCGGGCTTTGGTGCTCACTGAATCCATCTCCCGAATGTGTCACTTATGGGTGTGAGGGATTAAAACTGAGCATTAGGAACACTGGCTTCTGGATCTCCAATGGGGTACAGTTCAGCTACTGTCTGAGGCCACCCTGCAGGAGCTACAGCAAGAACCACAGTCCTCTCCTCCTTTGCTAGGTTAAACTGCAACTGAGAGGGCCGCTGCTTTGAGCTTAGGTATGTTTGTAGGTTGTGTGGGGTGGAGTCTCAAGGCAGATTCTCAGAGCGTCACTAGGCTGAGATGTGGTCAACAGTGATGGCTGCCCGTCAGCTGTCTCTCCGAGCCTCTCCAACCCCGTGTCTTCCAGTCTCCCCGCGTCTCGCACCACAGCACAGCAAACAAATATTCTTGTGTGAAGCTCTGCAAGCAAGCCACCCTCACTTTCCGACCCGATGGCAGACAGTCTATCCTCTCCCCAGAAACTGGATTTCAGAGAGATTAGGAGCTTGTCTCTCTTCGGGTTGAAGAAAGCAGCTCCCTCCGCCAGTCATGATCCACCGCCAGCCTGTATTGCATCCGTGCCCCCCTACCTCAGTTTTTCAGTGCTGTGCCTTGAATTCTCCTCTTTCTCTTTCGGTCTAGTTGTAGGACTTCCTTTCAGCCAGCTTTCCCTTGGGTTTAGGGTGATAGACGTTTTGTTTTATAGTTGTATTTTTGAAATTGTTGTGCACGGCAGCCTTTTAGGTATGTTTACCTATGCCTCCGTCTTCGTTCTCTTGAGATTTTTTTAAAAACAAAGTTTCAGAGAACTCTTACACACACACACACACACACACACACACACACACACACAAACTAAGAACATAAAGCAGTAAAAGCAATAACCCCTAGGGTGAGACAGTTATGTTCTTCCAATTATGTTTTCCCTTACTGCTGAATAAGGATCTAAAAGACAATAATTCCGAACCCATAGATGTACAATACCAAAGTCCATTTAGTGCTCTTTCAACCTATTTCAAACTAAGTAGTCAAAGCTTCTGAGAAGACTCCATTAGCTATTAAGAGTTTAATTTAAATATTTTTTGGTATCCATTAACTGTTGCTTTTGTGTTCTAAAAATATTGCAAAATGTCATTTTATTTTTCTATTATACTAATAAAGCATGCTATCGATACCAGAGATCAGAAAAGTCTCTGGTAAGAGCCAGAGTATATTTCAGGTTTTGTGTACCTTGTGATCTTGTGACCTTTGTCACAACTACTCCCATCTGCCTTTGTATTTCATGTAAGCTTCCATAAACAATATGGGATTAGAGGAATACACAATGTGTTCCAATAAAACTTTATTAACAAAAATAGATGGCAGAATAAATTTGGCTGGCGGCCTATGCTGACCACTAGTCTGCACTCTCACTACTCAAACTGTGTACCATAGACCAGTCAAATTGTTATTATTTGGGAGTTTCTTAGAAATGCAAGTTCCAAACTAGAGCTGGTGATTCACATTCTGTAGTTTAACAAGATCCCCAGGTGATTCACATGCTCATTAAAGTTTGAGGAAAAACTGGTCAATATAGGTTAGTTAGATCGCTTATGTTTATTGGTGTACACTCTTCAGCATTCAAAGTTCTAAGAATTAAAGTGTTGTGTGTTTTTTTTAGTATAAGGATTAAGGAATTATTAATTGCCTCCCCCACCAAGTACTTGTGCTAATTCAGTGTATGAGAATAAATACTAGATAACTCTTTTAAGGAGCCTATCGTGTGACAAGAATTGTTATAAGTATTTACAATCCATACAACAAATCTCTGAGGTATATGTCAACATTCCTATGTACATATAGGGAAATTGAGAAAAAGAGGTTAAATAACTGGCTCAAGGTCATAGATCTCATAAAGGAAGAAAATGAAAAATACATACACTGAGTGGCCAGATTATTATGATCTCTGAACACATAATAATCTGGCCACTCAGTGTAAATCCTATATAATAAAAGGCTAACATGCAAATTGTCCCCTTGACCTGGAGTTCAACCAGCAGGCAGGCCAGTCAACTGCCCATGTCCCCTCACCCTGGGCAGGCTGGCTGGACCCCACCAATGCACAAATTCATGCACAAGACCTTTAATATATATATATATATATATATATATATATATATATATATATATATGTGTGTGTGTGTGTGTGTGTGTGTGTGTGTGTGTGTGTCTGTTTGTGTGTAGGTACATGGCCTGCAACTCCTAGTATTTATTTAAGATCGAATCAAGGCAGTGAAACAATTTTATTAAAAGGTAGTTAATTTAATTAAAAATCTTAATGCATGTAAAAATAGTTTTAAGTCACATTCTATGTAGCTACAGCCACTAACAATAAAGGGAATTTTGTGACTCTTACTGATACTAGCTCATGACATTATTCTTTCTTATAATCTCACTAGAGGCTTTGTGCACTGATGGGGTCTCTCAGTCTGGCCTGCAGGGATGGGGCTGAAACCATTTCTCCAACATCCCCCAAGGGATCCCAGAGTGCAAGAGGGCACTCTGTCACTTGGCAGCGCCTGCATTGAATGTCTCCCCACTGGTGGTCAGTGCATGTCATAGCTATGAGCTAGTTGGACAGTTGGCTGGTAGGCTGGTCGGACAGTTGCTTAGGTTTATATATATATATATAGACTAGAGGCCCTATATAGAAATTCGTGCATGGAGTGGGGCTTCCCTTAACTCAGCCTTCACCCTCTCCAATTGGGGTCCCTTTGCAGGATGTCTGACTGCCATTTTAGGCCCAATCCCATTGGGCCTAAACCATCAGTCAGACATCCCTCTCACAATCTGGGACCACTGGCTCCTAACTGCTCACCTGCCTGCCTGCCTGATTGCCACTAACTGCTCTTCCTTGCCAGCCTGATCACCCCTAAATGCCAATTTGGTTCTAATTGGTCAGTTCCAATGCCAGCATAAAAAGCTCTGCCTCCTAGGCAGCCATTGGTTCCCCACAGCACCCATATTAAGTCCTTATTGGTCTGTTCCTATGCCAGTCAGCATCAAAAGTTCCATCTCCTAGGCAGCCATTGGTTCCCCACAGCACCCAACTTTAGTTCTGATTGGTCGGTTCCTATGCCCATCAGCATCAAAAGCTGCATCTCCTAGCCATGCATTGGTTCCCCACAGCATCCACCTTCAGTTCTGATTGGTTGGTTCCTATGCCAGTCAGCATCAAAAGTTTCACCTCGTAGGTAACCATTGGTTCCTCACAGAACCCACTTTTGTTTCTGAATGGTCATTTTCTATGCCAGTCAGTGTCAAAAGCTCCTCCTTCTAGGCAGCCATTGGTTACCCATAGCACTAAACTTTGGTTCTGATTGGTCAGTTCCTATGCCAGATAGCATCAAAAGCTCTGCCTCCTAGTCAGCCATTGGTTTTCCACAGCACTCACCTTCGGTTCTGATTGGTCAGTTCCTATGCCAGGCAATGTCAAAAGTTCTGCCTCCTAGGAAGCCATTGGTTCCCTATAGATTCCACCTTTGGTTCTGATTGGTCAGTTCCTATGCCAGTCAGCGTCAACAGCTCTGCCTCTGAGACAGCCATTGGTTCCCCACAGCATCCACCTTTGGTTCTGATTGGTCAGTTCCTATGCCAGTCAGCATCTCCAGGCCTATCTCTGGGCTTGATCAAAGAGGCGTGGCTGATCATAGGTCAGCATTTGGTTACAATCCTAGGCTTTTATTATTAAGGTAGATAGCCCATACATTTATAAGTGTAATGCATTTATTTTTTATTCTTATAATTAGCTAGTAAACTTGAATTATGTTTTCTCATTAGGTATAATAATTTTATTGTTCGAGGGATTGCAATTTTATCACTTTTAACACATTTTCTACAGGTGTTACTATATTTTTCAACTTAAATTTTTTTGTTTGTTTCAACGGTATAATTTTTCACATTGTTTATAAATGATGTGTTTGCTTTTAAAACAAATGAAACTATATAAATTAAAGTTAAATATTAAAACTAAAATAAAAGAGGCTTTTGGTTTTTAGTTTATAGAGGTATTACATTTTATGCACAAACATGGGTGTCCAGAGATAACTAAGTAATTTGTACCAGACTAAACCTTCCACTGAGGGTAAGTATAAATTTGGATAAAAAACCAGAAGCTGGTATTTGAAGCCTTTGGAGAACAACACAACTTTAAGAGGTTTGTGCTTTTTGTAAGTAGACACTGGTTAACACAACACTAAAAAAAAGACTGGCAAACATCTCCTCAATCCACTCAGCTGGTTCCATATGTCAGGATTGGGTTGTAAACGTAAATATAAATCATAAGTAATGAAAGCAAAGGGGCTACAATAGTTTATTCACTGCAATAAATCATAGGGTAACAAGCGGTCCCACTTTCCCTAAAAACATAGCTGTGACTGTTCCTTTAAAATACAAACTCAAACAAACAACTGGGATTTTGTCAAGAAAAGGAAAAATGACAGTTGGGAAGAAAGCTAAAAGTCCTACATAGCCTTTTCCTCTTGGTACTGTCCATGCGCCCTGCTGTTTCACAACCTGATAAGGGATATTAGCCAGAAGATTGTCATGAATGTCATGAATCATAATGACATGTAAAGTGTATTTTGGTTTAAGTCATGAAAATGGTAAGCAAATTTCAGGTATTATTCTCTATCCAATATGTGTACAATAACGTGATAAAAATAAGATATTTGAATAATTCTAAAAAAAACAGGTATGGGTATTTATAATTTGCAGATAGTGTTTGAATACTGAGTAAAATACAAAAAAATGACAAACTTTTATTTATTGTCAGTGGATTAAGTTTGCTGTATAAATGAAGAACTAACAAAACTAACAGTTTCTTATAGACCAGTAAGAATCATTTTAAGATAATGGCTAAGATCTCAAAATAGCCCAAGTGCCATTCAGGGGACGAGTGGATAAAAAAGTTGTGGTACATTTATACCATGGGATACTATGCAGCTATAAAATAGAAGGGTCTCTTACCCTTTGAGACAGCAATAAGGGACCTAGAGAGTATTATGCTAAGCCAAATAAGCCAGTCAGAGAAAGACAAGTAGCACATGATCTCATTCATGTGTGGAATTTAATGAACAAAATAAACTGACAGAATAGTTCCAGAGACATACCGTGTTTTCCTGAAAATAAGACATCCTCCGAAAATAAGACCTACTTACAGTTTCCTTCTGAGTGAAATATAAGACATTCCCCCGAAAATAAGGCCCCCCCCCCAGGCTAAACATGAGAGATTTGGTCCACTGATTCTGAAAGAAATGGAGTCACAAGAAATTCTCCAGGAAATTCAGGAATTGGATTGTTATGATGATGTTCCAGAAGATGATGACATGATTGTCATTGAATAAATGAGTAAATTCTTGATACTGTAGGATTCACAGTTTGTCTGGTTTGTGTTGACAACTACCGTACTACCGTACCGTATACAGGTAATAAATTTCCTTTATTTTCATTTAACAATAAATGTGTACCGTATTCTTCTTCATGGAAAAATAAGACATCCCCTGAAAATAAGACCTAGCACATCTTTGGGAGCAAAAATTAATATGACATTGTCTTATTTTTGGGGAAGCAGGGTAGAAGCACAGAACAGCTTGAGAAATTTTAGAGGGAGGGTGGTTGAGTGGGAATGGGTGGGGCTGGGTGGGTAGGGAGAGATTAACTGGGGAACTTCTATGAATAGCCCATGGTCACAGACAATAGTGTGGTGAAAGTGTAGGGTGGAAGGGGTCAATGGGAAAAAAGGGCAGACAAATATAATACTTTCAACAATAAAGATAAATTTAACAAAAACAAAGTTATGGCAAAAATGTATTTAAAATTACAAATATATATATATATATATATATATATATATATATATATATATATATATATGTAAATCCATGATCTTTATGAGTAAAGCAATGAAAGATTACTGAAATACCTAAAGGAAGACTTTAAAAGTGGAAAACTATTATTTCATTGCTGGAAAATGAAATATCATAAAGATGCCAGGTTTTCCCAAAGTAACCATTAGATTTAAAATTGTAAAACTGGCCAAAACTAGTTTGGCTCAGTGGATAGAGCATAAGCCTGTGGACTGAAAGGTCCCAGGTTTGATTCCGGCCAAGGGCATGTACATCTTGGTTGCAGGCGCATCTCCAGTAGGTAGTGTGCAGGAGGCAGCTGATTGATGTTTCTCTCTATCCCTTTCCCTTCCTCTCTGTAAAAAATAAATGAATAAATAAATAAATAAATAAATAAAATATATTAAAAATATATTAAAAATAAAAAATAAAAATAAATAAATAAATAAATAAAATATATTAAAAATTAGTAAAACTGAAAATCACAGCAAAATTATTTCCAGAACTGGATAAGCTGATTCAATTTCCTATAGTTGAGTAAATGTGAATGATTTGGCAAGATAATCTTTTTAATCTTCCCCCCGAGTATATTTTCCATTGATTTATAGAGAGAGTGGGAGAAAGAGGGAAAGACAGAGAGAAACATCAATGTGAGAGGAACACATCAATTGTTTGCCTCCTGCACATGCTCTGATCAGGGCCAGAGCCAGGGAGGAGTCAATCCAACCAAGATATATGCCCTTGACCAAAATCAAACCCAGGACCCTTTGGTCCATAGGCTGATATTCCATCCATTGAACCAAACTGGCTAGGGCCAGCAAGATAATTTTTAAAAATAAACAAAGAAAGGCCCCTTATTGGATGTTTGCTTATATGCAAAAGAGACTTTGAAAATATGAGAAAATTAAGGATCTTGAGTTGAGGAGATCTTCCTGTATGACTCTGTTTTGGTATCCTCGCCTACATAATGAGGACAACAGTGTTTTATTCATAAAAAGATTTTAAGAACTATAAGTAACATGGTTATAATAGTGCCAA
This sequence comes from Pipistrellus hanaki, assembly GCF_964339955.1. Lineage (NCBI taxonomy): Eukaryota > Metazoa > Chordata > Mammalia > Chiroptera > Vespertilionidae > Pipistrellus > Pipistrellus hanaki. Next base: position 89,662,874 of record NC_140524.1, read on the forward strand.
GAACATACTTAGTACTAAATAAATCTTAGTCCTCATAATTTTACCTTGGGCCTTCTTATTCTTATCCCTGAACTGTCATCTAGATCCTATATCCTCCAATTATCTATAGAAATTTAAAAATTTTTATTTAACTATTAATATTTTAAAATCTCTATCCCTTTTTGAATCTTTGTCTTCATATAAATAACTGAACACATCCTTTAAAAAAATCCTCTGATGCCAAATCTCTCTCTCAATTATAGTCTAAATCTGTCCTTCACTTTATATCCAAGTTTCTATTCACACATCTCATTATTTCCTCGCTGCAAAAGAATTGACTTATACCAAACACACTTTCCATCTCTCCACACATTCACCCTGAATCCATTACTCTCATCTCACTAATGAACTAGTAGCTTTCTAAACACCAAATCACACTTTTTTATAGTTAATTTATAAGACTTTTCCCACCTTCAGTGCTGTTGGTGAGCTCTTCCTTAAACTCTGTTTTAGTAACTTAGTCTCCATGCGGCTGCTCTCCCTGTTTTCCCTTCTATCCTATGGATAGCTCTTTCTCATTCAAATATATTGATTTTTAAAGTTATCGCTTATATGCTGACACATTCAAGAGATGTGTTCTAAGCTCTCTGCTTTATGAAAGTTGCGCCTTACATAGTCTTCTGACCAAATGTGTGATAGGGACTAACATCCAGCTTGCTTCTAGAATAAAAAGGAAGGAAATAGCTATCCTGATGAGGATGTTGCACAATAAGAACTGTCATATACTGTTATTGTGAGTGTACATTAGCACAACCTCTGTGGAAAACTACACAGGCTCCCAATATCTTCAATATAGTAACCCATTTTCTTAAGCCTAGATACATGTAAAATAGTTTCAGAATTATTAAACCACACCACTGTGAAAATTTCGATTCTCAAAATCAGTTCAATTTTTTTTAAAGGAAAACTTATTTATTTTTAAAACTAGAGGCCCGGTGCACGAAATTCGTACACAGGGTGGGGGGTGTCCTTCAGCCCAGCCTGCACCCTCTCCAATCTGGGACCCCTTGAGAGATGTTCAGGCCAGCAGGGAAGGGCAGTTGGGAGGGACCAGGCAGGCCTGCAAGGGAGGGCAGTTGGGGGCATCAAAGTTGTAGGGAAGGGCAGTTGCGGGGGGAGGGGGTGTAGCCAGGCCTGCAGCAGAGTGCAGTTGGGGGGGAACAGGCCTGCAGGGGAGGGCAGTTAGGGGTGACCAGCCATGCAGGGGTGGGTAGTTAGGGGCAAACAGGCTGGCAGGGGAGCAGTTAGGCATCAATCAGGCTGGCAGGGGAGGGGTTAGCGCAGGGGTCCTCAAACTTTTTAAAGTGGGGGCCAGATCACGGTCCCTCAGAGAGCTGGAGGGCCGGACTATATGAACTACTAATTCCTACTGTAATACCTCGGCTGCGCTCACTGCCCAAAAAACCTGGCGGGCAGGATCAGACTCCTCTGTGGGCCGCATGTGGCCCGCGGGCCATAGTTTGAAGACCCCTGGTTAGCGGATGATCATGTTGGCAGGCAGAAGCAGTTAGGGGCAATCAGGAAGGCAGGCAGGAGAGCAGGTGGGAGCTAGCAATCCTGGATTTTGAGAGGGATGTCTGACTGCCCATTTAGGCCCTATTCTACTAGAAGGCCTCGAGGAGTCCCAGATTGGAGAGGGTGCAGGTTGGGCGAAGGGACCCCCTTGCACGAATTTCGTGCAACAGGCCTCTAGTTAATTATGTTAGTTAGGGCTTTTTTCCCAGTACATTTAGGGCTTTTTCTTGAGTCAAATGCCTCTCTTTCCACACATAATTAGTAAGTCTTTATTATATAATGCACACTGAGATGTAGATATTTCTGGATTCTGAAATATTTCTGTTCTTCTTGTTCCAGCTGGTAGTAACTTGAATTGTTTGAATCCCAACTCTATAAGTACTCATATCACATCCCTCCACCCATACCTCCATGATCAGCAGTAGCTTAAATAGTTCATTTCTTTCTGCCTTTCAGATGTTATATGCTCCCCAACACATAACACATTCAGGCAAAATTTACATCTGTATTTGGGAACTCCTCTTTTTATGGCTCCCTTCTTTCAGATTTCCCCATCACTTTTCAGCTATTCTGGCAAACCCAAACTCTGACTTCTGACTCCAACAGCCAGTAACAATGCAGTGTTCTCCTTTAGGTCAAGAGCCCCACAAAAATTGGGGTGCTTTTAGGAAAGAAGCCTATTACCCAGAAATTTTACTCAAAGTACTTTCCTTTCCTTCAGGTTTTATTTAATTTGTGCCATTCTTCAGTGCCTTTAAATAATTTTTTCACCCAACTGTACAATGGCTTTCTGCAGGAAGGTGATTCTGAAACAACCTACTCAACCATTACCTGAAATGAAACTATAGTGACTAATATTTATTTCCATATAGTTGAATTTTTAGAATCTCACCCAACTTGTTGATTATTTATTTATTTTATGCTTTCTCTTGTTATGCCTGTTTTAGTCCCCTGCATCTTCCATTATATTACCTTGAGTTTTCTGTTTGTATTATTATCTTATCTGAAAAAGTAGACCAAACTTATTTGAGACTTGAAACAAACACTACATGTATTAGTGTCATACTTAGATAATCACTTTACATAATATATATATATATATATATATATATATATATATATATATATATATATATATATATATACACATTCCATAGACATTCTTTGGCTCACTTCCAGAACTCTAATGCTTTCTATAAGTGTCCAATTTCTGATTTCCTTTTTGTTAGATTCATATTTTGTAAGAGATGGGTGCAACAGAAAAAAAGAAGTGGTTTCTCTTAACAGAAGTACATTATTATGTGAATTTTACTGTGGAATTTATACAGAAATATGTTGTGAGTTTTAATATCAACATTAAAGCTAATCTGTTTCAACCATTTCACACTTTTTTAATTCATTCTCCTTTAGAGAAATTATTTCATCCAAAGATAAATCATTATCAAAATGGTCTCACTACATGTACATTATTATGCAAATACTGAAATTAAAATTACCACTTGCTTTCTTGTGGCTTAATAATCATAACATTTTTTTTATCTCCGGGTCAAATACCATTGACTTCAACTTGTGAGTTTGTAAAATGAATTAATTTAGGTTGTGTGCCAGAATGAAAAGAAGGATGGTAATGGATCAAGCTAAGTGAAGCTGTAAAAATAAAACTGTGTCAGAGTGAGGAAGAGTTAAAATATGCTGAATTTCTATCCATTTTGGGTTTAATATTAGTTCAGCTCATTAGGCAGAGAATGGATTAAGTTAATCCCAATTGTAATTATACATTCTATCAGGCATAAAAAGGTAAACGAGAGAGCAAGTCTGCATTGCCATAAAATTCAGGTTTGAGATAATCAGCACAACAGAATTAAGCTGTCACTGAATGACATTCATTATGCAGCACAAGCCTAAAGCAGATGGAACTAACTCATTGTTGGCTGATTTCTAGATGTCAAGAAACAAATATATTTAGCTAGCTTCTGAGATTTAGCAAAATACTTATATGGTAACTGTGCTAACAGTCTTTTAGAGAATACACATCAGAACTTGAAACCAGTATTTTCTTACCCCTGAGAGATAGCAAACAGAAATGAAAATGATCCTATATAACAAAAGGCTAATATGCGAATCGACCAAATGGAAGAATGACTGGTTGCTATGATGCACACTGACCACCAGGGGTAAGACGCTCAATGTAGGAGCTGCCCCCTGGTGGTCAGTGCGCTCCCACAGGGGGAGCACCGCTCAGCCAGAAGCCAGGCTCACAGATGACAAGCGCAGTGGCAGTGGCAGGAGTCTCTCCCACCTCTGCAGCAGCACTAAGGATGTCCGACTGATAGCTCCTGGACTGCGAGAGGGTGCAGACTGGGCTGAGGGATTCCTTGGAGTGTGTGAATTTCATGCACCAGGCCTCTAGTTACATTATAATCTTTAATAGTATACATTCTAGACTAAATCTTAGATTTATGTTGTTGCTTTGGTGACTTTTAGAACATGTTCATATTTCTCAAGTTGTGTAAATTAAGAGAAATAACTTTTAAGTTATTCCTATTAAAAAAGTCAAATTTAGTTTTTAGTTGGCTTTTATTTGTTAAAATACTAGGCAGTTGAGGTTTTTAGACTGACCAAGATGCAAAATTCAAAAATTCTTTAGAAATTTGGGTCTTCTCCACATGTTTGATTTTTCTGACCCATGTCATAGACTATTTCTTAATCAGGATAGTAGTTGAGTCAGATATTTTTCTGGTGCTTTGTTATCATAATTCCTCTCCTTATTTTAGTGACTACTTCCAATCTATTGCAACCCCCAACCAACATTGTCATAGTTCAGGTCCCACCTCAAACTGTTACAACTCAAGAATTCAGGCAAGTGGAATTGAAAGAAAAAGTCAGAAGGTTAAATTAAGAGTGCTTGTAAGGGAATTATAATGTTACTAGAGGCCCAGTGCACAGAAATCCGTGCACTCAAGATGGTCCCTCAGCCCAGCCTGCATCCACTTGCAGTCCGGGACCCCTTGGGTGATGTCTGACTGTGGCTTAGGCTCGGTCTTCCTAGGGAGCGGCCTAAGCCATAGTCAGATATCCTTAGAGCTGCCAAGGAGGTGGGAGAGGTTCCTTAGTGCTGCCAAGGAGTCAGGAGAGCTCGCATCAGCCCTGCTTTTGGCTAGCAGAGCTCCCCCTATAAGAGCATATTGACCACCAGGGGGCAGCTCCTGTGTTGAGCATCTGCCCCCTGGTGATCAGTGCGCATCATAGTGACTGGTTGTTCATTCCACTGTTAGAGCCAATTTGCATGTTACCCTTTTATTATATAGGATATTATGGTATATAATCTAAATTGGAAAGTAAGGATATTATACTGGATTTAGAGGAGTGGGAAACATAAAACCTAGTAGCATTGATAGATTGTTGGTTCTTATATGGTCAAAGAATTCTTGACATCAGGGCACTAAAGGGAGTAATCTTTACAGAGTGAAATGCTTGAAACTCGTATTACTATACGATGAGCAAGCATATATTGCTAAAGACTAAGTGTATGATTATGGAATAATTGGCTGAGCAGAACTTCCTGGAAAGAAAGGAGGCCAAGAAACTGAGAGGCAGGGTCATTAAAGAATTAACTACATTAATTTTAAAATTAATATAATCTATGTTAATATCACTGATAATTATAACAGGTGTTGTTGAGAGTGTCATGCATATGGTTAATGAATGAACATAATTTTGTATGTATGATGAATGAATATACGTCCATATGTGTATATGTATTAGAAGGCTTAATTCAAATACAGTGTTGTTCCAATTTAGTCTTAGCTGGTGCATTAAAGAATTTAAAAAAAAAGCATAACCACTTTCCTTGTTCCAACCATAATTCATTTTGTATTATGGTTAAATGAATACATGTCTACCTTCTCTCCTTCAAGACAGCCATAGGGCTATTTCTTTTTAAAGATACACATTTTTATTGATTTCAGAGAGAAATGGAAGGGGAGAGAGAGAGAGAGAGGATAAAAACATCAATGATGAGAGAGAATCATCAATTGGCTGCATCCTGCACGCCTCCCACAAGAAACCAAACCCACAACATGGGCATGTGCCCTGACAGAATCAAACCATAGGTTGTCCCTCAAACACTGAGCACACTGGCCAGGCAAGAGCTAATTCTTGTTTTCTGCCTCCCACTGATATGGTACATAAGAAACACATTTATTATGAAGAATTAAGCAGAGAGAGCATCAGCTTTGAAGAGGTAACATTTGTTTTCATCAGATGTTGACATTTAGTGGCAAAGTTCATATGCACATATGAACAGTGGAATTGTTTATTAAAAAATACCATTAGTAAAGGTTTACTTTGGATTTTATTCTGCCTTATGTACAAAATGCTTCACATGCATAGCATTACTTCAGCTATACTTCCCAATCTTTAACTTTTCTTTTTTAATGCTTCTTCAGTGATTTTTAGTAGCTTTACCAAATGATATAACTATCACCATGATCTGATTTTGGAACATTCTAATCCCTCCAATAAGATCCTTTAGGCCCATTTACGGTTAATCCTCTTTATCACACGTTGCCCTAAGCAACCGCCAATCTACTTTCTGTTTCTTTAAATTTGCTTTTCTGAACATTTCATATAAGTGAAACCCTACACTATGTAGTCTGTGTTTAGATTTTTTTCACTTAGCATAATAGTTGGAGTATCAACCATGTTGTTGCATGTATTACTACTTACGTTTCTTTTACTGCTGAATAACATTACAATGTATGGATATAAAACTTTTTGTTTCCATTCATCAGTTTGGGGCCATTATGAATACAGCTGCTGTAAATATTATCATACAAAGATTTTTGTGGACATATGCTTTAATTTACCTTAAGTAAGTACCCGGGAATAGAATTGATGTATAGAATGATAACAGAGGTATTTTAAAAATAGATTTTGTTTTCAAAAGCAGAACAGATGCTAATTGTTCTTAAATAATGCAAACTAATCTTGTTATACTATCCAAGATATAGAGCTCCTTTTAAAAAATTTAGATATCTGAAAACATTTTTAAAAAATCTTTATTGTTGAAATTACAGATGTCCCTCTTTTTTTCTCCCATTGTCTCCCTCCAACCGGTTCCCACTCTACTCCCGACCTTCACCACCCTATTATCTATGTCCATAGGTAATGCCTATCCTATCTAATCAAAGGGCAATATGCAAATTGACCATCACTCCAACACACAAGATGGCCTCCTGCATATGGTCAAAGATGGCCACCCCAATGTGGACACAAGATGGCCAGCAGGGAAGGGAAGTTGTGGGGTGGGGGGGACCAGGCTTGCAGAGGAGAGCAGTTAGGGGTGACCAGGACAGCAGAAAAGGGCAGTTGGGAGGAACAAGGCCTTTAGGGGAGGGCAGTTGGGTTCAACCATGCCTGTAAGAGAGGCCATTTGAGGGCAACCAGGCCAACAGGGGAGAGTAATTAGGGGGCAACCAGGCCAGCAGGGGAGGGCATTTGGGAGTGACCAGGACTGCAAGGGAGGGCATTTGGGGGCAACCATGCCTGCAAGGGAGGCCAGTTAGGGGTGACCAGGCCTGCAGGGGAGGGAAGTTTGGGGCAATCCAGCCAGCAGGGGAGCAGTTAGGTGTTGATCAGGCTGGCAGGGGAGTGGTTAGGGGATGATCAGGATGGCAGGCAGAAGCATTTAGGGGCAATCAGGCAAGCAGGGAGGCAAGATGTTGAGAACCAGCAGTCATGGATTGTGAGAGGGTTCAGGCCTAAATGGGCAGTCAGGCATCCCTCTAGGGCAGTGTTTCCCAAACTTCTCTCATGATGAGAATCACCTGGTGGAGTTGTTAAAATACAGATTCCTGAATCCCAACTAAGAAGTGCTAAACTTGAATTTTTGGAAACATTTATGTAAAATTGTATACTTAACTTAGTGCTCTGCAAACCAGGACACATATGTACTGCAGCAATTCTGTATGTGTTGCATGTGATTTTGAGCTAAATCAAAAGACTCCTTTTGTGCCTTGGCTGGTGTGGCTCAGTTGGTTGGTGTCATTCCATGGACCAAAAGACTGCCGGTTAGATTCCCAGTCATGGCACATGCCCAGGTTGTAGGCTCAATCCCTGGTAGGCGATGTGAAGTATGCAGCCTGCAGCCAATTGATGTTTCATTATCTTCTTTCTTCCTTCATCCTCCCTCCTTCTCTCTTTTCCTCTCTCTTCAAAAACCAATAAAAATACTTTAAAAGACACGTTTTGAAAATAACTTACTTAGCATCACATTAATAATCATATTTTAAAAATGGTGATGTCCAAATAATTTTGAGAAAAGGGCATTTTTGTGTCATGAGGGAAGTGCTCTTTTCAAGCATCAAACCATTATAGTTAGCAACTGTCCCTAAGAAGGTAGCCATCTGTCATTATGTATTGTCAAAAGGAATATTCATTAGCATTGCTTAAGTGAACTGTTAGCTTTTTCACACTTGTTTAGTTATTATGTCTACAATTAATAATTTGCACAAAAACTCACTGGCAAATTCTAATATCGAATTTTAGAATTAGTTTTTATTTCAAATACTATTTTGATTTATTTTAATTTTTAAAAAAAGGAGGAACTACAAAAACTTTGTTTTTTCTCATCAGGAATGTTGCCTAGTTTATGACCATGAATATGAAACGTCTTTAAGTTTTAGCATTTGCAGCTTCTAAAACTCACTGCCAAATTGGAGAAAAATGTGGGTGTATTACTTTAGTGTATAGTGCCAGCAAGAAAAATTTTATTTTAGGAATATTAATAAAGTAGATAAAAGGGAAAATATTATGTAATAGATTATAAGTTCAGTCTTTACTTCAATACAGGCTGGGGCAAAAGTAGGTTTACAGTTGTGAATAGGGAAACAAAGTTTATTCTTGTATTGTTATTTATTTATTTATTTATTTATTTATTTATTTATTTATTTATTATTGTCCATATGAACAACTGTAAAACTACTTTTGCCCCCTCTCTGTAGAGAAAACGATTTTTAAGATGATTATAATACACCCAATTATTTCCTTTTTGGGATATAAAATGGTTGGTTTCTTTGCCTTGAGTATTTGTGTGTGTGTGTGTGTGTGTTTTTGTTTTTTTTCATTTGAAAGTCATTTGCTATTCCTTCTATTCATCTTTTCTCTATTTTATACCCTTAAGATAAATTTTAGACATATAATAAATTGCCCACTAAATAGTTGGCCTTGTCAAACTGATAGGCAGGAAGGGAAAGAATCATTTGGTTCTAAAAGTCCATTTACTTATTAATGAAAGGCTAGGTTCATATATCTTCTGTGTTATTTCATCCCAGGTAGAGAGACCTGGAAGAAAGAAGTGGGATGAAAGCTAGGTTTTTGAAATGCTACTTAAAAATCTCTCTATGACTTAGATTCCATTTGTTATAGAAATGGCTTTTGAAATATATAACTTCTATTTTATGAAGAGGTTGGAGAAAGGCAAACTAGCAGATTCAGTAAACATACATCCTGTGGTTACACATGGAACATAACAGAAAACCTTTCCATTATTTAATAACAGATTTGGAGCAAAACACTTCATCTTCCTGAACCGTAATTTTCTTATCTAAAAAGGGAGTTAAAAACAACTACTCAATGTTGTTATTTTGAGGATAAGCTATATAAAGTACTTAGAGTAGCTAGCACAATTGGCATTACATAATTGGTAGTAATGTTATTATTATCATCACAGATAATACAAATATTGGACTATGTTTATAAATAGCAGTTACAGACAATATTGTATAGAGCTAAGAATTCCTATATAGCTTTGCTATCTTTGTTTCACCAGGTAGGAGGAGTTTTCTGTCATTATTTCTTCAAATAGGGTTTCAATATCTTGCTCTCTCTCTTCTTCTGCACCCCCATAATGCAAATGTTGGTACACTTGAAGTTGTATTATGACCAAAATTACATATCCCTTTCTTCAGAAAAAAATCCATAACAATTAGATTTCCAATAAATAAGATCTCTCTCTTTCTCTCCTTATCTCCGTGTATGTAATTTGCACAAAATGATACACAGAGATGTAATTTTGTGCAAATTACACAAAATTCATTCATGGGTGGGGTCCAGCCAACCTGGCCAGGGGGAGGGGACCTGAGTGTTTGCCTGCCTATCTGCTGGTAAAACTCCTGGTCGAGGTGACAATTTGCATATTAGCAGGCCTGGCCCCCATCAACTGCTCTCCCCTGCAGGCCTGGGTCCCTCGAGCTTCACTTCCCTGAAGGCCTAGTTGCCCCCACATCCCTCCTCTACTTGCCTGGTGACCCCCAACTGTCCTCCTATGCAGACTTGATCACCCCCAACTGCCCGACCTTTGCAGGCGTGGTCCCTTCCAACTGCCCTCCCCTGCTGGCCATCTTGTGTCCATATGGGGCAGCCATCTTGACCACATGGAGGCAGCTATCTTGTGTGCTGGAGTTATTGTCAATTTGCATATTACTCTTTTATTACAATAGATGAGATAGAAGCCTGGTGCACAGGTAGGGGCTGGCTGGTTTTCCCTGAAGGGTGTTTCAGATCAAGGTTAGGATTCCCTTGGGGCATAGGGTGGCCTGGGCGAGGTGACTGTGGTGGTTTTCAGGCCAGCCATGCCCCCTGGTAACTCAAGCAGAGGCCCTGGTATATGAGATTTACTTATCTTCTCTAATTGAAACTTTGTAGCCTTGAGTGGAGGCCAGGGCCAGCCAGAGCAGGCGGAAAGCTTGGCTTCTTCCATTTCCAGGGGCAACCCAAGCCTCTTGCTGGCTCCAGCTCCATCACTACCACCATTTTTATTGGGATTTATTTTTCTTCTATAATTTAAACTTTGTAGCCTTGAACGGAGGCCAGGGAAGGCCAGGACAGGTGGAAACTTGACTTCCTCCATCACCAGGAGCAACCCAAGCTGCTTTCTCTCTCCAGCTCTGTGGCTGCCTCCATATTTTTGGGTTAATTTGCATACTCACTTCTGATTGGCTAGTGGGCATGGCTTGTGGGCATAGTGGAGGTACGGTCAATTTGCATGTTTCTCTTTTATTAGATAGGATGTTTCCAGAACTATATTTATCAGTAAATATGGAATAAATGATATATACATTCCAGCTAAATTCTTATGGTAAATAGAATTCTACAAAATAGTGTTACCTGATAATGTAGCTATTCATGTGCCACAACTTAGTAAAAAGCAATTCTTTAGGAAGATATAAGCTTTTTATTTAAATATTGTTGAATTGGTTACCATGAGGTTGATATAACAACGGAGGAAATGGACTCTAGTTTTTTGTTTTTTTTTTCTTCTGGTAATTAGACCCACACACATGCACATGCACACACGCACACACACATGCACATGCACACAGCAGTTCCCTATTGGATATTGTGGAAACAGTTTCCTGTACCTATGAGTGCAGAATCAGGATTTTTAGTACAAAATAATGAAAAGTAATTCAAACAATGGGGTGTCAGGATTCTTGGGTTCCTACCTATAGCTGTGATTACAAACCTGAGGAACATTAGTAGTGTCACTAGTTATTTAACTTTTTAGAACTTCTTAATTTGTTAAATATGGAGAGTAGTGGCTAATCTAAAAAATGCCTTTTGGTGCTATTATTGTAGAACATTTTAAAAGAATTCTTAATTTGGAACCAATTCATAATCTGAAGTACCTCTCGGGTCATGAAAGAAAATTTCAGATAAAGTTTGAGTTAACTACCTTTGCAACAAAATGTATCACTAGTTTTTTGCAGGGAGAGGGAAGGAATGTCTGAGAATTTGTCATATATTATCTTAACAAATATTCATTCAATGATGTTCAAACCACTACCATAAAAACGTGACTGTTTTTCACATCACAGATGTAGCCTTTTGATTATTTTACCTAAGTTTTTACGTTTTGTTTTAATATTATTCTAATGTCAGTTTCAGAGCTGATCTGACCTAACTATTTAGTTTGGAGATGTTTTTATTCAAATGACATATTGTGAAATCCGTGGAATAAAATATTATCTCAATGTAGGTTTTATCTCCAAGCACCTAGTCGTAAGTTGTATAAATGTCTGGATAAAATATGCCATTAAATGTTAAAAAATTAAGATGTATTATAGAATGGTTCGTGTCACCTATTTTAACCATTTTGACCAGTATATTTATTCATTTGGATAAGCATACCTGGGCTTCTGCAATGAAATTATTTCCAAAGAATCTAATTTCTCTGAATTTTACATCCTGAGCGAAATGAAGTGAGGCATTTAAATGAGGACATTTATGTGCACAAGAATTATCTTCGCAACATGAAGTTAATAGGTTCCTAGTGTTTTAAAGAGGAGGGTCCTGAAAGGGTTATTGGTATGTTAGGAAAAACCATGCTTAGAGTTATCAAACACTACCTTACCTTGTGAGAAAATCAGACTTCAAATACTTTATCTCAGTTTTGTGAGTGAAAGGAAATGAAGAGAGAATTTGCTGATTTTCTTATCACTAATTAAGCAGCAACTTTTAGAGTTACTTTTCTGGAATTTACTACAGCAATAGCAGAAGAAAAACTACCTTGTGTATTTTTTTACAAGCTTTAAAATTAGAATTTTAAGCAGCAAATAGTGTGGCACTAAAACATTTTAACCAGTTTGAATTTGATGTTCCCATAATAAAAATGAAATCAGACTAATTAATGATCATGAGAAGCCATTTTAAATTCAGAATTAAACTTAGCAAATAATTATTTTGAAACGTGCACAAAATATATTTTAAAGAATGTTTGACCGTAATCAATCACCAGGTGTCTTTTTACCCATAAGGATGAAGCATACTCTAACATTTAACCATCTGTCAGTCAACATTATTTATTGAATACCTGCTGTGTACAGAATAGTTAACCTTAAAACAAATCAATCACAAAAAAGTCAAGATATTAATACTGAATACAGGCAAATGAAAGCCACTACATCAATTTCTGGCTAACAATCTAATAAGAAGCTGCTTCATCATTTTGCATTTCTGTTGTGTGCATACTCTTGAAAAGTATGATTTGCCTCTACTATAAATGCAGGCCTTTAATTAGAAAGTCAAAATATATAGTATGCAAGTATCCTACCGGCAACTGTCTTATAGTTAAAATTATCCCACTATCTCCACACAACATTTTAGTAGATGAACTTTCCTGATTGCTAAGTCATTAATTAAAGGATTAATGCTGATCTATTATCCAATTATTTATAGATAAAATGCAATGTGGTAACTTCTATGCATCATATAATGTTATCACCAATGTTCTGAGCCAACATTATAAAGAAATCTTCACTTGGTCTTTTTTATTCTTTTCTATTGTTTTTTAGAATTCGCTTTTTAAAATTAAATTTATTTGGGTAACATTGGTTAATAAAATTATATAGGTTTCAAGTGTACAGTTCTATAATGCATCATCTGTGTATTGCATTGTGTGTTTACCACCCAAAATCACATCTCCTTTCGTTACCATATATTTGACCCCTTTTATGCATTTCTCCCCACACCTCCCTTTCCCTGTGGCATCCACCATACTGTTGTCTATGTATATGAGTTTTTGTTTGTTTATCAAGTTAATTCAGTTGTTGTTATCAATTTTCTTTTTATGTGGACATAGTGTTTTTCTCTTAGGTTTCTAATTTAGTTTATTAACATTCCACGTAGATAATAGTCACTTAAAATAGTTTAGATGATTTATTTATTTTACTACCATCCCCAGTTTAAAATGCAACTAGAAAACAATATTAGAATAGTAGAGGCCTGGAACATGAATTTGTGCATGGGTGAGGACCTTCTGGGTGGCCTGCAGGGATCAGGCTGAAACTCACACTCCAATGCCACCTGTAGCTCCCTACCTGCTGCTCCCGCTCATGCCAGCCTGACTGTGCCTGCCCCTGGCTCATGCCCAATCAGTCCAGATTGGGAGATGCTTGTGCTGCTACAGCAGAGCTCGCCAGCCATGAGCCCTGCATCTTGTGTCCTCCCAAGAGGAGTGGCCTGCGGGATCAGGCTGAAACCAGATCTCTGACATCCCCCGAGTGGTCCAGGATTGCGAGAGGGTGCAGGCAAGGCTGGGGGACCCCACTGGTGCATGATCAGGCCGGGGCAGGGACTGTGGGAGGGCTCCAGGGCATGTCCGGCCCATCTCACTCAGTCCTGATCAGCCAGACCCCAGTAGCAAGCTAACTGACTGGTTGACTGTTTGCCCACTGGTGGTCAGTGCACATCATAGCAACTGGTTGACCAGTTGACTGTCTGCCCCCTGGTGGTCAGTACACATCATAACAAATGGTTGAGCAGCCTTAGCATATCATTAGCATATTATGCTTTGATTGGTTGGTTGTTCTGCTGTTTGGTCTATTTGCATATTACCCTTTTATTATATAGGATTGCATATTGCATAATGTGGATTGTTAGGGGGAAAAAAGGTTTCACCTCCAAATTGAGGATACTTAGAGCCTGAATTTTGAAAAGAAGGGTGTTCACTATTTTAGTTCAAGCTAGGAAGAAAGGTAGGAAAGAGAGAAGGGAAGAAGAAAAGGAGAGAAGAAGGAGTGAGTAAGGAAAGAAAGGAGAGGTAGAAGGAGAAAGGTACACATGTTCCAAGTTTCAAAAAGTGCCTTGCAATATAGACTTAACATTAAGAAAAATTAGTTCCTATAAGAAAATAAATTTTATTGAGTTTTATATTATTAACCTTTGGATAAGAGTATATTGACTTTCCTAGAATTTTAAATGTACTTTTAGCTACCAGAATTATATATATGCAGGGATCAGAAAGAACATTTATGATTATAAAGATTTTGCTAAAGATATAGAAGTTCAAAATTAACTCTAAATTATTTTTTTACTTCTGGTTATTTTATATATGTAGAATTATATCAGATATATGATTTGCAAATATTTTCTCCCATTCGCTAGTAGTTTGCCTTTTTATTTTGTTGATGGTTTCCTTTGTTGTATAGAAGCATTTTAGTTTAATGTAGTTCTACTTCGTTATTTTTGCTTTCATTCCCTTTGCTTTGGTGTAAAAAAAAAAATCACTAAGACCAATGATAAGAAGTTTACTACCTGTGTTTTTTTCTCAGAATTTTATGGCTTCAGTTTTTACATTCATGTCTTTAATCCACTTTGCATTAGTTGTTGTGTAAAGTGTAAGATACTGGTCCATTTTATTCCTTTGAATGTGGCTGTCCAGTTTTCCCAACACCATTTATTGAAGAGACTGTACTTTACTCAATATATTCTTGGCTCCTTTGTCATTACTTAATTGAGTAAATATGCATGGATTTATTTCTCAGCTCTCTTTTCTATGTGTCTGTTTTTATGCCAATACCATATTGTTTTGATATATCTTTTGTTTACAGAAAAATTTAAATGAAAAGTAGAAAGAGTCCCCTTATACTCCCTCTCCACTTTTGTATATCAAGGACATTAGCTATACGGTGAACAGGTAATCCAAGATATGGGATAAAATATTTGAAAATGGGAGCTGGTGGAGAAGGTCATTGGGGATGAAAAAGCAGACATTCTGTAATAGTTCCAATAATAAAGAAATTTAAAAAGAGCAAAACAAAAATATCAGTGAATATGCAGACTATGTAAAGAACTCTAACAACTCAACAGCAAATGCATAGCAACCTGATAAAAGTGAGCAAAGGAACTGAATAGCAATTGATCCAAAGAAGTATTTAAATTAATAACAAGAACATGAAAAGGATGCTTAAAATTATTAATCATGATAGAAATGCAAATCAAAACCAAAATGAGATACCGCTTTATTCCATTAGATTGGCTATTATCCTAACAACAGGAAATAAAAAGTGTTGGGGAGGACTTGGAGAAAATGGAATACTTGTGCACTGCTGGTGGGAATGTAAAATGGTGACATTACTATGGAAATCAGTGTGTTGGTTCCCCAAATAATTGAAAATAGAATTACCATATTATCCACCATTTTTACTTATGAGTATATACCCCAAAAATGGAAAGTGAGACTTGAACAGATATTTAGACACCTGTCTCAATAGCAGCATTATTCAGAATAGCCAAAATGTGGAAGCAACCCAAGCATTCATCAATAGATGATAGGATAGACAAAATGTAGCATATACACATAAATTAATATTTTTCTGCCTTAAAAAGGAATGGAATTCTTTTTTTTTTCTTTTTTAAAATATATTTTATGGTTTTTTTTTTGTTTTTTGTTTTTTTTTTACAGAGAGGAAGAGAGAGGGATAATAGAGAGTTAGAAACATCGATGAGAGAGAACCATCGATCAGCTGCCTCCTGCACCCCCCCCTCTACTGGGGATGTGCCCACAACCAAGGTACATGCCCTTGACCGGAATCGAACCTGGGACCCTTCAGTCCACAGGCCGATGCTCTATCCACTGAGCCAAACCGGTTTTGGCAGGAATGGAATTCCGGCACATGCCATACCATGGGTGAACCTTGAGGACACCATGCTAGGTGAAATAAGACAGTCACTAAAGGACAAATAATATGCGATTCCACTTATATGAGGTATCCATAGTAGTTAAATTAATAAAGACAGAAAATAAAATGGCTGTTTTCAGGATTTGGTGGAGGGGAAGGGAGGAATGGAGAGTTATTTAAAAAGTACAGGGTTTCAGTTTTGTAAGATGAAACAGTCATGGTGATGGATAGTTGTGCTGGTTGCACTTAATGCCATTGAACTATACACTTAAAAACGGTAAATTTTATGTATGTTTTACCAAAATCAAAAATAAGTAAATAAGAATAATTTTCTAAAAAAATATGCCTTCTTATTCTCATCTGACCATTGATAATTCTTTGGTGCTATTGAGAAAATGCCCAAATTGAAAACTATAATTTTTCCATCATCCTATAAGCCTGTGAAAAAATTTCAATGGCTATATTTTTTCCTATTATTACTACTATAATAAATTATCACAAATTTAGTGGATGAAAACAGCACGAATTTATTACCTTACAGTGTGTGTGTATATATATATATATATATATATATATATATATATATATATATATATATATAATTGATTTTTTTACTGAGAGGAAGAGAAAGGGATAGAGAGTTAGAAACAACAATGAGAGAGAATCATCAACCAGCTGCCTCTTGCACACCCTCTACTGGAGATGTGCCCGCAACCACAATACATGCTCTTGAACAGAATAGAACCTGGGACCTTTCAGTCCGCAGGCCGATGATCTATCTATCCATTGAGCCAAACCAGTTTCGGCACCTTACAGTTTTGAATGTCAGAATTCTAAAATGAATCTTATTGGGCTAAAATTATGATGTAGGTAGGATTTAATTTTTTTCTGAAAACTGTAGAGAACAATTTATTTTCATCATTTTTCCAGCTTCTAGAGCAAGCATGTCAAACTCAAAGGCTAACACGGGCCAAATAAACAAGTTTAAATTTATGTGGGCTGCAAAAAAACCCAAAAGCTTCAATTTTCATAGAAAAGTAGGTTTATTTTGATAGAGACATGCTGAGTACAAAGGGCTGAAATAAATGAGTCATTGTTAACATAAAATAATAGAACATTTTAATAAGCATTAATATTTTTTTCTTGAACATTAACTTACCACACACTGAATAACTGCACAAATTAATAAGTGGAACACAAATAAACCTATTTTTCTTGTTCTCTGAAAGCAAAATATTTCCTGTTCTGCACACCAAACAAGTCAGTAAAAACTAATGGCATGGCAATCAGCTGCTAAAATATTTGCTGCTGATATTTTTTAAAATGTCTTTATTGATTAAAGTATTATGTATGTGTCCTTATTCCCCCATTGCCCCCCCCCCACACACCCCTACTCATGATGCTGGTATTAGTGGAGAGAATTGGTGCGCCTGTGTGTAAGGTGCATAAGGGAAGCGAATGCAACACAATTATAGTATTCAGTTATTAGCAAACGTTTAAGTTACAAAATTGTTATTAAAATGTTTGGCTGGGCCACAAAAATGGGGCCTGCGGGCCACGAGTTTGACATGCTGGCTCTAGAGGCTGCTTGCATTCCTTGGTTCATGGCCCTCTTCCATCTTCAAAGCCAACAATCATATCATTCTAACTTCTTATTCAGTCACATTTCCTTCTCTTGATTCTCTTCTTCTGCCTCCCTTTTTCCCTTATAAGGACCATTGTGATTATGTTGAGCCCACCGGGATAAACTTCCCATGTCAAGGTCAGCCGATTAAGTGACCTTAATTTTATCTCAACTTTAATTCTCCTTTGCCATGTAACCAAATGTATTCACAGCTTCTAGAGATTAGGATATGGGATTCTTTGGGATGCATTATCCTGCCTGCCACAACCCTATTGGTGAATTGTAAACTCTAGACAGCTAAACGTTTATTTTTATGTTTTTCAAAATGCATTTGAGCTGATAAATTTTATTTTTCAATTCTAAAGACAGTAGGAAGACACAGAGAACAAAGTTAATTAAAAGGGCAATCTAAAAAGTGTTCAAAGGATTCTAGACAGGGATTCATGTGTGTTTTATGACTACTGCCAAGTAATAATCAGATACCTGGTTATAATCAAGGTATTCAAGTGACTAAGCAGGCCTAGAAAACTTAAAACATATAATCATAATCAGAGAGAAACAGACAAATGGTATGAATAACTCTTATCCAAATCTACTCCTGTCATAGCAAATCTATAAAACTACGTAGAAATTTAATTAGACTTTTCACTATTAATGCAAATATGAACAATATTGAATTAATGGCCCCATCAGATACCATGATAGATTTTATAACCATCATGTCAGTAATCTAAACTTTCTCCCCAAAGGCAGAAGTAGAAGAGAAAGAAACTTTTCCTTAACCTTTAAAATCTTCCCAAATGCAATTATGTGCTTCAGAAGACAGTGACAGCTTCCATTTCTAAGCCTATACTTTCCCGCTTGTGTCCGGATATACCATTTTCCTGTTCTATGCTCTGTTTGTCAGCGCTTGTTCATTTTGCTAAAGGGTTTTTAATCTGCCTGAGAATGAAAATTCCTAACCATAGCAACTTATGATTCATCCTTGCATATTGCCTTTCCTCTAAATTTTCAAATCCTATTACAGCCAGTCACTTATTAATGTCAATACCTGAGAAGTTAAGTGGCCAATTTACCCCAATTTGCTAGAAAGGGGAAAAGAGAATTTAAATAACTTTGCCTTTAATTAAGCTACTGCAGTCACAGAAGCAGATCCTCATATCTTTGCCACTTTCATCACACTAATAGGGTAGGATAAAACAAATATAAAACTCACAGGAAGCTACTTCCCTTTTGTGCATAAACCCAATATTAATGCCGACTTTTTAAGTGTGGAAGGTGAGAAAAATGATATCTTTGATCCTTCTTAATATTATTAACTTAATGAAAAATGTATGGAAAGAAATTGGGAAGCAACATGTTCAGTTGTTAAGAGTGAAGATTCTGGAAGAAAAGTGTCAGGATTTGGTTTATTACTCTTTTACTTAACTGTGTGATTTGAGATAATTTGCTGAACCTCAGATTCATTATATGTGAAGTGGGGAAGAGAATAATAGGAAACAGAGTTTATTCTTGTATCATTAATTAGTGTTTTATTTTCCATAGGAACAACTGTAAACCTACTCCCCCCCCGCCCCATGTTTACTTCTCCTCAAGCAACCTATTTTAACAGATTGAATGTGGAAGAATATATAAGCACCCACTTGTCTTCTAATATGCTAGACATTTTAAAGCATTGCAAACATTTAAAACAATGCTACTCTTCTCAGTAAATGTTTTATTATGTTTGTTAAGTATACTTCTTTTAAACATATTTTTAAATTCCTGTTTTAATTTCTAATAGGGTTAGTATTAATAAGTATATTGCCAATACACAAAATCTCTTGGAAGGTCTTCAATAATACTTAAGGTAATAAAGAGGTCCTGAGACCAAAATATTGAGGATAGTAAATAGTATTTTACATTCTTATCATTTTTCCTATCTAAAATGTTTTTTTTTCCTTTCAAAAATTACTTCTGGTTTTCAGAAAAATTATATGATAACTTTTCTTAAGATAACCTACTGTTGCTTACAGATATATATATACTGCAGCACAAAGAATGTGTTTGAAGTAAAATTATGAATTGTGAAGTCTGTCATGACTCCTCTGTTGTAAGGGTTAATTGTAGCAGAACCGAAAGTGGCCTGTGTTGTTTTGCTGAAGTAAAACATGTACCTACCCCACATTGACGAATGATCAAAGCATGAAACATAGTAATATTGTTGTTTCAGGACCATGGGAGAAATTGGGGCCAGTTTATCAGCATCATTTACTGGTGACACAGAGATTGATGGTTTACATACACCTGATTTAGGGAAAACCCACCCATCCCTCAGAGCACTCATGCAGGGCTCCAACATTAGAGCTGGTTACATAGCAAGAATATGCCTATGGCCTGGCCATGGTGGCTCAGTGGTTGAACATTGAACTATGAACCAGGAGGTCATGGTTTGATCCCCGTATTATGGGCTTGATCCCCAGTGTGGGTGTGCAGGAGGCAGCCGATCAAGGATTCTCACTCACTATTGGTGTTTCTATCTCTCTCTCCCTCTCCCTTCTCTGAAATCAATAAAAATATTTTTAAAAAGAATATGCCTATGTGAATATAATTTTATAAAAAGCCTAAGCTCAAACTCCCCCCTGGGCTTTCTGATTTCAAGCTGTCCTTGGTACATACATAACTCAGTGATTCCTGAGAGAAAGTGTGTCTTGGTATGGCAATTACAGAGGATAATTAATGCTTGAACCTGGCCTCCTTAGACCCTTACTGTGAGGCAGTCTTTGGCTATGATGTATTTACTGGCTTTAATTCTCTTTCTATATCATCTTTTTTTCCCAATAAACTGTAAATCCATAAGTCATGCCATTTTTGTCCTGTGAGTCTTCCTTAGCAATCAAACCCTTTCTGGTTGCCACCTTTAGTATATCAAGCAGTCAAATTTATGAAGAATAACAATAGCCATGTGTTACTTCTTTAGAATCTAGAAATACATTTACTAATAAGATAATTTTTAAAATATTAGCTATTTGTTAATATTTCTGAATCCCATATGTTGAAGTATGTACTCTAAAGTATATCAAACTATTTGTTATTAACATCATAAAAGTATCTAGTAAATTATTATAGAGAAGTATATGTCAACATTATATCTATCCGTTAGTATAGTTTTCACATCAAGTATAGTAGTTATCTTATCAAAAAAGTCTGGCAGGAAGGAGCATCAGGGTAAGTTTAGACAGTAGTATCATTAAATGCTCAGGATCTTGTAAAAATGATTTTCCTCCACACTTAGAGAACTGACTTTTCTTCCTCATGAATGTTATCTTGATTTTTATCTCATGGTGCTGCTCAGGCCATACAGGTATCAAGCCTACATACAATCAGTGTCAAGTACATAAAGATTTTTCTTTTGTTTTTACACTGTCTCTGCCTCTTTAATCAAGGAGGGAAATCTTTCTCAGAGACCCTCCCCTTCCCCTACACAGACACAGGACACAACTTAGCTGAGACCAGGTGGCTGGGACTGAGAAGGGAGGGCACTTGAGCCTCCATTTTGGATGGCAAGATTTGCTGTCATCTAGTTAGGAGGAGGGAGAGGAAATTCACGGTGTGCAAATACTCATTACTGTTACAGTATAGCACACACGTGTGTCCTCAGATTCACATCGGGTATAATAATAGTGCACAATCCCTCAGACCCAATTAAGTAGATTATCCCTCAGATCCAATTAAGTAGATTATCTTCCTTTGTCTCAGCACAATCCTGGACAGATTATTTTTCTGACATTTTGCTATATGATGCCTGCTTTCCTTAAACACCTAAGTAAATTATTTTTCAAATTTTAGGTCAAAAATCTTTCCCCATCTGAAATTTTCCAAGACACCAGAGAAGAAAGGTTTACCCTTCTATGAGACCTTACAGCATTTTGTTCAAGTCACTATTATAGAACTAGTCCTACTGAAATGGTCCATTTATTTTCTGATGCCCTGTTAGAGTGACGTCCTATAGGAACTGAAAGGTGAGCTAGTTTTATATGCCCAGCTTCCATGTAATGGGTATCTTCTTATATGTAGGTCAGATGAAAAAAAACAAGTGATTGACACCATATTTTTTCACAAAGACTATAAAGTGGAGTTAAAGGAACCAGGAAGACCCGCTATTCATTCAACAACACTTCTTTCTGAAAAAAATATATTTTTATTGATTTCAGAAAAGAAGAGAGAGGGAAAGTTAGATAGAAACATCAATGATGAGAATCATTGGCTGCCTCCTGCATGTCCCCTACTGGGGATCGCATCCACAACCCAGGCATGTATCCTTGACCAGAATCAAACCTGGGACCCTTCAGTCTGCAGGCTGATACTTTATCCACTGAGCCAAACCAGCTAGGGTCAACATCACTTTTTAATGACCATGAAAGGCTACATAGCAAGGTATTATAGACAAACTAAAGACCCAATGCATGAAGATTCATGGAGGAATTTGCCTTCCTTCCCCTGACTGCTGGCACTGCCTTCAATCTGGCTGGAGCCACCTTTCCGCCTTCCCATGCTTCCCAGGGGCCTGGAGCAGCTGGGGTGGTGGTGATGATGCAAGTGTCCTGCCCTACCCTGTCCCAGGGCCACTTAGTGCCTGCATATGCAAATTAACCTGCCATCTTTGCTGGGTTAATTTGAATACTCACTTCTGATTGGCTGGTGGGAGTTGTGAAGGTATGGTCGATTTGCATCTTACTCTTTTATTAGTGTAGATAGACCCACATTAGTTCCCTACTAGAAGGAATCTTTGCTCATGGGTTAAGCAGACAGTAAAACACCAATTACCTACACTGTGTGATTAAAAGGGATTGATAATATATACATGCCTTTTATGTGGGAAGCATGTTTGACCTTTGGGTTTAACTGCTATAGCATACTATTTATATCTTTAATCATTAACAAGAAAATACCAGGCATCCTCAGTAATAAAAGTAGCTTCTTCAGCTAAAATAACCAGCATTAAAATAAAAGAGCTATAAATATGCATGCTTTACAATATAAACCAAATGTCCCCTATGGTATAATTAAACCAATCCTTAGCATTTAAAGAGGGCTTTTCATCTGTGGATCTCAAAGTTATTCACACATTATTAATTTCACAAAAATGCCTCTAAGGTAGAAAAGTTATAGATTAGGAAACAAATTTGGGGTTCATTTGCTAAGAGTTATAATGCTAAGAGGCTTTAGAGGTGGGTTTAGAGGTCAAATAACATTTTCCTTATCCTCTTTTCAGGTCACTAGTTAGTATTATCATCATATAAAAACATCCTATGTAATAAAAGGCTAATAAGCAAATCAACTGAACAGGGGAATGACCGGTTGCTATGATGTGCAATGACCACCAGGGGGCAGACTCAACACAGGAACTGCCCCCTGGTGGTTAGTGCACTCCCACAGAGGGCGTGCCACTCTGCCAGAAGCCCTGATCTGGGCTCACAGCTGTCAAGTGCAGCAGCAGTGGCAGGAGCCTCTCTCCCCTCTGCAGCAGGTGGACTTCCCCCTAGCGGTCCCAGACTGCAAGAGGGTGCAGGCCAGACTGAGGGCTCCCCGCCACCCCCAGTGCAGGAATATTGTGCACTAGGCCTCTAGTGTCTTAATAAGCAACGAGTGTTCATGGTGAGGTGCTGGGCACTGAGCATGTTTAGTGAACACATTCCACAACATGGACTCAAACCCAAGGTACAAAAGGAATATGAAGACAAGTTTCATAAAAGGCAAAAAAACAACAAACAAAAAAAACCAACAACAACAAAACCATACCCATTTTAGGATGCAACAATTGTTTGCGGTAAAATAATTAGGAAAATATCAAATAAAGATTTAATTGGTGTCTCAGAGTATAATGGTACCACTTACCCACTTGATCATATAAATCTAGTTTTATAGATAGAAAAGAAAGGATAAGATGGTGGAGGAATGGAAGGAAAGAGGTAGAAATAGGGGTGGAGGCAGATCCAGGAGAGAGAGGGAAGGGGTATTTTGAGTTATGCATACAACTTAAACATATTTAAACCAGGAATAACATGGAAAAACATGAAGTCACAAGAACTCAGACTCAAGGGATAACTGGAGGAAGGTAAGATCTATCCTCTTCATAAAGAAATATTTACTAACTGAAGTAACTTTTACAGTGGTGCCTCACACAACGAACTTAATTCGTTCCAGGAGCAAGCTTGTTATGCAAAAAGTTCGTTATGTGAAACGCGTTTTCCCATAACAATACATGTTAAAAAAAATAATTCGTTCTGTAGCATAAAATATGCTAAGATGACATAAAAAAAATATGCTAAGATGACATATTTTTATTTAGATACATCTAAAAACATAATTTTTTTTAAAAAAAACACACATTTTTTAAATTTTAAGACAGACTAAGTAGAGTCTACCGAATCTTGCACATCTTCATCCATTTTCTGCTTTTTGGCCGATGGTTTCATGAAAAACCTGTCCAAAGTTCGCTGTGCGAGGCGTTCGTTATGCGAGGCACCACTGTATTATCCTTTGAGGAAAACCAATACCATTTCCCTGTATGACCAGTACTTAGCAAGCAATAAATTGCTTAGCAAAATGAATTCATGTTTTCACAAAACATTTCTGTGTATTCCACAGACTTGCAGAAACAATCCTTAGTTGCCTGAATTGTCTTGAAATATTTTTAAAGAGTATTTCAGCACCGGAAGTATTTCTTGATGATACACTCCTGAAGCAAAACTTCACCTTTGCACCGAAACTTCTTAAAAGACAGAGCCCCAGGGACTTAATCCAGCAGAGCCCTGTCCTATCCACTTGGCATTTGGAAAATGCAGCTAATAGCAAGACATGGCCTATTTCCTAGAAATAACTCTGGACCCTCACGAGAGGCATTGAATCTGCCATAAGCCTCCCCAGCACACAGCACACCAAAGCAGCTCACCCTTTGATCCTAACTAGTAACTGCAAATGTCTCCAAGGAAAATGAAACCTACAGGAAGACAGCTGCAACTTGGGGATTCCTAGGAAGCAATTTGGCAAATTGTTACAGAATGCAATTGGTATCTATACACTGACCTCCCTCAAAGACTCTGAAATCATCACTCCTCAAATATAATAACATCCCAATGGATGTAATTGTTGCTTTGCCAAATACTCATCCTCAGTTTTACAAATAAAAAATACGCTTATTATTTTGGAAAATAAATACGTTTTAGAATATGCTATATTAGAGGTAATTTTTTAAAGATGTAATGCCTTTTTCTAGTTAAATAATTTAGTGTACCTTTTATCTTCATTGTGAAGTGATTAACTTGATTGTGGTAATAATATATATATATATATATATATATATATATATATATATATATATATATATTACTTTTAGAAAGACTACTATCAAGGGTTCTAATCAGATTTCAAAATCTCATTTGGATAGGATGTAAAAAGGATCCTCATCTGATGCCCAGGTGAATTTTTATCTGTTGAAAACATAAAAGGAGGTTTTGCTAATAATCCAGCTACTAGGCACCGGGCTTTAAAATATCCCCCCAGATCTCAACTGTCTGGTATACGCCACATGCATAATCCCTGAGGCTGGGAATATGACAGATTTGGGTCCCATATTCACATTGTATGTTTAAATATATTGCAATTTAAGCCCACCCACATGGCTCAGTGATTGAGTGTCAACCTATGAACCAGGAGGTCTCAGTTTGACTTCCAGTCAGGGCATATACATGGATTGCAGACTCTATGCCAGTGTGTGGTGAGAAGGAGGAAGCCTATTGATGATTTTTTCTCATCATTGATGTTTCTATCTCTCTCCCATCTCCCTTCCTCTCTAAAATCAATCCTATATAATAAAAGCCTAATATGCAAATCGACCAAACAGGAGAATGACTGGTCACTATGATGTTCACTGACCACCAGGTGGCAGGCACTCAAGGCAGGAGCTGCCCCTTGGTGGTCAGTGCACTCCTAGAGGCAGAGTGCTGCTCAGCCAGAAGCTGTGCTCATGGCTGGCTAGTGCAGAGGCGGTGGCGGGAGCCTCTCCTGCTTCCATGGCAGCACTAAGGATGTCAGACTGCCACATGGAGCAGGCCTATGCTATCAGTTGCATCCCCTGAGGGCTCCCAGACTATGGGTGGGCACTGGCCAGGCTGAGAGTTCCACCGCCCCAGAGTGCACAAATTTTGTGCACCAGGCCTCTAGTAAAAATATATTTAAAAATAAAAATAAATATATATTACAATTTTATTTGTCAAGTATACCTCAATAAACCTGGGGAAAACGTAGTGCTTTGATGGCTATAGGGTAAGGGTCACTCTTGGCTGCTACTGCCCACTCTAAGCTCCTAGAGGCTGCTTGTTTATGCAGTGCAGCTGCCCCCATCCTCAAAGCCAACAGTGGAGAACCTGCCCTCATTGTTCAAATCTCTGAATTTCTCTGACTCTGACATCTAGACCCAGGTTTAAGGGGCTCATGCGATTAGATCATGGCCATCTGTATAATCTCCCTTCTTACAGTCAACTATGCCCTGTAATGCAACTTGATTACGGGACCCAAATCTGTCATATTCTCAGTCTCAGGGATTATGCATGTGGCGTATACCAGACAGTGGAGCTCTGGGGGGATATTTTAAAGCCCAGTGCCTAGTAGCTGGATTATTAGGAAAACCTCATTTTATGTTTTCAACAGATAAAAATTCACCTGGGCATCAGATGAGGATCCTTTTTACATCCTATCCAAATGAGATTTTGAAATCTGATTAGAACCCTTGATAGTAGCCTTTCTAAAAGCAAATTATGAATACCAGGATTTCATTAAACATCTTTCTCCATTCATTTGCCTCAAGGAAAGCCAAGTGTTTAAATCTAACCCAGAAGTAAAGAATGTATTTTGAGTTGTTTTATTGCGCTAAATCTATTTCTTTTGTTTACACATTATGTATAAACATCGCAATAGTGTGTCTGCCATATTTCCCCAAATAAAAGCAATATATGAATATAATTTCTTTAAAAGAAATACTTTCTTCATATAAAATGATTAATTTTGCACCAGGGAAGAACTGGTTCTATAGGTTTTTGTAAGAATAATGACAAGTCAGTCTATGTTAAATGTCCTGCTTCAGGCAAAGATAGTTTCTCTCCATTTAAAAAAATTGAACCAATAAAAATTAAGTATAACCTTTCAAATTACATAAAATGATTATTATCCCTTAAAATATCATGTCATTGTCAACACAAGTTTAAGATTCTACATAATTTTCTATCTGAATACAGAAAGAAAAAAGGATTTATTATAATACTTTTGAACAATTAACTATGATTGAGTGAGTTATATGGAAATTAGGAGGAAGCAGGACTGTTGTTACTTCTTTCTAGATGACATTCTATAGCATATTTTTTTAAAAAACTTAACTTCATTTTATTTTTACTTAAACAGCACCGTTGAAGAAAGCCTGCTACAGTAGAAAGAACTCCTGATGGTGAGTAGATTATTTGACTTTAATATAAAACAGCACTGATAATTATTATTTATTGAGTGCTGATGTATGCTAGGAAATGTGCATTCTATCACTGATTTTCACACTCTAAGGTAGTAGCTCTGAAATATAATTCAAGATATATGACTGCTATAATATCACACCCCAAAATCATTTAAGAATACCAATTCCTTAAAGTAATTAAATATCCACTTAGTGTCTGAATTTCCCAAGTTTCTGTGTACAATTTTAAGAGTTAATGTGTTTGAATCAGAATCAAAATAATATCCACATGTTGCAATTGGTTGATATCTACCCCACAACCCCCATCATTTTCCTTTCATATTTTATATAGAAAAATAATGAATTTTTCACAGAGTTTTCTGTAAGATGTGTCTGGCTTATTGTATTCACAGAGCATCATTTTAAATATTCCTTTGTCTTCTGTAGTTTTTGACAGCTGGTGATTAGATTGAAACAGGAGAGATGAGCTTCAGGCTGGACTTTTTTGCAAGACCACTTTGTAGGTCAAGTATCACTTGGTTATTTAGACTTGCTGGGAGACAGCTTTTAGTTGTGAGGCACATACTGACTTTAATGATTTTGCTGTATTGTATTCTATTCCTATAATAAATTGTGGAT
The DNA here is from genome assembly GCF_964339955.1 of Pipistrellus hanaki. Classification (NCBI taxonomy): domain Eukaryota; kingdom Metazoa; phylum Chordata; class Mammalia; order Chiroptera; family Vespertilionidae; genus Pipistrellus; species Pipistrellus hanaki. Next base: position 89,690,634 of record NC_140524.1, read on the forward strand.
TTATAAGTAGTGCCACTTTGGGTTCTGTAAGTTGTCTTTAGGCAATTTAACTCTGTTTAATTGCCACAGTTAGTGCAAGATCTATACCGATAATCTTCCATTCATCATTATGTTATGCTAAATAACAGTTTGTAAAGGAAGCAGGAAAAATGTTTGGCTCATTCCCTTTATCACTTAAAAAATAATGACTTGGTTACTTGCAGTCCTCCAAAGGTGACTGATAGACTTTATTTTTCTAAACTGCCATCATAGTTTTTTTTTTGAATGTGAGCATAATTGAAATGTTCCAATCCACTGCATTCTTTATTTTATTGTTGATTAAATTGTGCTTATTTTTGGCTAGTGAGGATTATTCAAGTTGACTCCTGAAACACTTCTGTGGCCTCAGAATCAGCTAGTTCCATATTCTCCCTCTCCCTCTCCCTCTCCCTCTCTCTCTCTCCCTCTCCCTCTCCCTCTCCCTCTCCCTCTCCCTCTCCCTCTCCCTCTCCCTCTCCCTCTCCCTCTCCCTCTCCCTCTCCTTTTTCTCTCTCTCATCTCTCTCTCTGTTCACCTTCACCAGAGGATATCCTTCCACTGATTTTTAGAAAGAGTGGAAGGGAAAGTAAGAGAGTGAGAAAAACACCTGTGAAAGAGGCACATTGACTGGTTGCCTCCCGCGCACACACCGACAAGGGCCAGGGATCAAGCCTTCACTGAGGTATGTGCCCTTGATTGAAGTTGAACCCAGGATCCTTCAGTCTGTGGGCAGATGATCTGTCCACTGAACCAAACTGGATAGGGCGGTATCTCCAGTTCTTAATGGGAAATAGTTTTTGGAGACCACAGTCTGGGTGCTACAAGTATAAATTGCTACTGGGTTAGTCCTATGTCAAAAGCCTTTCAGTAAACAAAACTGTGAAATGCATTTTTCCCCCATGAATTTTACACCATGTCTTCCAATATGAATTTGTAGCTATAGGAAAGTTTTTACTGAACCTCAAAATTTTACATTTCTTTCCTTTTCTTCCAAAACAACAAAAGACATTCCAGTTACCAATGGTACCAATGCAATATTTCATTTTCTTTAATACATAATACAAAAGTCTTTAAAAATGAATCTTACTAGAATCTAGATTGGCTTAGAATAACAATACCTACATATAAAAAAGCTGCTGACACTGAAGACAGTTTGAGGGTTGCTTCCCCCCCACCTTTTGTCCTTAGAGTACATGTACTTAAAAAATAACTAGAAATAGATTTTTCTTGGTGTGGTTAATGCAGCTTCTCACTATAGAAATCATGTTTTTTTCCCCCCACATAACTTTTAATATGTAGGTGTGACTTTTTATTTAATTGTATTTTAAAATTATATAAAACTAGAGGTCCATTGCATGGAGAGATTTGTACAATAGGCCTTTCTTCCCTTGGCTTCCAGCACCGGATTCCTCTGGCACCTGGGGCCCAGGCCAGAGTCTGCCTTCTTCATCTTTGCTGCAGAATCTGGACAGAATCTGTTGTCTTCATATTCAGTCTTCATTTTCACTGCAGCCTGAGTGCAGCTCCTGTAGATCCCTTTGCCCCCTACCCTCCCTCTCATAGCAGGTGTCCTGCCCTGGCCGGCCACTCCATGCCTGGAGCAGCTGGGTGACCTTCACCTTTCTCCTTCTAATTTGCATATTTCCTCCTGATTGGCTGGTGGGCATAGCAGAGTGATGGTTAATTTGCAAGTTTCTCTTTTATTAGTGTAGATATGTACATGCTTTCAAACCTAAATATAAAAATCAAGGTCTAGCATGATAACTAGTTTCTATTCTTGACACTTTTTTTTAAACATTGTTTAGATAAAAAAAAAAATCATGTTTTTGTGTTGAATGCAAATATACTATGCACACTTTACTTTTTTAAACTTAGAAGTATATCATGAATATAATTTCTTAAAAGTATAGATAGTCTTCATTCCTTTTCATAGCTGCATAGTATTCCGCCGAGTGGGTTATCATAGTTCATTTAATGAGTCATCTAATTGGTTTTTAAGGATTTTTCTTCTTATTCATTTTTTTTCTTTTTAATCTTTATTGTTCAGATTATTACAGTTGTTACTCTTTATCCCCTCATAGCTCCCCTCCACCTAGTTCCCACCCCACCACATGCCCTTACACCCCCCACTGTCCTCATCCATAGGTGTATGATTTTTTTCCAGTCTCTTCCCACACCTCTACACCCCTTTCCCCCCAAGGATTATCACTCCACTCCCTTTTTATGCCCCTGATTCTATTATATTCACCAGTTTATTCTGTTCATCAGATTTTTTATTCACTTGATTTTTAGATTCACTTGTTGATAGATATGTATTTGTTGTTCATAATTTTTATCTTTACCTTTTTCTTCTTCTTCCTCTTCTTAAAGAATACCCTTTAGCATTTCATATAATGATAGTTTGGAGGTGATGAACTGCTTTAGCTTTTTCTTATCTGTGAAGCTCTTTATCTGACCTTCAGTTCTGAATGATAGCTTTGCTGGGTAGAGTAATCTTGGTTGTAGGTTCTTGCTTTTCATCACTTTGAATATTTCTTGCCACTCCCATCTGACCTGTCTAGTTCAGTTTCAGCTGACAATCATATGGGTGCTCTCTTGTAGGTAATTAATTGATTGTTTTTCTTTTGCTGCTTTTAATATTCTCTTTGTCTTTTGCTCTTGACATTTGATTCTGATGTGTCTTGGTGTGGTCTTCTTTGGATTCCTTTTGTTTGGGGTTCTGTGCACTTCCTGGACTTGTAAGTCTATTTCTTTCACCAGATAGGGGAAGTTTTCTGTCATTGTTTCTTCAAATAGGTTTTCAGTATCTTGCTCTCTCTCTTCTTCTGGCACCCCCATAATTCTGATGATGGTACACTTGACGTTGTCCCAGAGACTCCTTACACTATCTTGATATTTTTGGATTCTTTTTGCTTTTTGCTTTTCCAGTTGGGTGTTTTTTGCTTCTTTGTATTTTAAATCTTTGACTTGATTCTTGTGATCCTCTAGTCTGCTGTTGGATCTCTGTATATTATTCTTTATTTCAGTCAGTGTATGCTTAATTTCTAGTTGGTCCTTTTTCATATCCTTGAGGGTCTCACTATATTTATCAGCCTTTTCTAGAAAATTCTTGAAAATCCTTATAACTGTGATTTTGAACTCCATATCCAGTCATTTGCTTTCCTCTATTTCTTTCATTTGTGACCTGTTTATTTGTCTTCGCATTTTGCCTGCTTCTCTGAGTTGATAGAGTGACTTGCTTTGTGTGCTAGGTGTCCTAAAGGGCCCAGGGGCTCAGCCTCCCCAGTTAGCTGAGGTTGACACCCTTGGTGAACCCCTTTGTGGGCTGTGTGCATAGTCTTGTTGTAGTTAAGCCTTGATTGTTGTTGGTATCACTGGGAGGGATTGACCTCCAGGCCAACTGGCTGTGAGGATCAGCTGTATCTACAATGGGAGAATTTGTGCTGGAAACATCCTTATAGGCAAGACTTGCTTCAGTGGGGATTTGGTGCTCACTGAGTCTGCCCCCTGAGTGTATTCCTATGGATCTTAGGAGTTGTAATCTGGACTTTCCCACTCTGACCACTGGGTACACTGGCTCTTGGATCCCCAAGGAGGTGCTAATTTAGCCTCTGCCTGAGGCCACACAGCAGGAGCTACAGAGAGATTTGCAGATTCCTCTTCTTTGTTTGGGCTTTGGAGGTGCCCAGATGAGGCCCAGCTGAGAAGCAATGAAAGCTTCTGTGGGGCCTTGGGCCTTCTTTTGGATGTTCTGGGTCTGGTCTCTCTGACTCAGCTGCAGTTTGATAGGTAAGTTTAGATTTCAAAGGACCAGGCCATTCATATGCAAAAGCCTCTGTGCACAGCTTGGATGGGGTGGAATCTCAGGGTAGACCAAACAGCAATGGCTTCCCATAATCCCTTCCCTAAGAGGCCCCCAGGTCTCAGTGTCCCTTAGTACTCACTGCAAGCACCTTTGGGAGAAAGCTGCCCTTGAGTTCTGACTGCTGCAAGACAGTCCAGTTTCTCCCAATATGAGTCTGGATTCCCAAAGTCTTGCCCAGAACTGGAGTTCAGAGCAGTTGGGAGATTGTGTCTCCCTCTGGATTGAAAAAGCCATCTGCATACTCAGTTGCCAGCCCTTTCCATGCACACCTCCATACCTTTGAACTTTACTTCTGCAGCTCCTCTGAGTCTCTTCCCTTCTAGTTGTAGAATTTCTACTCATCCAGCCTCCCTGTGGTTCTGAATGTAGTCCGTTTTGTCTTTTAGTTGTAGATTTGAAGTGGTTGTGTGAGGCAGCAAGTTCAAGTGTTTACCTATGTCGCCATCTTGGTTTCCCTCCTTCCTCTTATTTCTTTATTATTAAAATTATTTTATATTTCACAGCATTATACATGCTTTGCTAATATTGCATTTTCCCCTCTGTCCTGGTATGTCTGGTACATTTTTCTACTATACATTGTATATGAAATATTATACAGTTAATTTAGATATCTAAATTATTTAATATTTCTTCAGAGAGGATTTTTATTTCCTTCTGGCAAAATTTAGGACTAAGGTCCTGTATGTATTTCTATTCTATCTTAGGTTGAAATAATTCAAAGCTGGTTTTAGTCTTTTTTAAAAAAATATATATTCTATTGATTTTTACAGAGAGGAAGGGAGAGAGATAGAGAGCCAGAAACATCAATGAGAGAGAAACATCGACCAGCCACCTCCTGCACACCCCGCAACCAACGTACATGCCCCTGACCGGAATCCAACCCAGGACCTTTCAGTCCGCAGACCGACGCTCTACCACTGAGCATTGATTTCGGCTGGTTTTAGTCTTAATGAAGGCTGGTACATGTTTGTGTCATCCCTTTTTACTAATCTGTAACCCTTCACAGATCCAAAACAAAATTCTTAAGTGATTATCAGAGCTATTTTTCCTGGCATTCACTGAGCTCCTGAGCTCTATGGAAGTTCTATAGTTCTGTTCAGCTTTTTAGCCTTGTACCCTCTGCTCTACACTTGTGCTTGCCCTTGTAGCTCTGTATTGCTTAGGGATTTTTACATACCTCAAGGGAAAAAGCAATGCACTTCTTTTTCTCTTGAATCTTGGATGTCAAATTCTGGAAGTCCCGGTAGCTCTCTGATTTCTTCAAATGTAGTTTTCTTAAATGTATTAAGATTTGCTCTTTTTTTCCTCAATAGAAGTCTTAAAGTTAAGCAGTCTACACTGGCATGTCTAGAAGTTGAATTCAGTAATAAATTTTAAAGTAAAACTAATAACTAATGGTTAGAAGTTATTATGAAATACATATAATTAAAGATAATAAGTATTGACATACCATTTAAGGATTTTTGCTATAAAAATACAGTCACAGAAATGGAAAAATCACTAGTCAAGGACAACCTATTTTTCTTTTACAGAGATGGGGAAAATGACAGCATGTCTATGTGTTGATTAAAATTATCCAGAAAGGAAAAATTAATTATACAAGAGAGAGAGGGGAAGGCAAAGCTTTTAAAGAAACAAGAGAGTATATAATTTACTATGCAGTTGAGGAGTTTACCTCATACTAGAACAGCTCATACAAATTACCTATTTGAGTAAGAGGAAAGGCAGAGAATGTGTGTATAGATGCAGATAATTTATCTGGTAGTGTAAATAAAAGGAGAAATATATTTTCCTGATTCATTTTTTTTTAAATTTGGTTGAGAAGTCAACTCCTTGACTGTGTAGATCAGTGGTTCTCAACCTTTCTAATGACGTGACCCTTAAATACAGTTCCTCATGTTTTGGTGACCCCCAACCATAACATATTGATATTTTTGTTGCCACTTCACAACTGCAATTTTGCTACTGCTAATGAATCGTAATGTAAATATCTGTGTTTTCCAATGGTCTTAGGTGACCCTGCTAGCAGTTCTCAACCTGTGGGTTGTGACCCACAGGTTGAGAACTGCTGCTATAGAGCCTAAGACCATCAGTCAAGGGCATGTACCTTGGTTGCGGACACATCCCCAGTGGGGGAGAGGGGTGTGCAGGAGGCAGCTGATCGATGTTTCTCTCTCATCCATGTTTCTAACTCTCTATCTCTCTCCCTTTCTCTCTGTAAAAAATAAATTATATTTTAAAAAAAACACAAAAAACAAAAGTTGGCCACGATGGCTATGTGTTGAGCATTGACCTATGACCCTGGAATTCACCATTTGATTACCAGTCAGGACACACACCTAGAGTTGCAGGCTCCATCCCCATTAGGAGGCAGCTAATCAATTGATTCTCTCTCATCACTGATATATATCTCTCTCTTTCTCTCTCTCTTCTTCCCTCTCCCTCTCTGAAATCAATATATATATATATATATATATATATATATATATATATATATATGTATATATATATATATATATATATATATATATATATATATATATATATATATTTTAAAGAAAGCAGCTCAAGAAACTCTAGAAAGCTGGGAAAGCCTGAAGGAAAAGAATCAGAAATCAAAGTGCAGCTGCTCTTTTTTTTCAATTTTAAAGGTTAATATAGTAAGTTTTATGCCTTGTGTATTTTACCACAATAAATAAAAGTGGGAGAAAAAGCCTAAGCACCATACTTAGTGTTATGAATATACAGGAAAGACAGGTATTCACTTATCAAATAATTATATTTACTTTATTATACCATAAAGAATCCAAATTCATACACATGCCAAATTTTTATACAATCTGGGAGGCCTACCAAAATATTATTTAAAAAACACAGAAAACCAGTGTACAGCAAATTATTGTAATGTGGGCCTGTTGCTTTATATTTAGTCTGTCTGCTCTAATTACTTTTTAGTTCCAAGGCACAATTTCTTCTGCTTATTGCCAGGACTGTGTTATTTATGGGCTGAACTCCTGTGAAGAGGGTTCCCTTTGCCTGTCAGCAATGGCTTAATGAAATGGCCTTTCACCTTTCAAGGCAGGCCTTTAAATTCTTTCTGTGCAGATGGTCATTTCTTCTAATTGCTCGTGGACAAAGATTGACAAGCCACCACACAATTTAGCTTGATTGGCAGATTTTTCTCAGAAGTAGTCCAAGCCTGAATCATCAATTCAGCACTAGATTTAGATGTCTTGTCAGAGCTAGCTGGTAAAAATTAACTTTCTTCTGAGCCCTACAAAAGAGTTCTTTTTAAAAGAAATAAGTGTATCACAATTCTTTAACACTAGATATAGAAATGGCATTTGATTTGTCTATCCTATGAAATGACTTTTATTTCACAATCCACATGAAAATAAATTTTATTATTTGTTTTTAACATTTTTAATTTTAATTTAATTTCCCATCACCATTTGTTTTCTCTATGCCCTCTTCTAACTCCACCCATCTCCCTCTACCCCCCTCCCCCCCAATCACCACACTATTGTGAAATGATTTTTGATAAATTGCTTTGTACTTGTCATCTGCTGGCTCCTTCATAATCCTAAAGTGGGAAACACATAAAGGCCATTTTTTAAGTATAGATTATTTTTAATTGTATGTATTCTACATAATAAAAGCCTAAATATGCTAAGTGTTCTACTGTTTGACCAGTTGCTATGACCACCATGGGGCAGACGCTCTGACTGGTAAGTTAGCTTGTTGCTAGGGTCTGGCCAATTGGGACTGGGTGAGATGGGCTGGACATGCCCTGGAGCCCTCTCTCAGTCCCTCCCCAGCCCCAATCATGCACTGGTGGGGTCCCTCAGCCTGGCCTGCACCCTCTTGCAATCTGGGACCCCTCAGGGGAAGTTGGAGAGCCAGTTTCAGCCTGATCCCCACAGGCCAGGCTGAGGGACCATATGGGAGCATGAATCCGTGCACAAGGCCTCTAGTTTTAAAATATAGACTGTCCCAAAAATATATATACATGATTTTAATAATTATAAAGGCAGTGTTTATTAAAATACATTTTACTTCCAAAATTACGCTATTAGCTTTTAAGTGTGTATACATTTTTGGGGGGCACCTGTACATTAAAATAACAAATTAAGATTTAAAAATATTTAATCTAAATATTTAATTTAAATGTTAGTCATGAAACCATAAAAATCTTAGAAGCCATAGGCAACAAAATCTCAGACATCTCTCATAGCAATATGTGTACAAATACATCTCCTAGGGCAAAGAAAACTAAGGAGAAATAAATAAATGGTACTCCTTCAAAATAAAATTATTCTGCACAGCCCTAGTTGGTTTGGCTTAGTGGATAGAGTGTCTGCCTGTGAACTGAAAGGTCCCAGGTTCGATTCCAGTCAAGGGCATGTACCTTGGTTGCAGGCACATTGCCAGTAGGAGGCATGCAGGAGGCAGCTGATCGATGTTTCTCTCTCATCAATGTTTCTAACTATCCCTCTTCCTTCTTCTCTGTAAAAAATAAAATAAAATATATTTAAAAAATAAAAATAAATAAAATGCTTCTGCACAGAAAAACTTCAGCAAAATGAAAAGGGATCCTATTGTAGGGGAGAACATATTTGCCACTGATATATCTGATAAGGGGTTAATTTCCAAAATATATAAGGAACTCATAGAACTTAACAAAAGGAAGACAAATAATCCAATTAAAAAAATAGGCAAAGGACCTAAAAAGACACTTCTCCAAAAAGAATATACAGATGGCCAACAGACATATGAAAAAATGCTCAAAGTCACTAATCTCCAGAGAGATGCAAATTAGAAGATAATGAGGTATCACCTCACACCTGTCAGAATGGCTACCATCAACAAATCAACAAATGACAAGTGCTGGTGAGGATGCGGAGGAAAGGGAACCCTAGTAGACTGCTGGTGGGAATGCAGACTGGTACAGCCATTATGGAAAACAGTATTGAAGTTCCTCAAAAAAGTAATTATGGAAGTGCCATTTGACCAAATTTTATTATCTTTTAAAATTCAATAACTGAATTTCACTTTCTGTAGAAAGCCTTCTCATATATTCCAACCCTTACCCTGCCACTGTGATGTGCTATTTTTAGGGTGGTAGACAACTTTTTTCTTCATAAGACAATGAAGGTGCTGATCCACACAACAAATCCAATTCTATGAAAGCCTGAGAAATAAAAGCACCACTATTTATACTGTGTTTTTTAGAAATAGAAATACATTTTATTCTACACATATATGAAGAACAGTGGTTCTTAGCTCAAAGATGACCCCAGGGCAAGCATGTCAATCTCATGGCCCACAATGAATATTTTTGTGGCCCAGCCAATATAATGATGTGTAAGAAACACTTTGATAAAAATGTCATAACTTAATTTTTACAATATCCTGTTATACATAACTAGAGGCCTAGTGCATGAAAATTCATGCACTGGAGGGTGTGGTCCCTCAACCCAGCCTGCCCCCTTTCACAGTCCAGGACCCCTCAGGGGTGGGAGGAAACCTGGTGATCAGGAAAAGGTGACACCCCCATCACACCCCTGCTGCTGCCACTGCCAGCAGCCCAAGCCTGGTTACCTGAGCCTTGGCCCTGGTTACCTGAGCCTCGGGTGGCACTGGGTGACTAGGCAGCTGCCATCTGAGGCTTGCCTGTGCCTTGGCTGGCCCTGCAGTGCTTGTGGGCTGAGGAGACTGTGGGACTCTGGAGGCAGGCACACAGAGCAGCCGGACTCTCCTGGGGGCAGGCCCAGCTGTGCTGCATGTCTGCTGTCCTGGCAGGGCTGAAGGGACTGGGCACCACCATTTTGTGGCTGTGGGTGAGGGTGTGGCAGTAAATTAGCATATTCCCTCCATATTGGCTGTGGGTTCCACCATCTTTGTTAGGGTATGAGGGTCAATTAGCATATTCCCTCTTTATTAGACTTTATTATTGATAGATAGAAATTCATGCACAGGGGGAAGGAGGGTAGTTGTCCCTCAGCCCAGCCTGCACCCTCTCTAATCTAGGACTCCTTGGGGGATGTCTGATTGCTTATGGGATTAGGCCTAAACTGGCAATTGGATATCCCTCTTGCAATCTGGGAGTGCTGGCTCCTAACCACTCACCTGCCTGCCTGCCTGATCACCCCTAACCACTCTGACTACCCACCAGCCATGCCCGCCAGCCTGCTCATCTCACCTGCCTCCCCCTTTTGGCCTGTTCACCCTCAACTGCCACCCTGCTGGCCTGCTTACTCCCAACTGCCACCTTCCTGGCCTGCTCACCCCCAACTTCCCCCCTGCTGGCCTGCTTATCCCTAACTGTCATCCCCCTCTGGCCAGCTTGCCCCCATCTCCCCTCCCGCCCCCCCGCCAGCCTGCTCTACCGCACTTGCCACCCTTGCTGGCCTCCTTGCCCCCAACTGCCCCTCCCTGCTGGCCTGCTTACCCCCAACTGCCCTCCCCTGCCAGCCTGATGACCCCTAACCACCTCTGCCTCAGCCCCATCACCATGGCTTTGTTGGAAAGGACATTCAGAAGGTCTCCCAGTCTAATTAGAATATTACTGTTTATTACTATAAATTATTAATAATGAACTACAATCTTTGCTATTAACTGATGACTATAATTGTGTTGCATTCATTTCCATTATGGGCCTTATGTGCAAGTATACCATTTCTCTCACTAATACCAGCAGTGAATATTTTAGCAGCTGATGGCCATGTCATTAGTCTTGTACTGACCTGTTTGGTGTGTACAAATAGGTTTATTTGTGTTCTGCTTATTAATTTGTGCAGTTTTTCAGTGTCTGGTAAGTTAATGTTCAAGAAAAATATTAATTTTTATTAAAATGTTCTATTATTTTATGTTAATGATGACTCAGTTATTTCAGCCCTTTGTCTTCAGCATGTCTCTATCAAAATAAACCTATGTTTCTATGAAAATTGAAGCTTTTGTTTTTTTGTGGCCCACATAAACTTAAATTTTGTTTATTTGTCCCATGTTAGCCTTTGTGTGTGACATGCTTGCCCTAAGGGCTGGATGAAATAAAGCTAAAAATCATAGACTACCATTACCGTGGTGATGGAATGAGTCCATTCATTTGTTTAGGTTTGTATAGGTAGTATTTATACCATTGGGAATTTTGTAAATGGAATATTGCTTGTTTGTTATACTCTTTTATCCCAGCATTCTGGAAATACCTGAAATAACAACAGTTACTTTTTAAAAAAATATATTTTATTGATATTTTACAGAGAGGAGGAAGGGAGAGAGATAGAGAGCCAGAAACGCCGATGAGAGAGAAACATCGACCAGCTGCCTCCTGCACACCCCCCAGTGGGGATGTGCCCACAACCAAGGTACATGCCCTTGACCAGAATCGAACCCAGGACCTTTCAGTCCACAGACCGACGCTCCACCACTGAGCCAAACCGGCCTTGGCACAACAGTTACTCTTACTACAGATTCTTATTGATTAAATTAAAGTTAAAGTAATTATAGTGATTGATATACAAAGTTTACACATATTTTAACCCCTAAATAACAGAATCCCTGACCTTTTACTTCCCTGACCTAGATTATGGCAGCCGTGTTTATGGGATGGCTTTGCTTTTTTGCATCTTCTTGCAAGTTCCCAGCTAAACTTTATGGCAGAATTGCCTAAGGTTTATTTTCAAAGCACACCTGCTTAGATCCTGTTCCTAAACTATGGGATCACACTTTCTATTTTTTAAAAGCTTGAAACTCTGAGTTAGACAAGCTTCCCAGATGTTCCAGTTATAGATGCCCCTTATCTACTTTCCACCACCTTTTCTGCAATCCATAAGGCATCAAGGAATTACAGACCTCCTCAGTGGGTGCTGACATGCATTGCCATCTCTGAAATCCACTGCTTAGGAACCATATTAGTCTTCCCTTATCCACGGCTTTCCTTTCCTTGGTTTCAGTTCTCTGTGGTCAACCTCCATCTGAAAATATTAAATTAAAAATTCCAGAAATAAATAATAAATAATTTTAAATCGCGTGCCATTCTGAGTAACATGATGAAATCTTATGAGTTCCATTCTGTCTGGGATGTGCATCATCTCTTGGTCCTGGTATGCATGACATAGACACTCCCTGCCTGCTAGTCAGTTAGCAAATCACTGTCTTGGTTATCAGATCAACTGTGTAGTTATGGTGGTGCTTGTGTTCAAGTCACCCTTATTTTAGTTAATAGTGGCTTCCAGGTACAAGAGCAGTGATGCTAGCAATTCGGATGTGTCAAAGAAAAACCATTAAGTGCCTCCTTTAAGTGAAAAAATGAGAATTATTGAATTAATAAGGAGAGAAAGAAAGTTGTATGCTTAAGTTGGTTAGATCTCTGGTAAGATTAAATCTCCTATTTGTGAAATTGCCTAATTTATCAATTAGGTGTGTATGTATAGGAAAACCAGTATGTTAGGGTTCAGTACTATATTTGGCTTCAGGTATCATCCACTGGGACTCTTGGAACATATCCCCCTATGGATATGACGGCTACTGTATCAAAGACATAGCACCATCTCCAAGGCAAAGCATTTATAAAGACAGGATATCACTTCCTGTTTCCTGGGGAAGCAATTTCTTTCCAACCAGCTCTATGCTTTGCTATGGCAGTACTTACAATTCCAGAATATATTTGCTGTTTGCTATAGTGTAGTATTGTATTGCTCATCTTTAAGGAATGTGAATTTTCTAGACATTTGAAAGAGAGGAAGATATTTTTAATATGGTTGATGGGAGAATCCTCACTAGGGGTATACCTTCTATAATCAGGATGCTCCAATTTTCCAAGACCTGTAATTGGAGTTGGTGGAGGGAAGCAAGTTGCAATGCAGTCCTATGGGTGACATCTCAAGGTCCCTCAGTATTCTTCCTGAAAAAATAATAAAAATCACTAAATACTACACTGAGTGGCCAGATTATTATGATCTCTGAACTCATAATAATCTGGCCACTCAGTGTATATTGTTCACTGAGAATTTTATTTGACAGTTCTTTTTGTTTATTTGTTTTAATTTGGGAGGTCAAAATCAGTGCAAGGTTGCATATTGGTAGCTGAAGGAAACAGAAACTGCCTGTGTAGTCAGAAACTGGACAATAAGGTTGGAGGAGAGACCTGAAGTACTTACATTTACAAAAAACAAAGCTTTCATAAGGTGGGTCACAGTCCTTGAGATTGTTCTATGATGATAACTGTATGCAAACAACATGGAATTATCCTATATAATAAATGGGTAATATGCAAATATACCGAATGGCAGTACAACCAAATAACCAATCAAAGCATACTATGCTAATGATATGATAAGTCTGCTCAACCGCTTGCTATGGTGTGCACTGACCACCAGGGGTCAGTCAGTCATCTGGTAAATCAGTCACTATAACGTGCACTGATCACCAGGGGGTAGATGCTCAGACAGGTAGATTGGCTTGCTGCTGGGGTCCAGATGATTGGGACTGAGCAAGATGGATCAGACATACCCTGGAGCCCTCCCACTGCCCTTCCTGGCCTGATTGTGCACCAGTGGGGTCTCTTAGCCTGGCCTGTGTCCTCTCGCAATCTGGGACTCTTTGGGGAATGTCAGAGAGCCTGATACCACAGGCCACTCCCATTGGGAGGGCTCCAGATACAAGGTAAGCACTCCTGCAGCAGTGTAAGCCTCTCCTGATCGAGACTGATTAGGCCCAAGCCCACAGCAGGCACAGTGGGGCTGGGAAAAGTGGGGGCAGCAGGTAGGAGCTGCAGGTGGCATTGGACTGTGGGTTTCATCCTGATCCCTGCAGGCCACCCAAAAGGACACCACCTGTGCACAAATTCGTGCACTGGGCCTGTAGTATGGTTATGAATAATCTCCTCCTGGAAAGTACAGAAGTGGTATGACCTTCTGGCTTATCTGAATCTGTTGCCAGATACAAAGTAAAATCTCAAAGTCCACTGTTGGTGTTCTTTGATGTAATGTGGCAATGCATACATTGAAATGTGTGCAGAAATCACTTGTGTTGTTAGAAGAAAGAATAGTCCTTTTGATCTTATTCCTTCAGGTTTTTTTGCCTTTATGCTTATTTATTAGAGCTGGTGGGTATTATTTATACTATGTATTATCCTTATCACCCTGTATTTTTATTTGTTTTGTGGATAAAACTGAGACCCACAAAGGCTTCATTCCACCTGGCAAATAAACAATTGGTTGTTATTAGAACTCTTCACTCTGTATCCATCTGCAACCCATCTCCAATAGAATCCTGGCCTCTCTGTCATCCCTTTATAAAAAATCAGACATTTAACTATATAATTTATACTAGAGGCCCGGTGCACAAAATTCATGCACAGGGCCAAGGGGGAGTATGTCCCTCAGCCCAGTCTGCACCCTCTCCACTCTGGGACCCCTCAAGGGATGTCCAACTGCCTCTTTAGGTCCGACCCTGGTGGGACATCCCTCTCACAATCCAGGACTGCTGGCTCCCAACTGCTCACCTGCCTGCCTTTCTGATTGCACCTAACCACTTCTGTCTGCCAGCCTGATCAGCCCCTAACCACTCCCATGCCAGCCTGATTGATATCTAACTGCTCCTCTGCAAGCCTCTTTGTCCCCAGCTTTCCTCCTCTGCCAGCCTGGTCACTCCTAATTGCCAGCTGGTTTGCCCTGAAGGGTGTCCTGAATCAGATCATGGTGGGAGTTCCCTTGGGGCATGGGGTGGCCTAAGCGAGGGGCCTGTGGTGGTTTGCAGGCCAGTCACGCCACCTGGCAACCCAAGTGGAGGCCCTGGTATCTGGAATTTATTTACCTTCTACAATTGAAACTTTGTAGCCTGGAGCTGAGCCAAGCCTCCTGCTCGCTCTGTGGCTGGAAGCCATTTCTGTTTGGATTTGTTTACCTTCTATAATTGAAACTTTGTAGCTTTGAGTGGAGGCTTAGGCCTGCAAGGGCAGGCAGAAAGCTTGACTTCCTCTTTTGCCTGGGAAACCCAACCCTCCCTCCTGTTCTCTGTGGCTGTAGCCATCTTGATTAGGTTTATTTGCATACTCGCTCTGATTGACTGGTGGGCATGGCTTGTGGGTATAGCGGAGTGATAGTTAATTTGGATATTACTCTTTTATTAGTTAGGATAAGGCTGGTTTATCAGTCATCTAGGCTTACTAGGAACAAAAGAGAGCATTTGGATTTTACCTGTTGTACCAAATTAGCTTTGATTTTAGCAAAAATAAAAATGTAAAAGTGAGAGTTGGACATTTGAATTCACTTGGGTGTTTTGTGAGATTTTAAATATGTTCATGATTTTAGTATAGCCATGCTTCATGGGGAGCTTCTTTGGTTCATTTACCTTTTTTTTAAGCAGTCAATGTAATTTTACACACAGAGACACCCTATTGTTCTAGAAAAGAAAGCTTATGAGGATAATTACCTTGATCTGTTGACAAATTTTTAGCCTAAATGACAGTGCAATCTGCTGAAAGGGCTAGTAAGTCACAGAAAAGTTTTCAGAGGGTTTATTTTGGTTGGATACAAAAGGGCTGAAGAATGAAATAAATAAATAAAAAAGAAACCAGAGGATGTGAAGTTAAACAAAAGCTAAACCTGCTGGAAGAAAAGATGTTAGGGCATGGGAATCAGACCATTGACAAGAAGACTTTCAGCTAAAAAGCAGTCTTAATATGATATAAATTTAAATAGCAACATTTCTGGCATGTTGATAAATTCAAGATACTCTGACATAGTAATTATTATGCAAGTGACACATTCTGGTTAACTGAAGGAGATATGAGGAAATGGTATGATTTCATTAAAAATAAACAGATTAGCCCTAACCAGCATGGCTCAGTGGATAGAGCGTGGGCCTGTGGACTGAGATTGCAGGTTCGATTAGGGTCAAGGGCACATGCCTGGGTTGCAGGCTCAATCCCCACTAGGGGGCGTGTAGGAGGCAGCCAATCAATGAGTCTCTCTCCATTCTGAGTCTGTCTCCATTCTCTCACATCATTGATGTTTCTGTCTTTCCCCCTCTCTCTGAAATCAATAAAAAATATTTTAAAAAAATAAAAAATAAACAAACAGGTTAATGTGAGTAGGTTCTTCTTATTCTTAAACCTTCTCAAAAATATCCTGATGAAATATGGGGGATATATGCCATTGGTAAAACATTAAGAAACATTAATTATTATTCTCACCAATACTTGAATTTTACTGTCGTATTAGTAATTTGTTAAAGGCATATCAGGCAAATTCATTTGTAAAGAAAAGTCTTTAAAATAAGCTTCTTAAATATTGGGTTATTAAGTCCCATAACATTTCTAATTTCTAGTTGTCTCTTTTCTAACCCTACCCCAATGACAGTTCAGCAATTACTAACTGGTGTTGTGAGTGCGAATAGATGCTGTGATTATAATGAAAGCTTTGCCCTAGAATGCTTTTAAATCAAAATAAATAGCATGTTGCCCCTTTTATTTACCATTGAAAAGAGAGCTAGTCTAGAAAGCATTAATGATGAGACTGAATTTCAAGAATTCTATATTTTCATGTTAGAAGAAATATAATCTTAGAACTATAAATATGTTGCCTGCTACCTTACACAACTCTATTGAATATATTTTGAAAATGTTAAATGAATTATTGCATTTTTCATAATCTTAATGTTTTTTCACTGCTAAATTATTAGGTTTTCTTATATCTTGTTATGCAATCCCAAATGTCTAAAGGGAAACTGAATATTTAGAGAAAACCCCTGAACTCTGCATTCTTTTTTGTCTATCCTTTTATTTCTTTAGATTTCTGGATTGTTTTTGTTTTAATTTTACCTTTTGTGTAAGCGTATTATTAGATTTAGCATTGTTAGCTAAT
The DNA here is from genome assembly GCF_964339955.1 of Pipistrellus hanaki. NCBI lineage: Eukaryota > Metazoa > Chordata > Mammalia > Chiroptera > Vespertilionidae > Pipistrellus > Pipistrellus hanaki. The sequence goes on from NC_140524.1 coordinate 89,707,383, forward strand.
GTGAAAATGTATTTGTTTATTTTTGTATGTATATCCTAAATGAGCTGTGGGGTATACATAAACCTTTTTATAGTATCACTGTTTTTGGGTTTTAATATTTTCTTTTTTTTTATTTGAGAGAGACAGAAAGGGAAGGGAGGAAGGAGGAGAGAGAGAGAGAGAGAGAGAGAGAGAGAGAGAGAGAGAGAGAGAGAGAGAGAGGAAACATTGATGTGAAAGAAAGATATGAAAGTGAAACATTGATCAGTTACCTCTAGTACATGCCCTGACCAGGGATGGAACCCATAACCTTGGTGTATAGGACAACTCTCCAACCAACTGAGCTACACCAGCCAGGGCAAATGTATTTATTTTTTTAAAGGTGAATTTAGTCTATTTACACTTATTGCCATATGTGTTTTTCTCTCTGTATACACTCTCCTTGGCCTCTTCTTTATCTGGCTATAACTTATTGATTCCTAACTATTAAGTTAGTTTTAGGTAGGAGTATCTTTTTTTGTCATCTCATTCCTTCCTCTTAGTATCAGAATTAAAACTAAGTCATGTGCTTTCCCCATTGTATTGTCACTTTTATAACTTCTGGTTTTAAGTATAGGTAATATTTAATTCTCACTACCACTCTAAGTGACTATCTCTCCAGTCTTTAGGGATATTTAAAGTTTCTTCTAGGGAATGTTATTTCATAAAGTCTCATGGTAAAAATATTTACTATGTTCTTATATATTCAGAAGATTATCTCTGGACTTAATACTTAATTTTTTGACTGCATATGAAATACATAGCTAATATTTTATTTACCAAAGTGTAATAAATACTTATTTTCGATACATTCTGGCATGAAATATTACTGTTAGAAAATCTGATATTATCTTTTTCTTACATATTACTTTAAATGTCTGCCTAACACTCTTTTATCTTTTTTCTTATAGTCCAGTAGTTCTACTAAAATTTATATCAGTGCTTATAGCTTTGATTGATTTTTCTACATATGTAATGTGTATTTTCAATGCTGAGTTTTTGTTTGTTTATATTTTAGGAAAATTTTCTTTTGTAATAGAATTAAAAATTGTTCTGTTTACAAGTCCTTCGTTGATCTATGCATATAAGTGCAACCAATGGACACAAAACTTTGGGGAGGGAGGGGATGTGTGGAAGGGAGGGAGGGGGTCAAAAAATCAATAAAATATATTAAAAATAAATAAATAAATAAATAAATAAATAAATAAAATAAAATAAAAAAAAAAAGAACTTGCAAAGGGGGCCGGAAACATCCCATATTTGGGAGACAAAGAAGGTAGAAACATATAAGTAGGGAAAATTCCTCCATGTTGGGGCCCAGAATTTGAGAGGCATTTTCCTCTGGACCCGCACCTAATAAATGTAACTCCATCTCTCAAAAAAAAAAAAAAATTGTTCTGTTTAATTGAATTGCTTTACTTGGGGATATCGAAAGACACTTTTACATGTATTGATTCTTTACCACATAGCTTCTATTTCTATTATTTTCCCCATTTTAATCCCTTTCCACAATACAGTATTCCTTGTGTTCATTTGTCTTTCCTTCTAGTTTTGTTTTCATATCTGAAATATTTTTGCTTTATTTATAATTATTTTCTCAGGCTCTTAATGGCCCTCTTAACTCCATAGGGGGGAACTAGTGGTTTTCCAATAGGGAGGAGCAATCCTCCCTGCCCCCAGGACAAAAGCTGCCTGGATGGTAAAAGTTTACTGGAGATGGATGTCCTCTGTAGCATGGGGGAATGACTCAGCACTGGAAACCAGGCTGCCTACCTTCCAAGCTCTAACTCCAGAGCCCCCAACCCTGGATTCTCCTCACACAGTTCCAGTTCACACTTCCCTCCCTCTGCCAGAGCCCAGTGTAATTGGCTGCACACAAAATTGTGTGCATTGGCTCTTTAAGAGGGTACCTGCTTTTCCAGGAATCTCTGACTGCCCTGCTGCTTTTTTAGCTGGGTGTTATGTGGGCGCCTTTCTCAGTCCTGGTGCCCTGGGCTGGGGAGCCCAGCTTGCGGTTTAGACCCCAGGGTTCTCAGAGGGAAGCCCCCACAGCTGCGATATCCCTCCAGACCTTCAGCTGCTGCCTGTGGTCCACCCTCTTGCATCTCCACCCTTCCACCAGTCTCTGTGCAGTTGCCACTGTCCATTCTGGGTTAGAGTTCTCTCCAACAAGTCTTCAGTTGATTTTTCAGGATGGTTTTCCTGTATTTTAGTTGTATTTCCAGTTTGGTCCTAGGAGAGTGTCAGTGTGGCTTCCACTCACTCTGCTGCCATTTTGGAATCTGTTAAATCTGTCCATTTCTAGATGTTTTAATATTGACATAGGAAGTTCTGGGATTATTATATAGTTATTTTTAAAAGTTTAATTTTATTCCCTTTTATTTAAGCAAATTACTAATTATTTCATGTACATGAATATTTTTCACAATTTAAATGACTGGAAAGTAATACTTTAAATTTGTGCTGCCTAATACAGTAGCCACACATGATTATTCTAATTAAAATTAAAATCTAATTTCTCAGTTGCAGCAGTCACATTTCAATGGCTTAATAGCCACATATTGCTAGCAGGTACTATATGGGATGAGGGAGTGGGGTGTAGAAAATATTTTCGACGGAACAAATAATTCCATTAAAATACATGATCTAAAAGATTAATAAATTAAATATAATTGTATTCAGAATTTACATAATTTGAATGTATAATCATAAATTACAATTAAATTAAGTAGAAAAATTCAACATTGACATTATGTTTTGCATCTGTTTTTATAGAAGGTTGATTTTCTTGTAAAGTAACAGGATTCATTCAGAATTAGAAGACAAGATAGAATTTATAAATGATCAATATAAAATATTTAAATACTGAATTTTTAAAGCTCAATTTTAAAAATTAAAAATAGTTTAAAAATAATTACATTAAAATGCTTATACGAAATCAATATTTTACAACTCTAGTGTTTACTGTCTGTCTATTCACTTGCCAATGTTGTATCCAGATGTATACATGTACAAATTTTAGAGCAATTTGTAATGTTGCAAAATATCCATCAGCCACCATGTGCAATTCTGAAGAATCCACCCTAACTTATGTTTATACCTTTGCACCATAAGTTGGAACTTTAAAGGAAACAAAACCAATTGGTATTTTGAACTGGTCCTGGGAAATTATATTTCAATAGGCAGAACCTACTTGGAATTCATGCTGAGGGAAGGAATTCAACATGATAAATATTTTGCCTCCTCTCTTCCTTAAATATTTCTGCCACTCAAATCCTCACCAAACTCTGAAGGAGTATTCATCTTTCATACTGGCAGTGGCCCAATGTTTAAATTTTTTTTTTTTTTTTTTTTTTTTTTTTTTTTTTTTTTTTTTTTTTTTTTAGGACAAGATCTGGGAGAAGGGTTTCCTGGGGCCTAAAAAGTATCCGACAAAAACAGATCTTTAGGGTTTCTCAGCTATTCTGTGCTAGTTCTGAGTTTCACACCCTGGTTCATGTAGCCACCCAGGTGTGATATGATGGCTATTTTCATGTGTGTTATGACACATGGAGCTCTCTAAAGCACCAGGCCAAGCCGGGGGCTTCTCTTGTGTGGATCTTGGGGTGCTGCTGCTCTTTTAATAGAAGGATACTGCTACCTGTGTCTATACTCAAATTTTGTGAAGTTTTGGTCTGTCTGCTTATGAAATTCTACTTATAATGTTCTTTCTCTAAAAATTCCTACTTTTCACTGTCAGATACAAACACCAACTTCCCTATAAAGACTTCCTAGGTTAATCTTTGCCACAAGTAGTCATTCCTTCTGAATTCTTCAGCCATTTATGCATCTGCTTTAACTTAAGTTCACAAGGAGTTATCTTAGGTCGGGCGAGTGGGGGCGGGCAAACAGCAGGATTTCAGGAACTTACGCAGCTACTTTTTAGTGAGAGGCCTTCTGTTTGTTTGTTTCATTTTGTTTTTGTTTGTTTGTTTTTCTTTTATAGATTAGGCATCCATGTCCAAAGTTTAAAGAAAATTAAAAGTCACAAATCCCTGCAGGTTACTATACATTTTATTATAATGAATTTATATACATGTACACATTCCATCATGTACTAGATTATTATACCTATTAGAGAGAGAACAATGGCATCTTATCACTTTGGTCAAATATGTTTTGTTCCTTATTGAATAACAAGAGGTCCGGTGCACCAAGGGGCGGGGGGGGGGGGGGGGGGAGAGGGGCTCTCAGCCTGGCCTGCACCCTTTATCAGTCCAGAAGCCCTCAGTGGATGTTCCACTGACGGCTTAGGCCTAAGCCACAGTTGGACATCCTTAGTGCTGCTGATGAGGTGCAAGAAGCTCCCACCACCACTGCTGCGCTCACCAACCAGCTGTCAGCTGCCCCCCACCTCATGCCCCTGTTTGTGACTGAGCAGTGTACCCGCTGTGGGAGTGCAGTGACCACCAGGGGGCAGCTCCTGTGTAGAACCTCTGGCCCCTGGTGGTCAGTGCATGTCATTGAGACGGGTCGTTCCACTATTGGGTCAATTTGCATATTACCCTTTTATTTTATAGGATACCATTATCTCTCTATCTAGAAGTCATGGTCTTATCCATATTCCCAAACAATTTATATTTGGTTCCTATGATTGTGTAAAGATAGTAATTAACTGGATGCCAACACAGACATGGGTTATGACCATAAGGTCATGCCAGTCATACTCTGTGCTTTGGTATCTCTTCAAAGAGGGTCTTGCTGCCAGAAGAGAATGACTGGGAAGGTGGCTCGTGGTAAGTCAGGGAGAACATTTTAGAAATGTATGTTCTGCAAAGGTGGATTCAGATTACTGTTAAAAGGTCAAAGCAGGCTTACAACTTTACCTTGGTATCTGGCCAACATCCCAGGTTGCAATTCCTCTCAATCTAGCACTGAGATAACTATGCTATCAGAAAAAAATAAAATAAAAAATAAAAAAACTGAATGCAAAAATATTGAAACTCAGCACATGAAGGTAGGCCCAACTGTCAGCTATTGCCAAAGCCCTAACTTTAAGAATCAGTCTTTTTTCTCCCCAACAGTGCATTAGTTTTAAATCTCAGCATAATTAAATTAGCTTCTCTATCTATATATAATGATATATACCTTGTTCTATTTCTCAGCTGCATTTTCTTCCCAAGAAACCCACCTGAGTAGGTTTGCCAGGTAAAATACAGGAGGTGCAGTAAAATTTAAATCTCAGCAGAAACCGGTTTGGCTCAGTGGATAGAGCGTCGGTCTGCCGACTAAAGGGTCCCGGGTTTGATTCCGGTCAGGGGCATGAACCTTGGTTGCAGGCACATCCCTAGTAGGGGGTGTGTGGGAGGCAGCTTATCGATGTTTCTCTCTCATAGATGTTTCTAACTCTATCCCTCTCCCTTCCTCTCTGTAAAAAAATCAATAAAATATATTTAAAAAAATTAAATCTCAGATAAGTGATTGATACTTTTGTAGTATAAGTAAGCATCAAATCTTTCATGGGACATAATTACACTAAAATATGCATTGTTTACATGAAATATAAATTCAACTGAGTCTTATATTTTAATCTGGTAATTCCAGCAATCTCATTTGTGAGTGGGGACTGCCTTTTTCCTTTCCTTTCTCTTCATACCTCTGTAATCTTTTCAATGTTTGTGTTTTTGTTTGTTTGTTTGTTTGTTTGTGTTTTTTTCCAGTTCCAGAGATACAACAGGTTCTTTTTCTTTTAGTCCAGACACTTAAAACCATGGCTATGTATTTGAACCACAGGAAGAGCATCAAAATAATGTGAATGCCAAGAGAGCATGTAGGTCTGGGATGAGGTCCAGGTATTTATACTTTTAACAGCTCCAAAGGTTACAGTAATAAGCAGCTATTATCCTAAAAACCTCTGTGAGAACTTAATGATACTCTCCTGCCTGCCTAAGACATGGTAGAAAAGAAATAAAATATTCCCTAGCTAAAGAGGGGACTAAGGGTTTCAATTTCTAAATACTCCACCATGTAGGAGTTGACCCAAGCTGAGAACAGAAAACTGTTGGTGGAGATGTGTTGTCAGAATATAAATTGTCCCTTTCTAATCTGGCTAGAATAAAGCTGGCACTGTTTTCATGGATCCCAGCAGATGTCATAGCTTGTCTCTCCTGCCCTTGTTATTATTATTTTTTTTATTTTCTTTATTGATTAAGGTGTCACATATTTGCTCTCAACCCCTGATTCCAATCCCCCACCCCACCCCCACTCATGCCCCCACCCTCCTATTGTCCTTGATCACTGGTTAGGCTCATATACATGCACATAAGTCCTTTGGTTGACCTCTTCCTTTTATCCCCACCCTCCCTTTGAGGTACAACAGTCTGACCCATGGGTCCTTATCTCTGGGTCTGTTCTTGTTCTTCAGTCTATGACTCACATGTGTCAAACACAAGGCCCGCGGGCCAAATCCAGCCCGCCAGGCCTTGCAATGTGGCCCGCACCGCGCTGTCATCACTGCACTCCGCTGTCAGTTTATGACATTGTCAGTTTATGACTGTTCAGTAAACCATTCGGCCCGCGATTTAGGCTGGATTTTAGATTTTGGCCCCTTCTCTGATTGAGTTCGACACCCCTAGTCTATGTTGTTCATCATTTCCCCTAGATGAGTGAGATCATGTCCTACTGGAAATATACTTATAAGAATAAAAAATGAGACAAACGATAATAGTTATGCCGAAAGGCATATGAATCAGTCTGTAGTGAGTTTCTTTCTGGGTCAACAGTTCTTTTGAGACCTATTTTTTTTTAATTATGTTTATTGCTTCCAGAGAGGAAGGGGAGAAGGAGAGAGAGAGAGAGAGAGAGAGAGAGAGAGAGAGAGAGAGAGAGAGAGAGAGAGAGAGAGAGAGAGAGAGAGAGAGAGAGAGGAATGGAGCCCGCAACCTAGGCATGTGCCCTAACCAGGAATCGAACCGTGACCTCCTGGTTCATAGATGGAAGCTCAACCACTGTGCTATACCAGCTGGGCTATCCTGCCCTGTTTAAAAAGCTTAATGGATTGGGAAAGTGAATGCTGGACATGTGCTCTATAGGAGGCTATCATGTATGGTTTGGGCTACCCTTGCTCACGAAGAATGGCAGGATACTTAGAGACTGGGTTTCCCAGGCAGAAATAATTTATTAATCCTTTAAAAAGAATAACTAAAAGCACTCTTTATTTTAAACATAATATTGATGTCTACATGTAAAAGCCACATTATAATCAAGTTGTGTTGGTTCACTTTATATCTGTAAACTATAGACTTTATTCACACTAGGGAAGTATCTGGTGACTCAGAGGTAAAGTCTTGTTACTAAGTTATGTTTGTTCCAAGTATCCTAGGACCTTACTACTCAAAATGTGTCCAGAAAAGCAGCAGCTAGATGCCATCCGGGACTTTGTTTGAAATTAGAATCTCAGGTCCCACTCCAGACCCAGGAATCAGAATCTGTATTTTAACATGATCAGCAGGTGACTTGTGTGCAAATTAAAGTCTGAAAAGCACTGATTTAGACCCAGAGTAGGTCACAGCCCAGAGACCTCTACCATGTCAGTATCAAAGCACAGTACAATAAACAAATAATATATACTTAAATACTTGATGATCAATTGCTAACATTCTATTTTTTAGAGTCCTTAAAATGCCAGTTTTTTTCAACTTTGTCAATCCAATGGTACCTATGAAAAATAAATTGCATTTATATCTATATAAAATTTATCATAAGTCATGTAGATCTTACGGAAAATAAAAAGATGTTTTAAAATTATTTGCAGATACAGACATAAAATTTGCATTATGCAAAGGGATCTTTGAAGGTGTATGAACCATCCCATTAATTTTATTAATAGAGATATTAAACAACTTGCTAAAAGTCAGAGTCAACATTCCAGATGACCAATTTAATACTTGTACCACATGCAACCTTTTTCCGTGGTTGCATCATGAAATGTTGTAGAACTTCTCTTATACTCTTTTTTAAATGAATTATTAAAAAATACATAATAAAGTATTACATATGTCGCCCCTTCCCTCATCTTTGTCCTTTTCTAGCCTGCTCCCACCCCTTTCACCACCCTATTGTCTGTGTCTATGGGTTATGCATATATGCATACAAGCTCTTTGGTTTATCTCTTCCAAACCACTCACCCTCCTCTGCCTTCCCTCTGAGATTCCACAGTCCCTTCCATGCTTCTATGACTCTGAATCTATTTTGTCCACCAGTTTATGTTGTTCATTAGATTCCACATATTAGTATGAGTGAGATCACGGGATATTTGTCTTTCTCTGACTGGCTTATTTCTCTTAGCATAATAATCTTCAGGTTCCTCCATGCTGTCTCAAAGGGTTTACCATTTAGTAGTTTAAACAAGAGAAAAAAATACAATGGGCTATTAGGGAAACCTCATAAAGACTGTATCTTTTGAGTGCCTAATTAGTTAATGTAACTGAGAAATGTGATATGGTCTTATAAATCAGAAGAAAAATTATAAGCTCAACAGCAGAGAAGCACTTTAACTGATAATTCACAAAGGAAGAAATTCAAGCATATGAAAAAAATTAGTAATCAAATAAATATCAATTAAAGGAAGCATGGCATATTACTATGTCAAATAACATGCTGAAGCTTCCTTAATTAGTTCATTAATTATTTCCATCCACAGTTGGTGAGGTGCTACATGACAGGCACTGCCCTGCATTGCTGGGAAAATGAAATATTAACAATGTCTGGAGGGTTGCTTTTTTTTAGTATGCATCAAAATCCTTAAAAAACAGCATGTTTTTTGTCTAATCGTCTATTTATAGATATTTATATAAAATAATCATGGTTGTTTACAAAGAGATCGTGAATGAGGTAATTAGCAAAAGTCAATGTTTAATAATAAATTTAAAAGCAAAAATATGGACATTCATCTAATAAATTATAATATATATTTATAGATAGAACTTCATGGAACCATCAGGGTGGGGGTGCCCGCTCGGGTTCGGGGCCAGCTAGGGGGAGGGGTCATGGACACTCTGGTCATTCTAATGTTCCGTCTATATGCATATTGCCCTTTCATTATATAGGATATTTATGGATACAACTTAATGGAACCATTAAACTGGATTTTGTTTAAAAATGTTAAATTAATCAGATGTTAATTAGTTTAGTGGAGTGATTACATTATAAGGTATAAAAATGTTGAATATAACCAATATAAGATTATATATCAGCTACAGTATACTTAAATAAAAAAGATACGTTAAAAATATCTAAAATTATATTACAAATATGTTTATAGAAATTACAAAGAAGGCACACAATTTGAAACAAAATAATATGTTCAAATTTCAGTTACTAAGAATAAATATCCACATGTATATATTTGGAGTTAGATTATGGATACTATTTATTTTCTTTTTGGTGTATTGAGATTATCTTGATTTTTTAGCAATCAAAAGTAATTTATGAAAGCCACTATACAAATATGTTTGAAAGCATATTTGTGCATATAAGAAACAGTAAAGAGGGAAGCAGCTTGGAGTTAAGGAGCTAATATTAGGATGTTTTGTTTGTTTCTTTAGATCACACAAACAGGGCTTAATACTCCAGATCTACTACTCTCTCAAAGTCTTAGCATCTTTGAGATTTAGTATATTTCCGTCTTTTTCTTAATTTGAAATACTCTACATGGTTCTCATAGCATACTATATAACATGATCAGATTTATATTCATAAAATAAAGCAAAATATTTAATTATATATGTATTTAAAAGATAATGAAAACAGTTAAGCTATTAGAGAGGAAAACTTTAATGGCAAGTGTAAAAGTTATAAATTGGTTAGTATCAAAGAAAAATAATGCCCCCTGAGATATTGTATATTTATTATGTATTTTAACATGCCTGCTTACAAAATTCCATATATATATATATATATATATATATATATATATATATATATGTGTGTGTGTGTGTGTGTGTGTGTGTGTGTGTGTGTGTGTGTGTGTGTGTTAATATTGTCTTGGTATAAAAATACGTATAAGAGCAATTTTGCAAATGTTTGTGGCTGTATCAAGGATTGCTATTTGTCTTTTATGTACACTAGTGACTTTTAGCTGTGTATACAGTGAACCAAACATATTTCACATCTTCCAATGCAGCTAAGTATTGCCATGTGACTAAACTCTGGACAATGAAATGTATGATGGAGTGGTATGCAAAATTTCTGGGAAGTTTTCTTAAAGAGAAATACTTCTTTAGAGGAAGAATTCTTTGTCTTCCTTTTTTAAAAAAATAGTAGGAATATAGACATTACATTTGGTGTTAGAACAGCCATCTGACCACAGTAAGGCACACATAAGGATGGGTACTGCATTAACATAGTCTTCTACAACTGCTATATCATCTTTGGAACAACTGTCTAGACTATTTTTTCAAAGAAAAATAAAGTTCTATATTATTTAACCTGGCATGATTTCGGATTCTTCAGCCATAGCAAAGCCTAAGTTTACCTGATAGAGTAACCTTTTGGGTAACTTGCACCTTTCCTTTTTTAATGTTGCTGAAAGGAGGTAGAAAGCAGCATGGACTGCTCTCTAGAAACTCGGTTGAATCTCTGGAAATTTGTCTTATTCCACGATAGCCTGAGGTTGGCGTTTCTATTTAGCACTTACCTCTTCATAACTCAACTAAAGCTCCATTGGAAACAGGAATAGACAGATCCTGTCTGAACACAGGAACAGAGCAAATAGAAATTTTTAATTCGCTGATCCAACTCTTCTTCCAGTTTACAAAATACATCGCAAGAGTAGTGGGTAAAAGCAGTTATAGTTCAAGAGTGTACTTTTTAAAGGCTTTATACACCCCCAGTACCTTTAATTTATGTAATGCCACCTTGGTATTAATTGATAAAAGTGGGGGTGGGGACCACAGGGTAGTTAAAATTCCTGAGTAAGCAAAATAATACTCAATTAAAGTTGTAATATATGGAGATATTAAGTTATAGTAATTAAACAATTAAACAAATTACCTGTTTAGAAAATATACTTTAATTTATTAAATATTGGTCTCTGAAACTGATTGAGACTTCAATTGCTATGAAAATTAAGAGATATTTTGTACCCTTTGAATTATATATATTTACAAATGATGATGTTTTTATAGTTTTACTTGCATTATTTCCTTCAAAAATTAACCCTTAGCTATCAGTCTGAAAAAATGTAGTTCAATGTGAAAGAGAAATACTTATTTGACATTGTGATAATGAAATAATTTAGGCAGTGTCTGTTAATTAACATTTAATATAATTGAAATCTGAATTGTATTAAATTCATTTTAATGATGAAGTATTGATCATAATATTTCTGTTATATGAAAATGGAGAGTTTATCTATTTTTCTACTTAATATAAAGCATCTACCACCTCTTTATTCTACACAATACTTTAGAATTTAACATAAAAACAAGATTAGTATGTGGTTATTTAAGTTATGTTTCTGAATTGAACTTGACAAAAGAAAGATAAAATATATTAACTGATTTTAAAATGATAAATTTTTATGGAAGACGTATTTTAGCAATGAGTTAGTTGCACATTTATAGGTATAAATGTGTCATCTTTTAAGCTTTTTTTGCAATAAAATAAGAATCTATACTAATCTATACTAATAATAGAGAAATATGCAAATTATCCATTACAGCATCACATCATGACTGGATCAGCAGGCTGCATCTCCACCCCCTGCACAGGCAGCTGCAGGTAGGGGTAGGTAGGATAGGATACCATAGGAGGGGATAAGAAAGGAGAGGGAGAGGAAGGCAGGCCTGCATGCAGATAGGCTGAGAGGAGAAACAGATATAAGAAAGGGAACAAGAAAAAACACAGGAATGGAAAAGGGAAGGAAACACGGGACTGCATGTGGGAAGGGGTGGCGACCATGGGGGTGTGAGCAGATGTGCCCAGCGAGGGGTGGTGCAGGAGCCCACAAATTCCATTGGTGGGGAGGTGCCCAAGAGTCCTGGATGGAGTGGTGAATGATCTGGGCAGAGGTGCTCCTGCTTCACAGCAACAGCAGCAGCAGCAACAGCAGAAGGAGCACCTGGGCCATAAGGGACTTGGCCACTTTGCCAGGTTAGGCTTCCCAGGCAAGGAATGAGAGCAGGACAGCGGCAAGGAGGCCAGGAAAGGGGGGTGATGGACACCTGGCCAGGGCTGATCCCTGGGCTGGGGATAAATGCCCCCCCACCCCCAACAGAAGCTTTAAGAAGGGAGGGAGGGAAGAACTTTATAAAGGATTCATCAGAGAGCACAGTTATAGAAGGAAAGAGGATGTGTGAGTGAACTGTAGGAGCTATGATGGAAATCAAGTATAGTTGTGTACTGGGGTCAGATTTTAAAAGCAGGAGTCAGAAAAGAAAAAAAGATAAATTATAGTGAATAATTAGGCAGGTAGATAGATAGATATGAAAACAGTGGAAGTAAGTAGAGAAGAATGTGGATGAGAGAGAAAGAGGGAGGGAAAAAAGTTTTAAAGGAGAGCTGATAGAGCTTAAAAGGAGAATGGGAAGAAGGAAGAAATGAGGGAGGGAGCAAAGCAGGTCCTAGGGAGGAAGTGAAGAAAAAAATTAAGGTAAGAAGGAAGGAAAAGCAGAGAGAGGGCAGGGGTAAAAATAAAGGAAAGAAGGAATGTGGGGAGGGAGGGAGGGTAGGAGAAAGATGGGAAGAAGGATGATGGAACAGAAGTAGTAGGAAATAAGAAGGAAAGAAAAGTTTATAAATGATGAGTCAGTAGGAAAAAAGTGTTACGTAAAGGAGAGAGGAAAAATTGTTTGACAGGGAGAAAGCAGTAAGGAAGTCAAATACAATTGTGTGTGAAGGGGATAAGATAAAAAAAAAAAAAAGTTAATAAGGGTGACCAGGCTGGCAGGGGAAGGCAATTAGGGGGATCAGGCCATCAGGGGAGGACAGTTAGGGGGATCATGCAGGCAGGCAGGTGAGGGCTTAGAAGCCAGAGGTCCTGGATTGCGAGAGGGATGTCCAACTGCCAATAGGGCCTAAACTGGCAGTTGGACTTCCCCCGAGGGCTCCGGGATTAGAGAGGGTACAGGTCAGGCTGAGGGACCCCCCTCCATACATGAATTGTGTGCACCAGGCCTCTAGTGAAGAATAAATAAGAATGTTGTTGGTCAATTGATTAGCAAACATGTTTAGTTTGTTAATTAACTGCTAAAGAAAAAAATTTTAATTGATTTACCATACTTCTTGCAGTAAATACAAATTAACAAGCAATTTATACCCTATATTCTTTGTCCCAAAGGAGCCTTTTGAATGTTGCTTTTAGACAACAGAGACTCACAACTGTTAGGCAATCTATGGATCCCTAGAGACATATGCTTTTTGGCACATCCATTAGTATTGGCTGACATTATATACAATTGGTAAAATTCTACTATATTTTTTCACCAGTCCTTTATTTTGTGAAAAAGATAGGGAGAAGGGGTGTGTGTATGTGTGTCTCTCTGTGTGTATTTATGTGTAACATTATTTTTCTTGTGAAATCTTTTCTTTTTCCTTAAATTTTTTTATTGTTTACACTATTGAAGATACCCCCATTTCCCCCCCTTTATCCACCTTCATCCAGTCTTTGTCCCCCTCCCTTGGCCCTCACCACACTATTGTTTGTATACATGTGTTATGCATATATGTTCTCTAGCTAATCCCTTCACCTTCCTTTATCTAATCCAATCCATCCCCCCTCTGAGATCTGTCAGTCTGTTCCACATATATATGCCTCTGTTTTTTTTTTTTTTGTTCATCAGTTTATTTTGTTCATTAGATTCCACATATAAGTGGTATTTTCTTCTTTTTATAGCCGCATAATATTCCATGGTATAAATGTACCACAGCTTTTTATATACTCATCTACTGAAGAACATTTGAGCTGTTTCCAGATCTTGGCTATTGTAAATAATGATGCCATGAACATAGGGGTGCATATATTCTTTCTGCTTTGTTTATTTCAGAATTCTTACAATATAAACCCAGAAATGAAATCTGTGGGTCCAAAGGCAGTTCCATTTTTAATTTTTTGAGAAAACTCTAAACTGTTTTCCATAATGGCTGTACCAGTCTGCATTCCTACCAGCAGTGTACAAGGGTTGCCTTTTCTCTGCATCCTTGCCAGCACTTTTTGTTTGTTGATTTGTTGATGGTAACCATTCTGACAGGTGTAAGGTGTTACCTCATTGTCATTTTAATTTGCATCTCTCTGATCATTATTAACATTGAGCATTTTTTCATATGTCTCATGGCCATCTCTATGTCCACTTGGAATAGGTGTCTATTTAGGTCCTTTGTCCATTTTTTTATCGGATTATTTGTCTTCCTTTTGTTAAGTTGTATGAGTTCCTTATATATTTTGGAGATTAACCCCTCATCAGATGAATCATTGGCAAATATGTTCTTCCATACAGTGGTCTCCCTTTTTATTTTTTTATGGTTTCTTTTGCTCTGTAGAAATTTTTTAGCTTGATGTAGTTTTATTTGTTTATTTTATCTTGTTTCCCTTGGAGACATTTCAGCAACACATTTCTCTGAGAGACGTCTGAGGTTTTACTGCCTATGTTTTCTTCTAAGATATTATTGTTTCAGGACTTACAATTAAGTTATTTATCCATTTTATCAACTCCCACCATAAACCTTTATTCCTGTGTGGTGGTCTAGTTTTATTTTATTTTTTGCATGTACCTGTCTAATTTCCCCCAAACCATTTATGATAGCGATTGTCTTTACTCCATTGTATGCTCTTGCCTCCTTTGTCAAATATTAATTGACCATAAAGGATAGGTTATTTTCTGGGTTCTCTGTTCTGTTCCACTGATCTATGTGCCTGTTCTTATGCCAATACCAGGCTGTTTTGATTACAGTGGCTTGGTAGTATAGCTTGACATCTGGTATTGTGATCCTTGCAACTTTGTTATTCTTGCTCAACGTTGCTGAGTTGAAAATATCCTAAATTGAAAATGTATTGAATGCATCTAACCTACTGAACATCATATCTTAGCATTGCCTACCATAAACATACTCAGAACATACTATTCAAAAATCAATGCTATTTTAGGAGCATTCTAAGAATATTTGACAATAAGGAGCAAATTTAGAATTACATCTATTCGATTACTCTGTTTGACTACTTTAGTTGTCAAAGCCAGAGAGATATATATGTTAAACATATCTCAAGCTAAAAGGTGGCCTTGCGAAATGGATTAAAATTTGCCAGACTGAATAGATAAACGTTATGGGATTAGGAGTGTGGAGAGAAAATGATGAAAAATTAATTTTGTAGATTCAACAGGGCAAGTCCTTACATTGCCTAATCCCTATTAAGACAAATGTACCACAATGGCATGCCTATGGACACTTCCCTGTTCTTCATAGAATTTTAGGATCAGAAACCTGTCATTCCACAGTGCCATTAGGGCTCCAGGCTGTCAGGGTAATATAGTTCTCTTTCTGATTATAATATATTTGAATTAATAGAAAACCTAGATCCTGGTAATGAATCTTTGAACCTGTCTTCTAATCTTAAATGCATGTACACTGACCCTCTGATTCTTCCCTAATTGATTTAAATACAAGACCTTGAGTTCAGAACCAGCAGTTAATTTAAATTTATGACATGAAATGAGGACTAGGCTAGGGAGCCATCTCTTACTTCCCTGTTTCTTCTTTAAGCAAAAATGAAAAGGCTAGTTGCCTCCTGAACATAAATTGTTATAATCATTGAGTTTGCAACATAAGGGATTTATGAGAACTCGGATAATCAGCTAAGGATAATTATTTACCTGTTACCAACAGTGGAAAACAATAGCATAGAATTTATATATGATAAACTAAATATACCAGGTCCACAAACCATACTGCCTTCACTTGATGGATTTATTATTGGGAAAGGAACAATATAATGAATGTCATGTAGAATTGATGTCACAAAGGCAAACATTTCTAAAATTGAATCAAAAGTTGTTCTAGTTAAGAAAAAACTGCAACCACAGATGCTGGAAATACATTACATATTCAAAATTCCCCCAAAATACTTTTTTCCATATTTAAATAGAGTTTGCAAGGATTGCTTTCACTTCAGGAGGATTTAAAATTCTCTTTCTTTAGGGGATAAAGTATTTAATCACCACTTACTTTAAAAAATATCTTTATTGCTGAAAGTATTACAGATGCCCCCTTTGTTTTTTGCCCTATTGACCCCCTCCACCCTGCACCCATCTTCCCCCCACAGGCCTTTACGAGACTATTGTTTATGTCTATGGGTTAAGTATATATGCATATAAGTTCTTTGGTTCATCTCTCCCCATCGACCCACCTACCCTTGCCTCCTCTCTGAAATTCATCAGTCAATGAGCCAGTCATTGAAAGACAAGTATCACACAATCTCACTCATATGTGGAATCTACTGAACAAAATAAACCAATAAACAAAATAGATTCAGAGACATAGAAGCATGGAACAGACTAATCACTATTTATTTTTGTTTGAAATCAGTATGTAATAATGCTGCATACCATGGAAAGGTAACAAAAAGTGAAAATATGCCAAAAATCAGTACAAACTGGCATTATTGCCAGTAGAAGACAGATGCAATGCAAAGAATTTTTATTATTAAAAAATGGAAAGTGAGCCCTAACCAGTTTGGCTCAGTGGATAGAACATCTGCCTGTGGACTGAAGGGTCCCAGGTTCAATTCCAGTCAAAGGCATGTATCTTGGTTGCGGGCACATCCCCAGTAGGAGGTGTGCAGGAGGCAGCTGATGGATGTTTCTCTCTCATCGATTTTTCTAAAATATATTTTTTAAAAATGGAAAGTGGGATTCAAATTAAGAGTAAGTCTGTGGGGAAAATAAAAAGAGTCAGCCTGTGGAAAACTGCCAAAAATCGGCTTTTGAAGAAATCATTAGGTTTTAAGGAAACCAGGCATCTCCTTAACATCCTGTAGTGACGTATTAGCTACTCCTAGAAAATAACTTCAGGAAGTCACAAGGCCTTTCAATGTCTATCAATTGAATATTATAGTATGCTATCATAAGAAAAAGACCATGGCAGATTTTTCAAAGTGATTCTTCACAATTTATCATAGTCAGGCACCAGAGCCTTTTCAAGATATGTTTTAACATTTGATTTGATTTTAAAATGCAATTGATCAAAACTTTGGTTATTTTATTTCTTCTTTGTATACAGAAGAATTTTTCAACAAGTCACAGATTTTGTTAATGATCTGGAGTTTTAAATATATATATATATTTGTTTCCTTAAGAAAGAAAAAGACAAATCTATAATTGTTTAAAATATCACATTTGGATAAAGCATAGAAATTTAAATGACAGTAAATTCCTAATCACCTCAATACCAAACAGAATTTTTGTTATCCTGCTTATCTTACCTGTTCTCTGGATAGTTGAAATATGGTCAAAATAAACACTTGGTTTCTCTGTTGCGAATTAACAGATGGTTTCACCACAGGTGAGGAGTTAAGGTCGTATTGTGAACAATAAACATGGTTTCCAAAAGTTGAAGATATTGAATAACAGTTTGTTCTGATTTGCAGTGACTCAAGAGAATAGGACAACAATGAGAGGGCAAAGAGCCCTTAGCCAGTTTGACTCAGTGAATGAAGGAAACCTTGGCCTGTGGATTGAAGGGTCCTGGGTTCAATTTCGGTCAAAGGCATGTACCTTGGTTGCAGGCTTGATCCCCTGGCCCTGATTGGGGTGCATTTGGGAAGCAACAATCAATATGTTTCTCTCACTTCAATGTT
This sequence comes from Pipistrellus hanaki, assembly GCF_964339955.1. Lineage (NCBI taxonomy): Eukaryota > Metazoa > Chordata > Mammalia > Chiroptera > Vespertilionidae > Pipistrellus > Pipistrellus hanaki. Next base: position 89,725,228 of record NC_140524.1, read on the forward strand.
TCTCTTGCTGTGTCTCTTTTTCTCCATTCCACTTTCTCTAAAAATCAATGGAAAAAATATCCTCAAGTGAGGATTAATAACAACAACAAAAGGGAGCAAAGAGCCTGGCGAAACAATTAATTAATTAATTAATTATTAAAAGGCAAGTTATATTGGAAGGCTTCATAAAGCCCTCAAAATATCATTTTATTAAATTACAAAACTTTTCTCTCCTACTTTTATTTTTTATTTATTTTCATTTTTTAAAATATATTTTATTGATTTATTTTACAGAGAGGAAGAGAGTGGGATAAAGAGTTAGAAATATCGATGAGAGAGAACCATTGATCAGCTGCCTCTTGTACACCCCCTACTGGGGATGTGCCCACAATCAAGGTACATGCCCTTGATTAGAATCGAACCTGGGACCCTTCAGTCCACAGGCCAACACTCTTTCTACTGAGCCAAACCAGTTTCGGCCTCTCTCTTTTAAAAGATCATTGAAGGTTTAGTTTTCATTTTAATAAATGAAAAGAAAAACATTTCTCACCTCAGATTACTTAGTACCATACTCATTTATTTTGCAAATAATCACATACTCATTTATTTTACTTTGCTTGCCTGAGATACTCCCAGTGGTCTCTATGTAGGAGATTTCTCTAAGGCATGTGGGTTTCATTCATAATACTATATTATAAACTTGCTTTTGTGGGGAAATTGTTATTTTAACATTCTGTTTCACACAAATGGGCAACTTTCTGGTAGACATTGTCACTAGAGTTTTGTTTGTGAATTAGTCACACTAGGTAGAATCATTTTTGAGAGTGTTCAGATTCAAATCCTGAGTATGTGATTAAAGAAATCAATAGATTTATAAGTTCATGGAATAAAAAATAATTTAAAAATGGTAACAGTTGAGGCAACTTACAAAGGGTATTTCTTTTTATTTTTAATATGTTTTATTTATTTTTAGAGAGATATAGATAGATGATAGATAGATAGATAGATAGATAGATAGATAGATAGATGATAGATAGATAGAAACATCAATGAGAGAGTAAAGCATTGGTTGGCTGCCTCCTGCATGCCCCCTACAAGGGATTAAGCTTGAAACCTGGGCCTGTGACCTGACTGGGAATTGAACCAGTCCTTTCAATGCATCAGACAACACCCAACCAACTGAGCCACACTGGCCAGGCTTACCATGGATTTTAATTCTGAAGTCTGGCATTCAACATGCAGTCCTTATAAAATATAATTTTGAAAGTACATTGAATATCCCCAGATACACACTACTCAAGGACTATGTATTTTTCTCTTTACATTATTGGCTCTTATTTTGCTCAACACAGTGTTTGCTGGCTTCACTGAATTTTCATTAAACAGAAAGGAGAAAAGAAAAAAAAAATACACACATATGTTTAAACTCCAGAACAAAATATGAGTTCTTACTGATACATTGCGGGGACTATTGCTATAATTTTTCTAAATGGAGAGGCCTTATAATGTGTTTAGGGATGTGTATATACATATATATACAGATCTGGGTTAAGGTGAAAGGTAAATCAGACAGATTAATATGTGATTTCAAGAACTAAGACTATTGAAAGTTATATTGAATGTGAACAACGATCAACAAGATGCTCATATGTGAAAAAGAAATGAGGAGCCTAAAATACTTACCAAAGTGAATCACCAAGAAGCAGGCAGGAAATACTTGGAACAGTATTATGTATATACACTTTTATTCTTTGTGAATTTGTTGATGTTGCAGATAGAGAAAATATTGACTTAAAATCTATTATCTTACATTTAGGTTTGTTCATGGAATCACAGCTAAGATTAATTTTCACTGCAGAAATAGCTTTTCAGTGGTAGTAGTTTCCCATTGCTTCTGTAACAAATTACTGCAGACTTAGTGGCTTAACACATGATTTATTGTCTTCCAATTCTGTAGGTCAGAAGTGTATTAGGCTAAAATGAAAGTGTCAGCTGGTCAATGCTCCTTCTGGCGGATCTATGTGCTATCAGAGGGGACTGTGCCTTGTCTGCCCTAGTTGCTGATGGAGGTGGATTCCTTGGGGTACCACTGGAATAAGCATTTCTGGAGGCCCCCATGGGAAGATGAGATATGGTAGAAAGCTTTATTTCCTTGGAATTACACCCCTGAGTTTCCAACATCCCATTTCCCTTAGTCCAGTCATAGAAGAAGTGTAGCTGGGCATTCAATAGAGTTAGAAGCAGAGCCAGTGTCAAGAGTTGTCTTTCCATGTTGGAGCTGGGTTCAGTCTAGTATGAGGCTAGTTTAGCTTGTATTTCCCTGTTGTAGTCCATTAGTCCATTGCATGTGGGTTCCACATGACCGTGGCCCATAAGGCGAATGCAAGGAAACCAAGAATCACAAGAAGAACCAAGAGAACAAATTCCTTTGTTTAAGACAGTGATTCTCAACCTTTTTAATGCTGCAGCCCTTTATTTTATTTATTTATTTATTTTAAATATATTTTATTGATATTTTACAGATAGGAAGGGAGAGAGATAGAGAGCTAGAAACGTCGATGAGAGAAACATCGACCAGCTGCCTCTTGCACACCCCCTACCGGGGATGTGCCTGCAACCAAGGTACATGCCCTTGACCAGAATCGAACCTGGGACCTTTCAGTCCGCAGACCGAGGCTCTACCACTGAGCCAAACCGGTTTCGGCTTAATGCCACAGCCCCTTAATACAGTTCCTCATGCTGTGGTGAGCCCCAACCATAAAATTATTTTTGTTGCTACTTCATAATTGTAATTTTGCTACTGTTAATGAATTGTAATGTAAATAGCTGTGCTTTCTGATGGTCTTAGGTGACCCTGATAGTGGTTCTCAACCTGTGGGTTACAACCCACAGGTTGAGAAACACTGCTGTAGATACTAAGACCATTGGAAACACAGATATTTACATTATGATTCATAACAGTAGCAAAATTAGTATGAAGTAGCAATGAAAATAATTTTATGGTTGGGGTCACCACAACATGAGGAACTGTATTAAAGGGCTGCGGCATTAAAAAGGTTGAGAACCACTGACTTAAGGGATTATGTATCCCCAAATTTTATGTGAGTGCAGTGGCCATGCCAAATCTGGCTAATTACCTCTGTTTCCAGGTGTGATTGACAGTAAGCACCTTCCCCAACTTTACTGGGCATGTGTCTGTCTCCCATTTCTTGGACCCCTGGGGAGAGTAAAACTATAGCTTCCAGGTGAAGCTTCCCAAATGACATACCTATAATATCTGGATGTTACTTTACTCCTTTCCTATTATTAGTAACTACTTAATTATAGTAGTATCATAGGGATCTAGGATCTGTTACCTTTTCTTCTCCAGTTTTGAGAGGCCTTTTTGATTCCTTGGTTCATGGCTCTAAAACCATCTTCAAAGTCATCTATGTAGCATTTTTTCTCCTCTCTGATCTCTTCTTCCATCTTCACATCGTTTTCTGTAATTCTGACCCTCTTTTGTCTCTTAACTTAATCACATCTGCAAAGTCCCCTTTTCCATCTTTGACCATATGGGGGCAGTCATCTTGTGTGTTGGAGTGATGGCCAATTTGCATATTACTCTTTTATTAGATAGGATTATTCTGAAAGTAGGTCCCATGGATGGGATTTTACATTTAAACTAAATCAAATGCTTTTTTTTTTTTTTTTTGCTTTAGCACAACTGAAAAGTTACTGCATGCTCATATGGATTCCACAGAGAATTTAGTAATTTAATCCAATTTTTACTTCTCATTTACCAAGGAGAGAACATGCTATGTTAAACAAATTGCAATTTTGTTTTGTGAAATGTATTCTGAAAACTGTTGAAAAACATGAATGGAAAAAAATACATTTTTTAAAAAACACTTAAGTGTAGATGGCATTAAAGTATACAAAATAATATATTTGAAAGTATTTCAAAATTTAGGAAAAATGTTCCTGTTATATATCTGTAGTAAAGTGATTTTTATCTGAAGGAAGATTAATCCAAGAAGACTGAGATACCTTTAACTCAGAAAAGAAAAGAGAGAAAGAAATGCTCCATCTATAGGTTGCCATGGTTTCAGTTAAGCAAAAAAAGAAAGAAATGGGAAGGTCACATTAAGTTCTGACCATATATATATATATATATATATATATATATATATATATATATATTTTTTTTTTTTTTTTTTTTTTTCCCCAAAAAGAAATATCAATGAAGTGCAAAATCCTAACAAGATTTAGAACAATACAGGGACTTTGAAAATTACAAAACCATTAGTTAATAATATATTAAGCTGATTTATTACTCTCTAGAACTATAGTGTTTTAGCTGTTGATGGGGATCCAGTTAAGAAATAAGATTATGACTCCTTTCTTGAGGTGTTCACACTATATTCTCAGAAAATAAACCATAAATTAGACAATAAATCATTGTTCATATTACTTCTAAACAATAGGTGGATATTCAGGTTGAAAATGTTTTCGTTATAGTTACTTTTAGTCAAATGATGCAGAAGATTAGATTAAAGAACAAAACAGAATTTAATAGAATGACAGTATCTCCCAATATTGTCAATCAGTGGCCTAATAACACTTTCTGAGGTCTGCCAATCTCTGAACTCCCTGTTACCCTAAACTCTATATAAAAGCAAGCATTTTGCTTTGTTCAAATATGCTGTGTTGTACAAACACAGCTCTCCCTTGCTTAACATGGCAATAAACTCAACTTGTTTGTTTCAGATACTCAGATACTGACTGGGGGCCTCTTTCTTCAATACAGTAATTGAAGAAATTACACACACCACTATCATCTCATCCACCCAACCCTCTCATTGAGAATCCGACTGTGTGGTATGCGGGCATGCTCCCCTTCCCCACCCACCCCCCACACCTTGTCAAAAACAAATTTAAAATTAGCCAGGAAAATTGATATTTTCTCATTTTAGATTTTATATTTGCTTTATGCAAATCAATCTAGTTTGAGTAAAATTTATGTCTTCTTATTTCTCTCCCATTTCCTTGATTCTCTGTAGTAAAGAGCCCAGACATTTAATTGGGTTTTATTTGCATTCACCAAGTGTAGGGGAGTGTGGATGATTTGTTCTTCTGGCAGTAGGGGAGAGGAGAAATTCAGTTTCAATGATAATCCTGTGCATCCTCTCTGGTCAAAAATGCACAGTGGCTGGTATGTTCTTGTTTTTGATCTGGTGACCACGTTTCACAAGGAGTTCCAGGAATGACATTCAGAAGCATTGATAACAACCATTTATTCTCCACATTGCAGCCCCTTTGTCTACCTTTCAGTCCAATGGCCCTCTTAACCCCTCAGAGTCTTCTCACTGGGGGACTTATCACACAGCCAGGCAGCGGGAAACCAAGGTAGCCTCACAGGCAAGCTGCTTCAGGCTCATCTGTTTAGCTGACCACCACTGTACTGTCACTAGAAGATTGTTGGATTTAGTCTGGAGAGAGGCTTGTCAGATATGTCCAGGCTCTCAGATTCCTGAAAGTTCTTTACCCAAGGAATGAAACCTCTTGTGCCTGATGTTCTCAAGCTCTCCCATACTTCCCTGGTTTCAGCCCAGTTGTAACCACATAGAAGAAACCATTTCCCACTCTCTTCCACTTCTCACAAACCACTGAATATGAAGGACACTTCATCTTTTATATCATGGATTTTATATCACTTCTTTTACATCATGGGTTTTCCTAGATGGAATCTTTCTTCTGCCCATAAGCTCAGGCACAGGGGTTATCTTTTCTACAATAGCAGTTTCCTCTATGATCTAGTTGTTCAAGTCCATTTCTCAATATGTTAATGGGAACTAAAGAAACTTAGAAAATTCCTTTCTCCCTTGATAAAACATGGCTTTTAAGATTCTTATCATGCTTTTATCTCAAAAAAGTCAATTTTGGATTCTAAAAGCTGAGTATTGATCCTCCATTTCTCTTTGTATTCCTGTTCCAACAATCCCAATTTTTCCCAAGTTAAATGAATGCCTCAGACTGAATGGGGGAAGGCATAGCACAAGGATATGAAAGATAAATGAAACTGCATGTATTTTGTGTAATTGTTTTCAATTACAGTTTACATTCAATATTATTTTGTTTTAGTTTCTGATGTACAACTTAGTGGTAAGACAATCATACACTTTGCAAAGTGGTCCCCCTAATATTTCCACTCCCCACCTAGCTCCATACATAGTTTTTACAATCAGATGAATAATTTCTGACGCAACTTGTTTTGGATGCAGCCTGTGAGAAGAAATCAAAGCAAGACCAAACCAAACAAACAAAACAGAGGTGGGAGTGTTGCTGGAGGGATTCGTCTGTCAGTAGTGGGAGTGGGGTGATTCTTTTTAAAATATTTTTATTTTTATTGATTTCCTAGAGGAAGGGAGAGGGAGAGAGAAATACCAATGATGAGAGAGAACCATTAATCGGTTGCCTTCTGCATGCCCCCTACTGGGGATCCAGCCAGAAACCCGGTTGTGCCCTTGACTGGAATCAAACCTGGGACCCTTCAGTCTACAGGCTGATGCTCTATATCCACTGAGCCAAACTAGGGCGCGAGTGGGGTGACTTGTGATATCTTTAGAAAGGGAATTTTCTACGACTCACAGGGGAAATGAATGTTTTTTATTTGTGTACTTTTATTCCTCGGTTTGCAAAGTCCCACTGTCTTTAAATCAGTCCTGGAAAATATGCAGCTGGGGCTCCAACAGAGCCCAAAGCAGGGCCAGTGTTCAGGTGTAACGGGGTCCCCATGTAGCATCAGACTAGACTCAGTCCATCAGTCCATAGTGTGGGTACCACATGGATGTAAGCCACGTGGGCAAATGCAGGGGAGCGCACCCCTTGCAACAGGAGTCCCAGGAGCACAGGCATGCAGGAGAGGCAAGAGGGCGAGGGCGAACTCCCTTTGTTCAGGAGTTTAAATATCAAATCTTCCTATGTTTGCAGTAGCCATGCCAATTCTGATCCCTGCAGGTGTGACATGTCAACCAGACCTTACTGGGCATGCATCTATTACCAGTCCCTTCCACCAGCCATCTGTGGGGAACAGACTTGGAGAGTGTTAACTGCAGCTTTCTGGCAAAGCTGATTAAATGGCATGCCTATATCATCTAGTCTCCCCTTAATTCCTTTCAACCATGTGTGTTTTTTTAAAATATATTTTATTGATTTTTTACAGAGAGGAAGAGAGAGAGATAGAAATTTAGAAACATCAATGAGAGAGAGAGACATCGGTCAGCTGCCTCTTGCACAACCCCCCATTGGGGATGTGCCTGCAACCAAGGTACATGCCCTTGACCGGAATTGAACCCGGGGCCCTTTAGTCCACAGGCCGACGCTCTATCCACTGAGCCAAAACCAGTTTTAATGGTATCAGGGGGATGTAGAAAAAGTGAAGTTGTAAGGAGGCCAATGAATAATAGTTACATCATTGCCACTACCAGTTACCTTCAACCTAAGAAAGAATGTTAGGATGGAGGAATGTCCTTTCTTGGAACATTGAACATAGACTGGGGCCTGGAATATAGGAAACACTGTAAGTCTATTACTGTATTTTTTGTTATTGTTGCTATTGTTATTGTTATTGTTACTGTTTTCAAAGATTATTGCAACAAGGAAATAAGATGAAGAGCAAATTTTCATATCTCTTTTTGGTTTTGGTTTTGTCTGCATCCCCCACATATTGAGTGAAAAGAGCACTTTTTAAAAAGTGCCTGTTGACTATTTATGTCAGTTTGATCATGGAGTGAGGGCATATGAATATTTAAAAAAAAAAGATTTTGGTAAATTACTCAAGATAGTTCAAAAGACATTTCAAGATAGGGAGATGGTGGGCTAGAAAGAGTGGCACATCCCTGACTTGGAGTACTGAAAGGGGACCATCCTGGGGCCAGAGAGTTTGTGTTTGAGAGTCACCGGTGAATTGTGATCTCTGACTCTTCTTTCAGTCTAACCTTTTTTGTTGGGCAGGTGTACACACACACACACACACACACACACACACGCACGCACGCACACACGTATGCTGTTTAGTATACAAAGAAAACCTTTTTTAAAGCTCTTGGTACAGCCAAATATTGTAGTGTAGAAAGAAGACAATCAGATGATCATGTGTTATGGAGTCAAGATACGTTGTGGCCGAAACCGGTTTGGCTCAATGGATAGAGCCTTGGCTTGGGGACTGAAGGGTCCCGGGTTCGATTCCTGTCAAGGGCATGTACCTTGGTTGCGGGCACATCTCTCTCATCGATGTTTCTAACTCTCTATCTCTCTCCCTTCTTCTCTGTACAAAATCAATAAAATATATATTTAAAAAAAGAAAGAAACTTCTTTTTTTTAAAAAAGGATACGTTGTGTTTGAGTGGTGTTTTTCCCCCTTTATTATTATTTTACTAGCAGCCTGGTGCACAAAATTCATGCATGGAGGGTCCCTCAGCCTGGCCTGCATCCTCTCATAGTCCGGGACCTTTCAGAGGATGTCCTGTAGATTGGGCCTAAACTGGCATTTGGACATCCCTCTGGCAATCCAGGACCACTGGCTCCTAACTGCTCTCCTGCCTGTCTCATCGCCCCTCACCACTTGCCTTCCTGTCTGGCTGATTCCCCTAACCACCTCTGCCTGCCTGCCTTATCGCCCCTAACCACTCCCTTGCCTGCCTGATTGCCCCTAATTGCTCCCTGGGGGGCAGAGTCAGCCTGGGCAAGGGGCTGTTGTGTTCTGCACTTTCCAACCAGAAATGTTTTAATAAGCAGTCTCCAAAAATGATTTGGAAAACCTAAAAGTAGAGTGCTCAGATTTCAGGCATCAGGTGCTATTAGCAGGATTTCTTTCTATCCCAATTCAACTCTAATTCTGAGCTTTCAACAGTCTGGACAAAGTGCCCTTCACTATCTCCAAAGTTTCTTATTCGTCACTATCCCATTTTCCTCTGCTTCAAGCCAAGGTACAAATGAAACCTTTAATTCTGTTTTTCCTCACGCAAGGGAACAGCAAACCTCAATTGAAATAATTTCCCGCCAGAAGTCAAAAAGTAAATTTCTTATATAATGTGTGAAACAAAAAAATATTTCTTCAGAGATGACTAATATTTTTTTGCAGAAAGTCTTTATCCTTCACCTCCTAATTTATAAATAACAATTTAATATCCTATCATACAATTCTCAAATATATCTTGAGATACATACTACAGTGATGACATTTTAATAAAATATATTCTTTGTTATCTCCTGACGTTTTTATTCACCTTTTTTTGGTTTCCTACACAATCATTCAGATCCAAACTGAGTCACCATAATTTAAGACAATGTCAAGGTCTTCCCATTCTTTGTTCTATCTTCTTAAGACCTAGTGCCCAATAGCCTTGGAAAACCGGCAGAGTTTAAGGTGAAACCTATAGATCTTGACAGTGAGTAATCAATTTGGTCTCTAAGAAGTAGATGTCTGTCTTGCTCAAAGTCATTTTTTTTCTCACTTCTGGAGTGCAAGACACTTCCATTCACCACTATAATCAATAGTCTTTGTAAGTGATGCAACCACAGGCACTTATAGCAGGTACAAATAAGTCAATTCAGTTATATAATTTATAATATGTGGAATATTATATGCTCATTCCCAAATATCCTTAAATGCTACCACCATCACCACCAAAACCTAACGAAAGGAAGTGTGAAAGAAACATTAGAAAACATTTTTAAAAATTGCAATAAACTCTGCTTCTTTCTATTATAATTGATTCTCTTAACTGCAAAAATGATCCTACCGGATGAAGGTTTATACTTTTGGATACATAGACTAATAGGAGAAAGTCTTCTTGATTTGAAGGGGCTGTTAGCTGAGGTCATAGAGGAAAGAGCCTAGAGGCTTGATTTGAGGATACGGGAATAAGTGCACTGTTGTTTTGAGGTGGTTTTTGTTTCATTGCTAAGAAATATTTTTGCTTCCTCTGATATTGCTCAGTAGATATTCTCTTTCAAACTGACCTGGTTTCTTAAAGTACAATGACGTGTTTTTGTCCTTCTAGCAAATTTCTGAATCTATAATTTTTAAGAAGATATGTTTAAAAGAAATAAGGTTACAAGATATAGTTTATTAAAACTATTCCCATGTTTTTATAATTATTCAAATTGATTACCCATATACTGTTAAAGGATTTGCTAGTGCTTTTTTTTTTAAAAAAATTATATTTTATTGAGTTTTTACAGAGAGGAAGAGAGAGGGATAGAAAGCTAGAAACATTGATGAGAGAGAAACATCAATCAGCTGCCTCTTGCACACCCCCTACTGGGGATGTGCCCGCAACCAAGGTACATGCCTTTGACCTGAATAGAACCTGGGACCTTTCAGTCCGCAGGCCTATGCTCTATCCACTGAGCCAAACCGGTTTCGGCTGCTAGTGCTTTTTATTCATTAATTTATAAAGCTGACAGACTTGGTATGTCTCCACATGGCTAACATGTTCTAGCTTATGCATTTGTATGTTCATCCATTCATTCATAATTATAATTCATAATTACATTCTTGGACTAATATATAGAGATCATATACACAATTTCTGTGGGAGTAGAGATATATAAACCTAAACATATCAATATATGGGAAGTGTGTACACAAGATGAGGAGGGATCACAGAGTAGCAGGACCTAATGTTTGAGCAAAATAGAAAAATTAGAGTATGAATCCTAAATGAGATGACAAGGACCAAAGCATATAGAACCAGAGGGATTAAAAAATAGATTAGTATTCTGGAGGGAATAAGAGTCAGACTACAAAGGTATATTTGATAAGAGGTCCCCCTTTACCATTATTTATGGGATTAAAACAAGTATGGCTTTAAAGCTAATATCAAACCCTAATCCATTCCTCCAAAAGCTAATAGAATATTTTTTCAAAAGGAAAATCTTATAATATCACTACCATGGTTACAAACTTGCAATAGCTTGCAATAGGCATTAGGAAAAAATAGTATTTATAGGTCTTGTTATGCTTTGACCCCTGTTCTATTAACTGACCCATTTTGTAGACAGTTTTTATAGACTTAAATTTCATTCAATGACATTAACTTATATTGAAAGACTTCTACGAAATATTTCTTTAAACTCAATAGCTTCGTTTACTGTAGGAATGTTAAACTCAAATATTTCTACAAATCTAACAGCTGTATTTACTAGACAAATTTTGACAATATTGTACATTCCATTACATGCTATTCTTTCTTTGAAAACTCTTGAAAGAAATATTTATCTGGTCTCAAGTCAGAGAGACTGACTTCTTATGTACATTCTGAACCATATAACTATTACTTTGCCTCTTTGATTGCTCTAATGGAATGCTTAGAATCCAGAATATATTATCTTCCATTTAGAAGTGTTTAGAATATTAAGGCATTTGTTAAAATTAATCTTACTATTTGCTTTTATCTTATTTCTCCATTTAATTTCTCTTGACCTCATTTATTTTCATTCATTTTGTTTTACTTCATATTAGTATAGCATAAGAGTCTTTGAAATTCACATTAGATCTTCTCAAACAAGAAATTACTTGAGGAAATGGGAGGAAGAGAAGGGTGGTAGAGAGAGAAAGAAAAGTAGATAGTTCTCCCAATGTTATTGCTTTTAATGGATACAAGTAAAAGGGAAAAATGAAAGGAAAACGATTGCTCTGTGGTCAAGTTATACATGTATATACTAGGCTTCTCTCAGCTTTTGAAATATATTTTACAAAACAACTTTTAAAAAGCATAGAAACATTCGGAATTAGCAAATTAGCTGAAGGAGGTTTGTTCAAAATTTCGGGAGAGGAAGAACATGGATCCCCTATTCTCAGTCCAGATGTTTCTATTGTTGCTCACCTCACCGCCAAGATCCAGGGAAGATAATATAATCTGGGCCTAGCCAATTAGAATGCCCCAACCCCCAAGCAAAATAAGTGACTTGGAAATAGACTCTGGACCCACAGCTAGCCAGCCACTTGAGACTTTTGATGGGACTTGTATTATAGATGTCAAGAATGAGAGAAGCCTGCCATAGCCCATTTGGCTCAGTAGATAGAGTGTCGGCCTATGGGCTAAAGAGTCTTGGGTTTGATTCCAGTCAAGGGCACATACCTTGGTTGCAAGCTCAATCCCTACGCACGTGTGAGGCAACCATTGTGTCTTCTCACATTGATGTTTCTGTCTCTCCCTCCTTTTTTCCACTCTCTGTGGAAATTGCATCAAAATTGATACATGAAGCAGAAAGGTGATAAGTCTTCAGTGACTACATGACAGGGAGGACTTTATAAGCTTCTAATAAAGGCAATTTAATTAATTAATTAACTAAATTTTAAATTTAATATATTTAAAGAACATAAAGAAGTTAGGAACAGAGATAGGAACAAATTAGAAAGCTTTTATAGTAACTCAGGTGCGAAAGAGTAATAATGATATTGATAATAAATGCTAACATTTTTTTTTAACACATATTTAGTTTGAACCACCATATAGTTGCTAATATGCAACTCTCTCAAAAAAAAATGGCAATTTTGTGTGCTTCAGCCTATATATTAGGTATTAGGTATTACACTAAGCACTTGACATTTAAGAGCAATCTCATTTAATATTATAAAACCATATGATGAGATTATTGTTCATATTTTTGCAATGAGTAAATGACTTTCTCAAAGACACATGGCTGGTAAGAGGGTGAACCAGTCAAATCCCAGCAAGAAGTAGGTGATACATTCAGACAGAATAATGTGAGGAAATACTAATACAGAGACTAGGTACAGAAGCTTTGATAAAGTTTAGGAAAACCAAAAGAGAGTGCAATAATGTAGGAATAACACCAGGCACCAGTTGTTACCACTGCAAGGCCTAATGGGACAAGTAGAATATTACCCAGAGAAGTAGCTATAAGTAAAATATTATCTGACAGGAGCTCTGGCCTTTAGTAGAGACATGAAACGAATCTATGGCATCTCAGTAAAGAGAGAAATGAGCTAATAAATACCGTAGACTTGACTCTACACAGCTCCAGTCTCTTTCCTGAGCTTCCCATTAGAGGAACTCAACCTGAAGTCAAAGGGCAATGAAGCCTGCAGATTTAGTCAATAACTTCTCATCTCACAAGGCACAGGTTCACTTTTCTTCTAAAATAGAGAAAGTGGGGGTGGTCCTGGAAGGGATAGGGAAACAGGAGATATCCAGCATTATCTGGAAGTACGGATTGTGAGGATGAAACAAACAGGAAAATTAATAGAGGAGTAATGTGCAAAAACTGATAGGGGAATGAGAAAAACAAGGAATCTAGGGTGAGTATAAGCCTTTGGTTTGGGTGATTGGGTAAATAGTGATGGGTGATGGCACTGAGTGAAGTTAGAACCTAGAGTGTATTATGCTAAGTGAAATAAGCCAGTTAGAGAAAGATAAATATCATGTGATTTCATTTATATATGGAATCTAGTGATCAAAATAAACTAAGAGAATGGATACAGTCTCATGGATACAGAGAACAGACTGATAGCTGTCAGGGGGAGGGGGTTGGGAGCCTGGTGAGAAGGGTGAAGAGATTAAGAAAAGAAAAATAAAAACTCATAGTGACAGTCAGAGGCAAGGGAGGATGGGAGCATGTAAAGAGGATAAAGGAGGAAAAATGTTGATGGAAGGAGACTTGACTTGGGATGGTAAACACATAATACAACATACAGATGATGTATTACAGAATTGTGTACTTGGAAACTACATGATTTTATTAACAAGTGTCACCCCAATAAATTCATTTTATAAAAAGGGCAAATAGAATGAGAGACAAAAGTTCAGTTTGGAGAATGTTAAGTTGTAATATTTATGGATCATACAGCCTAGTGGATGCATGGCTAGATGATAGATGATAGATAAGTAAATAGATAGATAGATGATAGGTAGGTAGGTAAATAGATAGATGACTGAAAATTTTTAGAAACTTTTCAGTTTTGAATTAAGGATTAAACTTTGAAAGTCATCAGCTTATAGTTTTGGTAGTTGAGACTTGTGATTTTATTGCAGTTACCATGATAAGTATATAGACCAATAAATATACTGTATAGAGAACAAGACAGAAAAACTAGGCTGCATAGATTCATAGGGGGCAAATTAAGGAAGAGGATCCACTAAACATCACTGTTCAACTGGATAGTTCTAAATAAATAAACAGAATAAAATAGTACTGTGAAGGATGAGAGGGGATAATTATTAAATGGTTTACTTTTCTTCTAATACTATAAAAACATGGAAATATATAGTAAATAGAATTAGTTAAAATAATGCACATGCATCTACTACAAACACTTAATTGGAACTTCACACTCTTTGATCCTGCTACCCTAATGACGAGGTGGAGAATTTAAACCAACATGCATCCCAGCCAGTGTGGCTCAGTGGTTGACTATCTACCTATGAACCAGAAGGCCATAGTTCAATTTTCGGTCAGGGCACATGCCTGGGTTGTGGGCTCAATTCCTAGTGAGGGGCGAGTGGGAATCAGCAATCAATGTTTCTCTCTCATTATTGACGTTTCCATCTCTCTCTCCCTCTTCCTTCCTCTCTGAAATCAACTAAAAAATATCTATCTATCTACTGGATATATATATATATATATATATATATATATATATATATATATATACATACATACACACACACATACACGTGTCAGCCTAAGTGACTGAACAATCAGATGACCAGTCAACCAGTCACTATGACACACACTGACCACCAGGGGCAGACACTCAATGCAGAGTGGTGGTGGCAGTAGGCACAGTGGGGCCTGGATGAGTGGGAGCTGTGCGGTGCCTGGCCTGGGCTTGGGCTCCTCCTTGGCTGCCTGCCACTTTGTGCACTATTACATCCTTGGGGGATGTCAGACTGCTGGTTTCAGCCTGATTCCAGCAGGGCCCCTGAATTGCGACAGGATGTAAGCCAGGCTGAGGGACCCCAATGGTGCATGAATCTGTGCACCAGACCTCTAGTGTGTGTGTGTGTGTGTGTGTGTGTGTGTGTGTGTGTGTGTGTGTGTATGTGTGTGTGTGTGTGTGTGTGTGTATATATATATATATATATATATATATATATATATATATATATATATAAACCAACGTGCAGGGGTCAAGTATGACAGATTGACAAGGGAAATTAGCAATACCAATGAGACAAATAAAGGAAGGGTATAAAAACTAAATGTCTAGGGATAAGCTGTGGTCAGAACTTGGAAGAGCAGTGTATCCACATAAAATTCAATAAATAAGAAAAGCTGTATAATGTGCAGATAATTTGGTAAATTCCTTAAATATTTATAAAGTGAACATTATGTATTCTCTTAACTTAATTTTCATTCTTAAAGGATGAAGATTAGAATTAGGCAGAAGAGCTAGATATTAAACTACTAGAGGCCTGATGCATGAAATTCATGCCAGGGACTTGACCCTCACAGCCCTGGCTTTGTCCAGAAGGTCATTCTGATGTCCAGACTAATTAGCATATTAGTTCTTTATTATATAGGATAATTTCCATACTCACTCTTAAAAGCTCATGTCTTACTATACAATATATAATATTTTATTGATTAAATTGAAGCACCATGTTTTGAAATGATTACACATGTGAACATAGAATTTCCTTTTTAGGAAATTAGTTTTGAACTGATATAACAAAAAATTAAAATACATAATAAAATGCTATTTCAGGGCCTCTATACCTGGCATATAATAAAAATACAAACACAAGTATCATTGTATATTAAGTGTGCTATTGGACTAGATTCCAGAGAGTGACAGATAATGCTTATTATTATTGATGAAAAATTCTCTTATTTTTCCAACTGGCTGGACAGGTTTATGAGACAGTTAACAGAGAGCCTAATTTTAGACTACAAAAAAACATTTCTGACCAATCTAACATACTAAAAAGCACTAAATAGAGCTTCTTAAAATAGATCTGTTTGATACTTAGATAAAAAAGAAAATGTTTATTGCATTCCAACAAAACTCCCTACAGTTCAAGGATGCCTTTAAGACCTTCCTTTTCTAGCAAAGACTATAATTGGCCTTTTACAAAATACTTAGCACTTTGTTTTAAAAAGTAGTTTCTTGAAAAATATATTTCATTTCCAAGACTAGTTTTTCATTTCTATATTTGTAATTGCAATTGTGGTTATGTTTTTTCCTTGATCTTTAACAGAGAGACAAAACTACTCTGAGATACAAATGTAAATGGCTATTTTCAGGTAAATTTATAATAGTTGTTCCCCAAGTTAAAATATCTGGGTGCTTTTTTTGAGGAGCCTAATAATATTTCATTTTTTTGTACATTCTTTTTTAATATGTATATTCTTTTATTGATTTCAGAGAGAGGAAGGGAAAGGGAAATAGAAACATCAATGATGAAAGAGAAGCATTGATGGATGCCTTCTGCACGTCCCCTATTGGGGATTGAGCAGCAACTGTGTATGTGCCCTGACCGGGAATTGAACTGGGACCTCCTGATTCAGAGCACCATGCTCAACCATGGAGCCACCTAGGCTGGGCTCAAAGTTTATTTTGAATATGATTTGCAGGAAATGAAACTTTGGGTTAATTTACTATAATATGCAAGCTCTTTATAGTTTAACTAGAAGCCTGATGCACAAAATTCCTGCAAGAGTAGGCCTTCCTTTCCCCAGCTGCTGGCACTAGCTTCCTCTGGCACCAAGGATCCAGGCTTCCCTCGCATCCCAGGCTTATATACAGAAGGTCATCTGGAAGGATGTCCAGTCTAATTAGCATATTGTACCCTTATTACTATAAATAGGCATTTGTCACTAATTAAATGATAATTTACCGTCAATACTTGGAAAAGCATAAAAATAATTTATACTTTAGCCAAGATTCATTTTTATTAATGTTGCCTGTTGTACCTTAGGTCATAATTTAACTAATATTCATTCTTTATTTTGTCTGTGTCTCCGAGGAAGGAGTATACTTTCCTGGCCATTGATTTTGTGTGTGGAAACTGATTTGCTTTGAACAATGGAAAGTAGACAGAAGTAGCAGTGTGTCAATTTAAATCAAGAACCTTTCCATCCGAGGCCTTGTGACTACAAGCATGAGAAAAATATGCCCCTTCTTCCCGGTCTCAAAGTGAGATCCATAGGGAAAACCTGAACTCCACTTGGAGTCTTCAGCAGTTAGTCCTCCAGATTAACTAGAGACCTACAGCCTGGAACAGAACTGCATATACCACTACTTACATAGAAAAAAAAGAGAGAAATAAAGTGCTGTAGGAAACCACTCAGTTTGGAGTTAATTTTGTTATGGATCATTAATAGAAACTGCTGGCTAAGACAATAGGAAAAAACACTTTATAGTTGTTTCTTACAATTCAGAATGGTTTAATGAAATTCTACTGTAGATTGAGTAAAAAAATTAAATATTCATAAACTTTGAAGAATATTTTTAAAAGAACATTTTACCCAATTTATATGCACAGTGTCACATAATTGCTAGATGATAAGCAAAAAGCAGCACATTGGATTGTATGTTTTATTTCTCAATTACAGCTTTAGCAAAGTTTTTCAGATATATGTAAATATTGTGCCAGCTATGTAAAAAAACAAGACACATTTTTACTAGTATAAAGTGTCCTACTTTTTGAAAAGACAGCACTGAAACTAAATTCGAAAGCTTTTCCTTGGGTACTTTTTAGCTTTGTATTGTTCTCTTTTGAGATGGTGTATTAGATTCTCATTGCTATGGTAACCAAATCCCACCAAATTTGCTGGCTTAAAGCAACACACATTTATTAACTTATCATAAGGTAGTTTATAAGTCTTAACTTTTTTTTTAGTGGGCTAAAATCAGATGTGTTTAGGGCTGCATTCCTTTCCGGAGGGTCTAGGGGAGAATCCATGCCGTTGCCCTTTCCACTTTCTGGAGGTCACCCATATTCGTGGCTCATTACTCTCTTCATTTTGAAAGCCAGAAAGATTAGGCCAAGTCTGTCTCCAATTGCCATCTGTCTGGTTCCCCTTATTCCAGTTCCTTCTCCCATTTATAAGAATCCATGTGATTACCCTGAGCTCACTAACATAATCCAGGATAATCCCCAATTTGAAGATACCTGGTAAGCAATCATAATTCCATTTTCTTTTTTTTCTTTTTCTTTTTTTAATATATTTTATTGATTTTTTACACAGAGGAAGGGAGAGAGATAGAGAGCTAGAAACGTCAATGAGAGAGAAACATCGACCAGCTGCCTCTTGCACACCCCCTAACGGGGATGTGCCCGCAACCAATGTACATACCCTTGGCTGGAATCGAACATGGGACCTTTCAGTCTGCAGACCTATGCTCTACCACTGAGCCAAACCGGTTTTGGCCATAATTCCATTTTCAAACTTAGTTCTTCTTTACTGTGTGACCTAAAATATTCACAGGTTCTGGGTATTAGGATGTGGACATCTCTGGGGGTTCATTATTCTGCTTATAACAAATGATATCTCTGCAAGTCAAATGTGCTTATAGTGATATTAAAACAAGGAATTGTTTTACTTACACACACACACACACACACACACACACACACACACATTGCAGTTTAGCACATTGATCACATCACATCATTTACAATGGTCCTCCTAGTATTACCTCATCTCTTTTCCAGCTACATACATTTTGGGTAAGACATGCAAGCTTTCTAAAGGTTTAAATTTCTCACCTGTATAATTGGGGATAATGGTACAATTGACATCACTGGTTTTTGTGAGGTTTTAAATGCAAATTGTGCACATAAAGGTATTTAGCAATTGTCTGATATACATTGACTAATAAATAATATCCTTTATATGCATTATATTAAAACATCTGTTTGTATCAAATATGATTATAAATTAGATATTATGCATATTATTATAACGAGGTTGTTTTTTAAAATATTATATTGAATGTTGTTTCTGGCAGGAGAATTTCAAATTATGCATCTGACTATACTGGTAGATTGTACAAGCTAAAAATTTAACTTGATAATACTGAAACACTGCAGCTACATCATTAATATGAGTCATGGTAAGATCAAATCTGAATGCATGCTCATTTTATAACCAATGTTACTTTCCAATTAATTTGTCCCTAGATAATCACAAAACATCTAATATTAAAGAGTTGATAAGTTGAAACCACACTTTATTGATTTGAAAACAAATACAAATAAGACTTTTATGGTTCTAATATTGCTTGATAATAATAGTTCATAGTTTACAGAGGAACTAATTGAAATTCAATTCCAAATTAAATTACAACCACATCTATAGCACTATTAAGGTATCTGTCTTGGCTAATGATAATTTCCTTGAGATAAAATCTGACCATATATATTCCTAACCTGTGTGATGTACAGATTCCTGCAGTATACACAGAAACTCAGGTAAAACTTACTCATCACAGCAACATAGAATCTGAGAGTTACCTGATTGTAGAGTTTGTTATTCGTCCTTTCTTTTTAAATCAAGTTTTTGACAGAGTCCACGCTCTAGCATTACACATTCCATAATACCATGCTGAGCATTTCACAAAATTATTTTTCATAAGAAATACCTATTTCAGGCAAATTGTGCTTAAAGTTGGAGGGAATTAAATTGGATTAAGTATTATGTTATCCTAAAGGTTTACAAAATAAACTGCAAACTTTTTTGTTATTGTTTGTTTTTTGTTAACCCTTACCTGGGATATTTTTTCCATTGATTTTTAGGGAGAGTGGAAGAGAGAGGGAAAGACAGAAAGAAACATTGATGTGAGAGAGACACATTGATTGGTTGCCTCATGCATGTGCTCCTACTAGGGCCTGGCCAAGGAGGAGCCTGCAACCTAGGCCCTTGACTGGAATGGAACCCGGGACTCTTCGTCCACAGTCTGAAGTTCTATCCAGTGAGTCAAACCAGCTAGGGCTCTGCAAACTTTTTAGAGGGTCATTGAAGAATGCAATGTATCAGAAGAGTAGTTAAAAAAGCTTCCGGATGATGATTTTATTAGCCTAAATTTCAAGCCCCAAATAATTACTACTTTACTTGGTTGGTGTAGCTCAGTGGTTGAATGTCTCCTATGAAACAGGAGATCACAGTTCAATTACCAGTCAAGGTGCATGCCCTGATTGAGGGCTCAATCCCCAGTAAAGAGTGTACAGGAGGCAGCTGATCAATGACTCTCTCTCATCACTGATGTTTCTATCTCTCTCTTCTTCTCCCTTCCTCTCTGACATCAATAAAAATATATTTAATAATAATAATTAGTACTTCATTTAAAACAATTTTTGTGTATATAGTTAATAAACATCTCAGCTGTGACTATACAACATCTGTGTTAAAATGGAGACATTCACTGGACTATTACAATTATTATAGTCTTAATAACATTGCAGATATTTTCATGATATATATACCTATAGCAACTGATTTAAAAAATGAGAAGAAAACAGAAAAAAAAATCTGTAAAGCAAGTAGATGTGTAGTAATTGATTTATTGACAAAATTAGACTATAGAACTCCTTATTTTATTTTATTTTTTTAACATTATGGTTATATATATATATATATATATATATATATATATTTAATATATTTTATTGATTTTGTACAGAGAGGAAGGGAGAGAGATAGAGAGCTAGAAACATTGATGAGAGAGAGTCATCGATCAGCTGCCTCTTGCACACCCCCTACTGGGGATATGCCCGCAACCAAGGTACATGCCCTTGACCGGAATCAAACCCGGGACCCTTCAGTCCCCAAGCCGATGCTCTGTCCATTGAGCCAAACCAGTTTCGGCTATTTTATTTTTTTTCTTTATTGATTAAGGTATTACACATGTGTCTTTATCTCCCATTGTACCCATCACTCCTACCGCTAGTGCCCTCACCCCCTTAGTGTCTGTGTCCATTGGTTATGCTTATATGCATGCATACAAGTCCTTTGGTTGATCTCTTCCCCTTCCCCCACCCTCCCCTGCTTTCCCTCTGAGGTTTGACAGTCTGATCGATGCTTCTCTGTCTCTGGATCTGTTTTTGTTCATCAATTTACGTTGTTCATTATATTCCACAAATGAGTGAGATCATGCGATATTTATCTTTCTCTGAATGACTTATTTCGCTTAACATAATGCTCTCCAGGTCTATTCATGCTGTTGCAAATGGTAGAATCCCTTCCTTTTTATAACAGTGTAGTATTCCATTGTGTAGATATACCACTTTTTTAATCCACTCATCTGCTGATGGGCACTTAGGCTGTTTTCAAATCTTAGCTATTGTAAATTGTGCTGCTATGAACATAGGGGTTCATATATTCTGTTTAATTGGTGATTCTAGTTTCTTGGGATATATTCCTAAAAGTGTGATCACTAGGTCAAATGGTAGTTCCATTTTTATTTTTTCGAGAAAACTCCATACAGTGGCTGCACCAGTCTGCATTCCCACCAGCAGTGCCTGAGGGTTCCTTTTTCTCCACATCCTCATCAGCACTTGTCATTTGTTGATTTGTTCGTGATAACCATTCTGACAGGTTTGAGATGGTACCTCATTGTCATTTTGATTTGTGTCTCTGATGATTTGTGACTTTGAGCATGTTTTCATATGTCTCTTGGCCTTCTCTATGTCCTCTTTTGAAAAGTATCTAGTTCTGTTGCCCATTTTTTGATTGTATTATTTATTTTCCTTTCATTAAGTTATATGAGTTCCCCATAAATGTTGGAGATTAAACCTTTATTGGAGATAACATTGGCAAATCTGTTCTCCCATACAGCGAGCTTTCTTGTTGTTTTGCTGATGGTTTCTTTTGCTGTGTAAGAAGCTTTTTATTTTGATGTAGTCCCATTTATTTATTTTCCCTTTAGTTTCCATTGCCCTAGGAGCAGTGTCAGTGAAGAAATTCCTTCGGCGTATGTCTGAGATTTTGCTGCCTATAGATTTCTCTAAGATTTTTATGGTTTCCTGTCCTACATTTAAGTCTTTTATTCATTTTGAGTTTATTTTAATGTATGGTGTAAGTTGGTGGTCTAGTTTCATTTATTATATTTTGCATGTATCTGTCCAATTTTCCCAACACCATTTATTAAAGAGATTGTTTTTACTCCATTGTATGCTCTTGCCTTCTTTATCAAATATTAATTGAGCATAGTGACTTGAGTCCATATCTGGGTTCTCTATTCTGTTCCATTGGTCTATATGTCTGTTCTTATGCCAGTACCAGGCAGTTTTGAGAACAGTGGCTTTGTAGTATAGCTTGATATCTGGTATTGAGATCCCTCCTACTTTGTTCTTCTTTCTCAGGATTCCTGCCACTATTTGGGGTCTTTTTTTATTCCAGATGAATTTTTAGAGAGTTCGTTCTAGGTCTGTAAAATATGCCGTTGGTATTTTAATGGGAGTGCACTGAATCTATAGAGTGCTTTGGGTAGTATGAGCATTTTAATGATATTGATGCTACCAATTCATGAACACAGTATGTTCTTCCATCTGTTTACATCTTCCTCTATCTCTCTTTTTCATTGTCCTGTGGTTTTCTGAGTACAGGTCTTTTATCACCTTAGTTAATTCCTAGGTATCTATTTTTATTTTTTATTTATTTTTTATTTTTTGGTGCAGTGATAAATGGGATTGCTTTTTAATCTCTATTTCTGTAAGTTCACTATTGGTATAAAGAAATGTCATAGATTTCTGGGTATTAATTTTGTATCCTGCTACATTGCTGCATTAATTTTTAAGTCTAATAATTTTTTGATGGAGTCTTTAGGGTTTTCTATGTACAGTATTATGTCATCTGCAAATAGTGACAGTTTTACTTTTTCTTTTCCAATGTGGATACTTTTTATTTCTTCTTCGTATCACTATGGCTAGCACTTCCAGTATTATGTCGAACAGGAGTGGTGAAAGTGGACATCCCTGTCTTGTTCCTGTTCTTAGGTGAAATGGTTTTAGTTTTTGCCCATTGAGTGTGATGTTGGCTATTGTTTTATCATTTAAAACTCTTATTATGTTGAGGCATGATCCCTCTATTCCCACTTTGCTGAGGGTTTTTACCCTAATGCCAAAACCAGATAAAGGCAAACAAAGAAAGAAAACTACAGGCAAATATCCCTCATGAACATAGATGCCAAAATCTTCAACAAAATTCTACCAAATCGGATCCAGCAGAACATCAGAAATGTCATACACCATGACCAAGTAGTATTTATCCTGGGGATGCAAGTATGGTACAATATCTGCAAATCAATAAATGTGATACATCACATAAACAAATTGAGAGATAAAATTCACATAGTCATATCAATCAATGCAAAAAAAAAAAAGCAGTGACAAAATACAGAACTCTTTCTTGAGGTCAATGGCAGAGTGTTATCTATCAGGCAAGATACTGGAGATTCCTTTGGGAAATTGACTAGCTCAAAAGGGGACATCTAAGGACACTGCCACCAGGGTTTCCTTAAGAAATCCCTATTCATATGGACTTATGATAAAGCTTCAATTTGTTAAGCTCCTTCCACATACTCAGAGTTTTAGTCTCCCAATTAAAATTATAGGCAGATGCCCAAGTGTTCTCAGAAAGTTTCAAACATAGAATATGGTAACTGAGAAGAAAATTAAAAATGGAAGAGGGGAGACTAAAAACAGCAACAACAACAACAACAAAAAAGAAACAACACAGAAAAAAATATAACATATTATGCAGGGAGTAGAAAATTTGAATATCTACAGAAAAATATAAGAAAATATAACATCCATAACATTAGACCTAATGCTATAAAAAAGAAGAAATCCTCAGAGAACAATAAAAGAGATTTTAAGTTATAGTTTCTCAGTTTCAAACCCATCCTATACTTGGCTTTGTGATGTTGAAACAGGGACTCTGTAAACTCTTTCTGCTCTGCCAGGTGCTCCCAGTTAGGCTCTGAGGGTAAGTGAGGGAAACTGTGAGGCTGGAACAAGGACAAAAGACTTACTAATCCCATTTGCTTCCCAACAGTGCTTCCTCATCCCAGCAGCATCACTTCTAATAGCAACAGCTTAATAGTTTGCAGGGTTGTTTTTTTTCCAACACTTGCAAAATAAGCTTTATCATGCCCTTGCCACCAGAGATGTCAGTACAAGTCCACAGTGGAGGACACAGATCCAGGGGCCCCTCCTCTCAGCTCAGAGATACCAGCACCAATAGAATAGTGTCTCCTTCTCAGTGGATCAGCTTCACCAGACCCCTCTTATATGTTTCTAAGTTTTAGTTATTTCAATCTCTTAACCTTTTTCCTTTAGCCCTAGGGTCATAGCCATTTCTAGCACTCATTAACTTTGGGAGTTTTCTTTTTACCCTTTCAATTACCTAGTCAACAAACTTATAGCTCATTTTGTTTCTAATAAATTATCTCTATTTTTTTAAAGGATGTAATTTCTTTTTTTATTTCAAAGAGGAAGGAAGAGGGAGAGAGATAGAAACATCAATGATGAGAGAGACTCATGGATCAGCTGCCTCCTGCAAGCTCCACAATCGGGATCAAGCCCACAATCCAGGCATGTGCCTTGACTGGTAACTAAACTGTGACCTCCTGGTTCATAGGTCAATGTTCACCCGCTTAGCCACACCTTCTTGGCAAAAAGAGATGAAATTTACATGTTTTCAAAAGACTCTGCCTGACACTACATAATTGAAAAACTGAAAATATAAAATTAGGCCAATCTCTAAAAGTAGAGCAAGAGACAAATAAAATAAAAGGAGGAAATTGACAGATTTTCCGGGAAACCAGCTGATTAATAAGCATTCTAGAAGGGGAAAACACATGGGAAGAAATAAGCAAATATTTCAAGAAAATTTCCACAACTCAAGCACATGAATTTCCATATTAAAAGAACCCACCCGTTGAGTGCACAGCACAATACATTAAAACGGAGCCCCCTCCACATAACATCATTATGAAATTTAAGAACACTGGAAACAGCTGAAACCGGTTTGGCTCAGTGGTAGAGCGTTGGTCTGCGGACTGAAAGGTCCCAGGTTCAATTCCGGCCAAGGGTATGTACATTGGTTGCGGGCACATCCCCGGTAGGGGGTGTGCAGGAGGCAGCTGATTGATGTTTCTCTCTCATCGATGTTTCTAGCTCTCTATCTCTCTCCCTTCCTCTCTGTAAGAAAATCAATAAAACATATTAAAAAAAAAAGAACACTGGAAACAAAAATGAAGTTCCCATAAGATTCATAATGGGAAAAATGCATGTCACAATCAAAGATCTCTAATCATGTTACCATAGACAGAGAATCAGAAGTCCAGGAAGTCTCCCCTATTGTCCAAGATGGCAAGGAGTTGGGGGGAGGAGCTACACTAGGCATGCCAAAAGCTAGAAGTATGAATGGATAAGATCTGAGTACACCAAAAGCTAGAAAGATGAATGGATAGGGGCCCAGCTCTAAAAGTTAGCAAAATTGGATAGAAAAAAGCCCTTCCCTCCCTATCCCAAGAAGAACCCCAGGCCTGAGCAGGAAGGAGAAATGGTCTTGCAGACCTGGCATCTGAATAAACCCTCTTTCCTTTTGTACCAGCACCTGCCTCATGAGTTTGGCTTTCTTTGAGGCAGGCAGTGGAACCTGTGTTTTTTGATTTACAGTCAAATGGCTTTGGACATCTTAACAGTGGCAAAGTAACAAAAGACATTGAAGCTTGTATTAAAAATGTAACATAACTAATCAATCAAGCATGTGAGAAGAAAATAAAGATATCTTTCAGACAATGAAAAGTCTCAAAACTACTTCTCATGTATCTTTCAAAAATAATTTACCAAAGAATGCCCTCCAGCAACACAAGCCGGAGAGTGAGGAAAGTGGAAGAAATAGCATGCATAAAATGGAGCCCTGACACAGGCAAGGTTCAAAGGAAATTTCCACATGGACCATGAAGTGCGGTTACCAAGCAACAAGTATGTCATCAGCATAAAGAGCACCAGTCTGGATTAAAGTGAGATAATATTCACTCTAAATACCGATTTCACTGAGATTTCTGCCATAACAATAATGGGAGTTTGAAAGGAGGAAAACAGGAATGACAACCTGAAGAGCTAACCTATCACTTAACCAAAGATAAAAATATAAATCTTATAGATGCAAGCATCCCCCATATGTTGTGTGCGCATATGCACACACATGCGTATGTTTTCTCCATATTTATCTCTATGGGATTTAGAGGAGGTGGGGAGATTTAGAACTAAGTTAAAGCTATATTTCTGTTGAAACTTGAAGTTTGATAATAATGAAGATTTATAAGTAACAATAGCCATATGTATGTATCAACCTTAAATATGGAGATATAAAAATGCCAGATCAAGGAGCTAAAAGATTCCAAAGTATTTCCTCCAGGCCAGAGGAATTGATAGATTTGTAAGGGGTGGATTAATATCATTATAACTTTATTTTGAACTGTGCCATCTCATTAAATTTGATAAGTATATGTGTTACTTGATAAAATAAAATGAATTTTTGTAAAAATATATTCTTATTGATTTCAGAGAGGAAGGGAGAGGGAGAGAGATAAAAACATCAATAATCAGAGAGAATCACTGATCGGCTACCTGCACACCCTCCACCAGGGACTGAGCTCACAATCGAGGCACATGCCCCTGACCAGAATTGAAGGAACTGAACCCAGGATCCTTCAGTCCCCAGGCGGTTGCTCTATCCACTGAGCCAAACCAGCTATGGCTACAACACCAGTCTTTTAGGTCAAGTTGATTTGTTTGATCTATAATGCATTTTATTTATTTCAGAACAAAAACCATAGATCTTTTCTTTATATTTTTAAAACACCCAAGTGAAATTAATAACCACCCAGATGCTTTATCTACATGAAGACAGAAATTTTCAAATGTCCAAACAAAACACTAGAGTGTTGACTGTTATGTATCAGATACAGAGTATTCTTACAATAAAGATTCAAGTGAATGAATTAGTAATGGCACTTTTTATTCACAGTCTTTTTTAGTGATGAAGTTAGTATACATTGTTTAAGATTCAGTTGTGTGTGCTATGGGAAAGTGGAAATAATCTTTTTAAAAAATATTTTATTGATTTTTTGCAGAGAGGAAGGGAAAATGATAAAGAGTTAGAAACATCAATGAAAGAGAAACATCGATTAGCTGCCTCCTGCACACTCCTTACTGGGTATGTGCCCACAACCTGGGACCCTTGAGTCCACAGGCCAACACTCTATTCACTGAGCCAAGCCAGTTAGGACTGGAAACAATCTTTGAATGTCTAGCTATCAAACAGTTCTCATTCTCAATACAGTGCTAGTAAGATTCATTGCATTTAAAAATGCAAATTTATAAAGACAATATATCGATTCATTGAGAGTTACTAACTTATTTTTCAGGTAACACTGATTAAGTACACTAGTAGACATTATTCTTAGATCAAAGGATGAAAAGTAGATCACAGCCCCTGCCTTCCAACGATTAATGATATGTTGTTTAACAACAAATAACTACGTGACATTTTCTTATATTTATCCTGAAGAATTTCAATCTTCACTTCACATGTAATAGTGATTTCATGACAAAAGTTAAGGAATTTTTAGTGACAACCTTTGGATTTCAACTTAAATTTATCATGCTGTAAAACATGATTTTAGCAACAGCAAATTTCCTGTATTTTTAGAAATAATTGTTTTACAGATGCATCAACTGTTAGCAGATGTTGTCCTTCTAAGATTAACTTTATATGTGTTACTACCCTGTTTCCCTGAAAATAAGACAGTGTCTTATATTAATTTTTGCTCCCAAAGATGTGCTAAGTCTTATTTTCAGGGGATGTCTTATTTTTCCATGAAGAAGAATATGGTACACATTTATTGTTAAATGAAAATAAAGGAAATTTATTACCTGTATACGGTACGGTAGTACGGTAGTTGTCAACACAAACCAGACCAACTGTGTGTGAATCCTACAGTATCAAGAATTTACTCATTTATTCAATGACAATCATGTCATCATCTTCTGGAACATCATCATAACAATCCAATTCCTGAATTTCCTGGTGAATTTCTTGTGACTCCATTTCTTTTAGAATCAGTGGACCAAATCTCTCATGTTTAGCAATAACACTGTCTTTAAATGAGTACTTCTTGTCAAGGTAGCCTGCTCGCAGTGCATTTGCAATGCAACTGTCAGTGATTTTCTCCCATGAATTCTTCACCAAAGTCATAACTTCTTGCAGTTTAGGTTTTACAAAGTTTCCATGCTAATTTCTCTCCATTCTATTTTCAATGTAGTCATTAATTTCCATACGCAAATTATCTTTGAATGGCTTGTTTATTGCAATATCAAGAGTCTGGAGATAGGCCTTATTTTCGGGGGAATGCCTTATATTTCACC
The DNA here is from genome assembly GCF_964339955.1 of Pipistrellus hanaki. Lineage (NCBI taxonomy): Eukaryota > Metazoa > Chordata > Mammalia > Chiroptera > Vespertilionidae > Pipistrellus > Pipistrellus hanaki. Next base: position 89,753,607 of record NC_140524.1, read on the forward strand.
CAGAAGTAAACCTGTAAGTAGGTCTTATTTTCGGAGGATGTCTTATTTTCTGGGAAACAAGGTATTTCATAGTTTCAACAAGGTTAATACAATTAAGTGCATATATACAGGTTTGATCCCTGAGATCTAAGAGGGTTATGTTTTGCATGTTTATATGAAAAACAAGGCCACTGATGCCAATGGTTGGAGCACAAATGCAATCCCTATGCCTTTCATGTTTCAAATACCATTAGATGATAAATTTTCTGTTTTCTAACTATTTGAAACGTTTTGGAGTAGTTTAAATAATGTCTACTAAGATACTGATTAGAACATAAAAGTATATTATTTAATCCAATCCCAAATTTTATTATTTTAAAAAAGTTAAAGACAATAAGTGACTAATGAGAGATCAGAGAAAATGTGATGACAGTTTGGGATTTAAATACACATGAGCTAACACACAGTCTTGCACTATTTGGACCAGAGAGGCTGAAAAGGAACATTGAAGCATCACCATCAAGGCTCTTTTTTCAACATATTGTATTGTTTCCTAATGATTTTCTAATAAATTCTTTTTAAAAATGACTGGTCCAGGCCCCAAATTATCCTATTATAAAGTATGTATATTGTTATAAATGAGAAATGAGGTATTATAGGAAAGTTAGACTTGAGCAAAAGTGGATTGTTTTTTAAACTCAATATGAATACTATGCAGCATCAAGGAACAGTTACTAGCTTTAATAGAGCCCAAGAGTAAATAATAAGATTGAACTGATTGAAAAAAAAAGTCATGAGACTATTAAAACACATAAACAATATGCTATTCAATGATACATACAAGTTAGGATATAGCACATTATAGTGAATACCCATGATGGTGATATGTAGATGAGAGGAAGTGAGAGTGGATATTAGGATAAATGGATATTCATCAAGTAAAATAAAAAAAATGAAATAAAACAAAAATGGTACCCTGAACAGCCTACTAACCTTATAAATAGGAGTAACTGAATTCTATGTGCTTGAAGTCCAAAAAATAAATATAATACAAATAATTCTTGTTGATATTCTTTAAAATAATGAAGTTATCTTGTAAAAGATAATCATAAAAATAGTGATAAATACAACCCTACCCAATTTATAAATAGAAAAAAAACTAATAATTGGATTATTGCTACATTTAAAAGAATAATTTTATATATGCTTTTCGTATTTATAGACATGTAATTGACATATAACATCATGTAAGTTTAAGGTGATGATTTGATATATATATACAGGGTGAGCAAAAGTAAGTTTCCAGTTGTAATGCAAATAAATAATATAATGATTAATAAATAATAATACAAGAATAAACTCAGTTTCATGTATTCACAACTGGAAACCTACTTTTGCCAACCACTGTATATTAAGAAATGTTTACCATAAGAAGGTTATTTATGACATCCTGCACCTCACATAGTTATTTTGTCATTGTTGTTATTATTGTCAGAACATTTAAAATCTACTCTTGCCCTAGCCAGTTTGACTCAGTGGATAGAGCGTCGGCCTGTAGACCAGAGAGTCCTGAGTTTGATGTCAGTCAAGGGCACGTACCTAAGTTGCAGGCTTCTCCTGAGTGCATGCAGGAGGCAACAAATCGATGTGTTTCTCTCTGTCTCTCTCTTGCTTCCACTCTCTCTAAAAATCAATGGAAAAATATACTCAAGTGAGGATTGTAAAAATAAAAATGATAAAATAAATAAATAAAATCTACTCTTGCCTGGCTGGCATGACTTAGTGGTTGAGTGTTGACCTATAAACCAGGAGGTCACAGTTCAACTCCTGGTCAGGGCACATGCCCAGGTTGTGAGCTTGATCCCCCAGAATGGGGCATGCAGGAGACAGCCAGTCATTGATTCTCGCTTGTCATTGATGTTTATATCTCTTTCTCCCTTTCTCTTCCTCTCTGAAATCAATAAAAAAAATATTTTTAAAAAAATAAAACAAACCTAATCTTAATGCAATTGTAAACCATACAATACTGTATTATTAATAATAGTCACTGGGGTGGGTGGCATTCCCTGGAACTTACTCATAACTAAAAGTTTAAACCCATTGAACAGCATATGCTATAAAAATTTTTAATAAGTTCTATAGACCCTAGTAATTTAACTTCCTAAACATTTGGAACAGTTGCTAAATCCCCTTCAGTGAGAATATCTGGTTCTATTCCAAACATTTATTTTCAACATTTTTATTGTATGATTAATTATATTGCTATAAATTGCATCACTAATGTTTTAAGTATTACTTTTTATGCTGCCCTTTTTTATTTCATAGTGGCAATAAATGGACCATGCATTATTAATATATTTGTGTTCTGCTCCACTTTCCTGTCACTTAGAACTTAAGAGTATCCATGCAAATGAAGATAACATTGGTGAAAAAACATGCTTGATATCAGAAGGTATAGCAGTTTAAAGGAACTTATGCATCCCTTGTTGGCAAGTAGATAAGTAGAAAGCAGTGATTTAAATGAGATTGGACAACTTTTTCACCAATATATGAAACCCTGATGGTAAAATGCAAACAAAAATGAAAATAATATTTAATATTTAGTTTCATTGAATCTTGACTGGGTAGTTAATCTCATATTGGGTGTAGCACTAGCAAGCCCTATACTTTGTACTCAAGTAGTGGTTATATCAATTAGCATGCTTTTAAACACATATAACAATATCCAACTAATAGTGACTAAATTAATTATTAACATGGTGCTGTATTGGTGAGGTAACTATGCTTGGAATGAGCAACAGTTTGGCAAGTCATTCAGATGCTCAGTCTTATTTTGTTTATGTGGAAAATAATGATGTTAGATTGCACACTCTTAGGGTCAAAAATACTTTAAAATTATATAATTTCAATTACATTCTAACGATGTTAGCTATTTATAGGAATGTTGTAAGGTTATGTTTCTGATGATCTAATACTATTTGAGGTGAATTACGGCAAAGAAGGAGGAAAGCTCTATTTCAGAAATTTCCTACAGAATTGTCCCTGTTAGAGTTCAACTGGGAGATTGGAAATTTGATCGCTCACTATGATGTGTGCTGAACACCAGGGAATGGTGTGGAGTGAAGGAAGGTCCCAGGCGGCAGCCAGAAGGCCCCAATTGGCCCTGATTGCTGGCCAGGCCTAGGGACCCTACCCGTGCACGAATTTTGTGTACTGGGCCTCTAGTATGATTGTAATTTTTTTGAGGGGGGGGGGGCAAGTAATTAACTAATGAGAGATGAGTTACTGATGTAACAACCATGAGGAGTACAACTTTGCTCACAAGGCCATGGTGAGTAAGATGAGTAGGGAAGCATGTGAAGGCTGATTTCCCTTTAGGTTTTGAAAATGTGTCCAGAACCAGCCTTATTTTTTTTGAAAAATATATTTCATTGATTTTTTACAGAGAGGAAGAGAGAGGGATAGAGAGTCAGAAACATTAATGAGAGAGAAACATCAATCAGGTGCCTCCTGCATACTTCCTACTGGGCATATGCCTGCAATCAAGGTACATGCCCTTGACCAGAATGGAACCTGAGATCTTTCAGACTTCAGGCTGACACTCTACCCACTGAGCCAAACCAGTTAGGGCCAGCCTTATATTTTCATGAGTGATTACAATACTCTTTACCACCTGCTGACAGTCATAAAATGGGATCATCAATAAAAAATAGGGCCATAGCAGCAGCCAAGTTGTTAACCCAAAGTGTATCAATCCCAAGGAATGCCTACATCATGAATGTTTCTAAATTTAGTCCAGGGATAACAGAAAGGGAAAGGTGGCTTGAATCTTTTATTGTTACTAGATTTCCCCCTTCTTTTTTGTCTACAGCTACAAAATACTTATTTTTTCAGACCTATTGTAAAAACATGACTAATTTTCATGATATAAGCAAAGGAGAACTGAAACACACTCTGCAGGTAACTTAGACCAGGCTAGAAGTCATTTGAAATTTATACATAAAAATCCATTTGAAATATTTTCTATTTCAGTGAACAGTTAGTGAGAGGGAAAAAGACTCGGTATATCTTTTGGTTCTCTTACCTTATAGTCATGAATATTTCTAAAACAGATTTGTTCTGCTTATCTCTCAACACACACACCCCCAAATACACACACCAGGTAAGTGTAATTACCAATTAATAAGTCACATTTTTTATTTGAATGTGATTATTTGAAAGGCTATTTTAATAACACTCATGTTATTTTCAAAATATTAGTGTATATATAATATTTTTTACTTTAATATTCAAATCTGTTTGGAATTAATAAATAAGTTTACATTTTCCAAGTTGTAACAAAATATATGAGTTTTATAGGTTGATAGTTATGAAGAGTGAAGATAAATAAAATTACAAACATAAACGTATTTCATAAAGTTTTTTATTATCCGTGCTAATGATGGACATTAATTTAATCTGGTTTTATAAACCTGGATCAATTAACAACAAATATTTTTATTTAAAAGACTAAGAATTGTAATTACATCTTAATCATTCTGTTTACAGGATGTCCGTTAGAAGTACTTTAAAATTACAGTTTTTAATAAGTTACATTTTAGATTTTGAGGGAGAACATATTTATATAGCCATGTTATGAGGCTTGGTGTATTACATTTGTAGGTCCTGAGCCACATGCTGTGATGATGGATTTAACACCTCATGATGAGCCCTAAATAATATTTATTGTGTGCTTTTATTTGCATTAAGTTGTTTTATGTTAGAGTAATAAGAACCTTATGTTGAGTTTATTAGAGTAGTATTAGGTTTAAGACCTCCAGACTTTCCCCCATCTGTTAACTAAAATAACTTTTACTTGTGAAGGCAAACCAAAATAAATGTACTTCAATTAGGCTCCTTGTTTCATAGCTATATAATTTATTTTGCACTTTGCATTTTTAGTCTCTGTGGGAGTTGGAGAATATGCAGAGGTAATGGTATCTTTATTAAACTGCTTGACTCCATTCACGAAGAAAATAAATATAATTAATGAAAATCATTTGTAAATTAAAGACAAACAAGACAAGAAAACTCAAAAAAAAAGCTCAAGCATATAATTATAAATTTTACATTGCTCCCTTCTTTTAGCTTTTTATACAAATAACATTTTAAGAGTCAAGGTCAGTATTTTTGCTCTGAATTCATTTTACCATTTTTAACTTATTTAATTCAGTTGTAGTTATAAAAAATTGCAGTCTATTTATGGATCATGCTGACAAGCAGCTAAATGGAGGTTAACCTTCATTTTTAAGGCAATATGTGTCCAATTCAATTAGCAAATTAACTATATTTTATCACAGTGAAATATATGTGAACCCTGGGCTACTGCAATTAATTCCTACAGAAGGGTCAAGTGTGGCCAGATATGGCCCATCAAAACTGCTGTTTCTTTTCTGTTTATTTTCTCTTTATCATTCATATTTAATGGAAACTATCTTTCCTGCAAGAGCTACAAAAACATCTGATCAAACTTTATTTTGTTGTTGTTTTTGTTTAACAAATGGTCTTCAAACCTCTATCCTAGACCATTTAATAGTTATTTATGTATTTTTAAAAGTATCAACTCTAACTACAGGCAAGTTTGTAAATATGAAGGAATATGTCTTTCAGTGAATTGTTTTCCCTTTTGATATTTTTTCTTGATTTCTCTGATATTTATAGCTACAGTGTTCTCACTATTTTACCTCTTAACAACATATATGTATACCAAGTCATTCTATACCTAAGGTCATAATGTTTGCGGATTAAGTGTACTTTAATCTGATTCTAATAATGAAATATTAGGATTAGGGGTCAATGAACTCTTTTGAAGGGTAGAAAAGCTACTTCAAGCTTATCATGTGGGTGATTCCTTACTCATTCTGTGGAAGGAATATGTTTTAAATGGGGGAAAGTAGCATAGTTACAGAGTGTGAAGTCATTCTATTTATATTTTTGCATTATTTGCAAACTATTTAAACATAATTTTCATTTCATCTGTAACGCCAACATCTACAGAATCATCATAAAAGGAGATTTATTGTACATATATAACGTGACACAAGTAGTCAAGTAAAAAAAAAAATTCAGTCATTTTGTTCAAATTGTGTGATATTTGATCAATCAACTTTTTATTACATATGGACTTTATATTTATAGATTGTAGCAATAATTGTGTTATTGTTTAATTGGTTAAGAAGCTTAGAAGCTAAAAAACAGTTAATACTTTTTTTAAGTGAAAGATACAGAAACATTGAATTAATTAAGAATGATCTACCGTAGGGGTGTTGAACTCAATCAGAGAAGGGGCCAAAATCTAAAATCCAGCCTAAATCGCGGGCCGAATGGTTTACTGAACAGTCATAAACTGACAATGTCATAAACTGACAGCGGAGTGCAGTGATGACAGGGCGGTGCGGGCCACATTGCAAGGCCTGGCGGGCTGGATTTGGCCCGCGGGCCTTGTGTTTGACACATGTGATCTACAGGGAATAGCTGTGAAAGTTTTAACTATGATTTGAGTAACTTGTGGGTAAATTATAATTAAATCTGTTTATTTTAAGAAACAAAATTAGGGTAATTTACATAATAATAATATTTTTATAAGCTTACTTTGGGGAAATTTTCCTTTTTAATACTTCTAATATTCAGATCATATACTTAAAATAATTTTTAAATGACTTCAACTTTGATGTTGCATAAAATGCATTATTTTCTAAATCTGCATAATACTCAATAAATTGTTTAATGTCTACTTTGGGTTGGAATGTAGAAATGACTTTTTTCCATTCTTGTTAATTGTAGGGAGGTCTGAGGAGGAACAGGGTGGAGGGGTCAATGGTGAGAAAAAAGAGACATCTGTAATACCCTCAACAATAAAGATAAATTTTTTAAAACTCACAATTTAAACAAGACCCCTATACATGTGAGAATTCGGAAAGGTAGCAGAATACAAAATTAACACCTAGAAATTGATGGCATTTTTATACACCAATAATGAACTCTCAGAAAGAGAAATGAAAAGGAAAACAAAAACAAAAACAGTTCCATTTACCATTGCACACACACACAAAAAATCTAAAATACTTAGGAATAAACTTAACCAAGGAGGTAAATGACCTGTGCTCAGAAAACTACAGGATGTTGAAAAAAGAGACATACATAGATTTAAACAAGTGGAAGAATATACTGTGTTCATGGATTTCTAGAATCAACATCATTAAAATGTCCATAATACCAATTCTATCTATAGATTCAATGCAATTCCTATTAAAATACCAATGACATATTTCACAGATCTAGAACAAATAAATACTCCAAAACTTTATATGGAACAAACAAGATCCAGAATAGCTGCAACAATCCTGAAAAAGAAGAATAAAGTTGGAAGAATCACAGCACCAGATATCAAGTTATACTATAATACAAAGCATTGTAATCAAAATAGCCTGGTACTGACACAAGAGAAGGCATAGAGATCAATGGAACAAAACAGAGAACTCAGAAATCAAACCAAGCCATTATGCTCAATTAATATTTGACAAAGGAGGCAAGAGCATATCATGGAGTAAAGACAATCTCTTCAATAATTGGTGCTGGGAAAATTGGACAGGTACATGCAAAAAAAAAAAAAAATGAAACTAGACTACCAACTACACAATACACAAGAATAAACTCAAAATGGATAAAATATTTAAATGTAAGTCATGAAACTACAAAATCTTATAAGAAACCATAGGTGGTAAAATGTCAGACATCTCTTGTAGCAATATGTTTATTGATACATCTCCTAAGACAAAGGAAACTAAGGAGAAAATAAACAAATGGGACTACATCAAAATAAAAAGCTTCTGCACAGCAAAAGAAACTATCAACAAACTGAAAAGTGATCCCACTGTGTAGGAGACCGTATTTGCCAATGATACATCTGATAAGGAATTAATCTCCAATATATATAAGGAATCCATACAACTTAACAAAAGGAAGACAATCCAATTAAATAATGGGCAAAGGACCTAAATAGACACTTTTCCAAACCAGACATACCAAAGACAAAAAGACCTCTAAAAATGCTCAAAGTCACTGATAATTAGAGGGATACAAATTAAAACGTCAATGAGGTATCATCTCACACCTGTCAGAGTGGCTATCACCAGCAAATCAACAAATGATAAGTGTTGGCAAGGATATGGAAAAGGGGAACCCGAAAACACTGCTGGTAAAAATACAGACTAGTGCAGCCACTGTGGAAAACAATATGGAGTTTCCTCAAAGGATTAAAAATGGAATTGCCATATGACCAGTGATCCCACTTATAGGAATATATCCTAAGAAACCATAAACACCAATCAGAAAGGATGTATGCAAACCTATATTCATAGCAGCACAATTTACAACAGCCTAAGATTTAGAAACAGCCCATGTGCCCATAAGAAGATGAGTGGATAAAAAAAGTGGTACATTTACACCATGGAATACTATGCAGCAGTGAAAAAGAAGGATCTCTTACCTTTGAGACAGCATGGAGGGGCCTGGAGAGTATTATGCTAAGCAAAATAAGCCAGTCAGAGAAAGGCAAGTATCACATGATCTCAATCATATGTGGAATCTAATGAACAAAATAGATCCAGAGACATATAAGCATAAAACAGACTAGGGAATTCCAGAGATAGGATGAAGGTTGAGGAGTGAAAGGGGAGTAATTAACTGGGGAATTTATCTGCATATATATTAGCTCATGGACAAAGACAATAGAGTGGTGAAGGCCTTGGCAGAGAAGATGTCTAAGTGGAAGGGGTCAATGGGAAAACACACAAACAAAGGGGACACCTATAATACTTTCAATAATAAAGATAAAACAATTTTAAAAGCAATGTATAAATCACAATTATATTACATATGTTAACTTATTAAGTTATAAATGCAAGGACTAGAAAATAAATAAATAAATAAATAAATAAATAAATAAATAAATCTTATTTTAATTCAGAAGGAAAAAAAAGACCCCTATACATTTGAAATGGGACTTCAACCATCAGTGAACTGTACTTGTGTTACCAGGAAACCCCCCGGTGGATTGGGTTGCCTGTTGCTGTGTCCAATAACAAAGGCAGGGTCGAATCATATAAGGTGTTTATTGAGGTCAGCCAACCAAGAAGACAGGGTGCTTACAAGCATTCTGATCCTGTATTCCAGCAAAGTGCAGGGGGGAGGACTATAAAGGGGACTGGGCTAGGGTGAGGCTGGGAACAGAACACAGCTAAGTGCAGGCCTTGAGGTCCGCAGAGGTCAGCTATTGTCTTTAGTCATCAGGCTCTGAGGCAGGGGTCTTCAAACTACGGCCCGCGGGCCACATGCGGCCCGCAGAGGAGTCTGATCCGGCCCGCCAGGTTTTTTGGGCAGTGAGCGCAGCCGAGGTGTTACAGTAGGAATTAGTAGTTCATATAGTCCGGCCCTCCAGCTCTCTGAGGGACCATGATCTGGCCCCCACTTTAAAAAGTTTGAGGACCCCTGCGAGGAGATGATGTTTTGATCTCTGGTGGGGCACTCAGATGCTGCTTCTAGGTTCTGCTTGCTGATTCACAGCTGAATCACCTCCTCCATCACTTCACACAGGCCTTGAAATGGAAACTTAAGAAAAACGTAACCCCTTCTTCACATATAAGAAACTTAAGATTTAAAATAGATTATTTATCACATTAATTCAGGTGCCCTATATATTAGATTGTAAATCCTCCTGTAACATGTTGCTGCCCACATATTGTGAAAACTTCCCAAGCACTTTTGAGAAGTGATTAGCAGTCATGGAAAGCACAAGAGTTTAAGAAAAAAAAAATTACGTAATTGGACACAAACATATTTTATTTCTCAACATTATAGCCTGCATTTTTGCTTGCCATAGACCTAGAAGGGAAGAATCAGAAATTATATCCCTATGCATGACATTTTACTAATAGGAACTTCACTGTTTGAAAAAAATGTCTGTATTTTGCTGGAAATTTTCTAGAGTGGGTGAAGGACATAAGCGGTTTTAGTTAGTAATCATCTAATTATTTCCATGAGTACTTTTTAATATATTTTATTGATTTTTACAGAAAGGAAGGGAGAAGAAGAAAGAGTTAGAAACGTCGATGAGGAGAAACATCAATCAGCTGCCTCCTGCACACTTCCTACTGGGAATGTGCCCGCAACCAAGGTACATGACCTTGACCATAATCTAACATGGGACCCTTGAGTCCACAGGCCAACGCTCTATCCACTGAGCCAAACCTGCTAGGGCTCCATGAGTATTTTAATACCATAATCTAAATTGTCAGCTTTATCAGCATCTATTAGAATACCAGGTCTCGCCGAAACCGGTTTGGCTCAGTGGATAGAGCGTCAGCCTGCGGACTGAGGGGTCCCGGGTTCGATTCCGGTCAAGGGCATGTACCTTGGTTGCGGGCACATCCCCAGTAGGGGGTGTGCAAGAGGCAGCTGATCGATGATTCTCTCTCATCGATGTTTCTAGCTCTCTATCCCTCTCCCTTCCTCTCTGTAAAAAATCAATAAAATATATATTAAAAAAAAAGAATACCAGGTCTATTTCTTGATAGCATAATCCCACCACCATATCAAACTATTCAGATTGTATTACTTAACAATAGAATGTAGGCTGATTCATATGAGTTGTAAGAAAACGATAAAACTGAGCTATCATTCTGACTTTTCTAAACCACGATTTATGATTTAAAAATATTTTCTGATACTCTCTTCCTATTTTATTTCCTCATTCTGTTGGGGATGGCAAGTAGCCACTCCTCACTACCCTTCTTGAAATCTTATGGCTATCTGATAATAAAATTGAAGCAAGTCTAGATGAACAGGGGAAAAAAAAAACAAGTTAATTCATATAGTTGGGAAATCAGAAATGATGCTTAGAGAAATGATGAGCCAATATGTCTTTTTAAATACTTTTTAGATAAAGAAACAAAAGTTTGTGAAAAATTGACAGGACAAAAAACTTAGGTTTGGGTGCCCGTTAATAAGGAATCTAGGCAAAGTCTGGGCATGGGTAGTAAATTGGAAAAGGAGTAACAAGGTTTGTTTAGAATCACTTTTTGTCCGGGGTTTCATTAATTCTAGTGATAAGAGGATCTCTCTCAACCACCTTGGATAAAGAAGGGCATCTTTTTCAAGGAGATGTAATTCTTGCATTCAGGGAGACAAAAGAGGGACAAGGTGCCCTTTTTGCACGGGCTGCTGGTCAAGTAACTCTCATTCAGAAGAATTGATATGCCATTGTGGGATATTTTGGGGCAGCCTGCCCTGGGTCCCAATAATTCTAGGTAATAAACATGAGGGAAAAAAGTCAGTTGGAAATCCTAACTTTTAGAATCCTTGATGGGAGGGAATGAGGAAAAAAAAAAGAATTCTTCTATAGTCAAAATTTTAAAATTTTAGAGTTAAAAAGTTTTTATGTTTATCTGTCTTGAGAAATATAAGTGATTTAAACTCTGCCTGATCAGCAGAACAAGTGATCTTGAAAAGACCATCACTGTTCCTAAAAGTGTGAAACTTGGCCAGTGAATATTAATCATAGCAAAGACCTAAAAGAGGTCTTGGATCACATTTTTCTTTTCTTGAATGTTTTGCGCAGGATATTCTAGATAAGAGTGCATGTGTGTCTAGATAAGTGTGCATGTGGACCACAGGATTGAGTGTCTAAATGGAAAGCCTTTCAGTTTCAGTGGTATAAATACAAATAGACAAGTTAAATATCACCACGGAGAGTATTTCACTCATATTAATAATTTTGGGAGGCTTTGCTAAAAAAAAAAATATAACTGTAGACAATAGGGCTATAAGAAGTGTGGATCTTCATTATTGTTCTTTCTTCTGAGTTATTTCATCTACCTTGTCCTCATTTCCCAATTATCTCTTAATTAACGTTCAAATAAACCAAGGTGGTTTAGGCTTTAATGGTATGAATTTAGATGAAAAGAGGACCTTGACTTAAAACAACCAAAAGTAGATTGGCTACTTCCAAGTAGAATGATATTTCCCCAAAGCATAAAAGTGTGACAAACTATTATAAATCTATGTCCCATGTGTTGCATTTGTCTCTTCCCCTTTAGTTTCTAAAGCTTAAAGGAGAGCTCTCACATGGCTCCTTTGTCTTGGCATTCTCTTACCCTTTCTTTAAAAAAAATATATATTTTATTGATTTTTTACAGAGAGGAAGGGAGAGGGATGGAGAGCCAGAAACATTGACCAGCTGTCTCCTGTACACCCCCCACTGGGGATGTGCTAGCAACCAATGTACATGCCCTTGACCGGAATCGAACCTGGGACCCTTCAGTCCACAGGCCAATGCTCTACCCACCGAGCCAAACTGGTTTTGGCTCTTTTACCCTTTCTATGGCTTATTACACTGTAGATGGCAGTACACTTAGGACCTACCCAAAGGCTACATGGGAAAGAAATGGACAATTAGCAGGAAAATAACATGGTAGACTCATTTGGCAAAAATATAATTTTAAAACAATGGGAAAAGCATAAACATTTCACATGGTTTATATCATGGTACATCTGTATAAAATAATACTATAAGATTTGAGGTGCAGGAAAAAGGATCCGGAAATCAAGGCATATAAAAAGGGAGGTTTATTCCACAGTAATGAGTGAGATTCATTATGGAGGAGGTAGAAATCAGGATTAGAGTAGGAGAAGAGGAGGAGGGACCAAACCTGGCTGTCTCCCCAGATAGAGAAAAGGAGAGGGACTAAGAGAGAGGAGAGCAGCACAGGTGGAGTGGATAGAGAATCCTTTTAAGGGAAGGGAATAGGAAGGGGAAGGGGTGGGCCCCAGGGCACTGGAAAGGCGCTGATTGGTGGTTCAATGTCTTGGGGACATCTTGGTGGCAGATACCAGTAAGGTCATAACTCTGCCCACCAGTTGGGGGAGGGAAGATCTCACAAATATTATATTAAATCAACATAACATGTTAGAGGAGGGATTCTAAATAAAGTTTCATTGATTGATTAAAAGATAGGATTCCAGTAGACTGTAAATATACTGTACTCATGAGCAAAATTTCAAGTTTGTAGTAATATGTGCATTTTTCTAAGGAAAATGCCTCTGGTTTTCATTATATTGTAAAAAGGTTCTGTGATACTACCCCTCAAGACAATAGCATTTTTCTATTAGAGTTCTCAAAGCAACTTTACTCTGATTATTTCTTAAAATAACACGAGAGAGAGAAAAAATTATGTCATTATTATTCACACATAGGAGAATGAGACTCATGAATGTGAATAAGTGGCAGGGTCATACGGGTAACAATTTTAGAAATGGAGCAGAGATCCCAGGAAATTTGACATCTAGTTCAATGATCTCACATAAGAACGGTTTAATTAGTTTAAACACACTGGATAGACTTCTTTTAAAATACAAACATAGCCCTGGCTGGTTGGCTTAGTTGGTTGGAGCATTGTCCTATACACTGAATAAGGATGTGGGTTTGTTTCCATGTCAGGACACATACCTAGGTTGCAGGTTTGATCCCTGGTTGGGGAACGTATTGAAGACAATTGATTAATCTTTCTTTCTCACATTGATGCCTCTCTCTTTTTCTTCCTTTCTCTCTAAGATAAATAAAAACCTATTCTGGAGTGAAGATAAAAATAAACAAATGAATGCAAAAAATATAAACACAAATTTACATTTATTTTGCCCACTGAAAAACGTTTGTTTGTTTTTTCTCTCTTTAGAAACTGCCACTTCACTTGTCAAATAGTTAATCTTAACACAATGGCTTAATATTCCTGCAATGCTATATTTTGGATTCTGGCAAGAGAAAACAAGCCCTATGAAAACTATGACTTGAATTTTGTGGAGGATCAAAGGATGAGGGGAACTTGTTTGCAAAGCAGAAATCCTGAAAGGACAGTATTTCAAACCTTTGCACTCAACGATAAAAGGTTATATGAGAGCAGTTTTATGTAAGATAAAATACGATACTGGTGCATCCAAACAAGACTACATAAGCAAAAATGATTTTTTGATTTTGCATTTTTCCCCTTTTTAAAATTTGGCTTGATTTTTCCCACCCCAACTGAACTTTTAGTTAATACTCATAAATTAGGAAGTATTCTTTGCTCACTGATGGAGAATGCTATCTTTTGGAATTCACAGAGTTAGGGGAAATATATGTGATTTTATGAAGTAAATATTTTGTGGTTAATAATAAATTGATTTTGCCCATATTCAAATGATTGTAAAATGGATTTGTATAGTGGATTGAAATAAGTGACCTAGTTACAAATTTTTTTAAATATATATTTTATTGATTTTTCACAGAGAGGAAGAGAGAGGGACAGAGAGCTAGAAACATCGATCAGCTGCCTCTTGCACACCCCCTACTAGGGATGTGCCCGCAACCAAGGTACATGCCCTGAACCGGAATCGAACCCAGGACCTTTCAGTCCGCAGGCCGACGCTCTATCTACTGTGCCAAACCGGTCCCGGCCCTAGTTACAAATTTTTAATGTCTTTTGGTAACCAAGCAAGCAAGGGTTCAAGGCTACCTGTCACTACTGGAGCCAATTCAGCAGAGACAAGATTAAATCATATATGAGTGTTTATTCCAATCCTGCCAGCAGTGGGAGAGCAGCAGGTCATCCACAAAAATCTGCTCTGCCCCCCACCATGAGCCAGCTGCTTATATTGGGTAGGAAGATGGAGATTACATGGGAAAGTAGGCATAGGGTATGCCAAATGGGCAGTTTACAGGTAATGTGGGCTGGAGGTTTGCAAAGGCCTGCAGGTATGCAAAGACTGGGGATCTTCAAAGGGCTTGTCATATGCAGAAGGCTGGGGGCTCTGGTTTCTGCAACATGGTTGTTAATTTTTCCATGATAATAGATAACAGATGGACAGGATGGGTTGCTTTTCCAGGTGAGCTCCTAGGTCTCGGGTGCAATTTCCAGCCAGGTTAGAATGTGACTTTTTAAACCAGAACAAAGCATTCACAGTTAACACAGCATGATTAAGATTTCTCACAATTATAGTTGGTCCCCAATGTTATATTTCTGCCCCTATCATTTCTACTATCAAGTCAAGGAGATATTATGATAATAATACTACTACTCAAGCCTTCTATAAACAGTTTTAAATATGTTTTAATACATATTTTCTGTGATAGAAAATAGACTCCGGAATTGTAGTGAGCTTTAACTTCTCCAGGGCACAAAAATACACATATCACTCAGGGTTCAATCAAAGAAACATAACTAATAGGAGATATATTTTAAGGGATTTATTGCAAGCAATTGGCTTATACAATTATGGAGACTAGCTAGTTAAGCCTAAAATCTGAAAATGCAGGAAAGGCAGGTTGGAATTTTTTTTTAATACATCTCAGCTTTGCTCATAAGGCCTTTCAATAGATTGAATGAGGTCCACCTAGATTTGTCAAATAGTTAATCTTAACACAATGGCCAATATTCCTGCAATGCTATATTTTGGATTTTGGCAAGAGAAAACAAGCTCTATGAAAACTCTGACTTGAATTTTGTGGAGGATCAAAGGATGAGGGGAACTTGTTTGCAAAGCAGAAATCCTGAAAGGACAATATTTCAAGACTTTGCACTCAATGATAAAAGGTTATTTGAGAGCAGTTTTAATACATAATATCCTTTACTTAATATCAACCAATTATGAACTGTTATTGCCACTACAAAACAACCTCATAGAAACACCTACATTAATGTTTGATTGACTGAAAAACTAGATATCATATCCTAGCCAGGTTGATACATAAAACTGACCATCACAATGCATAACTTACTAAATTGCCACTTGGTACAATAAATAATGCATAGACATTGTAACCCCAAGTATATATTATTTATTCCCATAATTGTACTAGTCTAGATTGTTCCAAACCAGAGGCCAGCAAAATTTTCTAGTAAAGGACCAGAGAGTAAATATTTTAGACTTGCAGACCATATGGCTTCTGTGGCAAGAAAAGTACATGAATGAATGGACATGGCTGTGTTCCAATAAAACTTTATTTACAGAAATAGGTTGTCTACCTTTGTGCTACAGTTTACTGACCCCACTCTGAACTACTATTTAAATTCTCAATATCATCATGGATTATGGAACATTTTTTGAACACTTGTAAGCAAGATGTGTATAAGACCCTATGTTAGAGCCCAGCAAAATTGGAAACAGCATAAACATCTTAATATCTAGTGGGAGGAATGGATAAGCAGATAATTAAGTACAAATCAAAGTGAAATTTTATATAATTAAAATTTATTCAGAGGGCTCTGGGAAGAAAGATAAGGTTGTTATATATACCAAATAAGGATGGGTTTGTCTGTGGGGATTGTCCCAAATAGTTGACTTCTGAGTTGATCCTTAAGGAAATCTATGAATAGATAAGAGGCATTGGGAAGCACAGATAAAAGAGAGAGGGAGAGACAGGGAGGAATACATAGAGAGAGGAGAAAAAGACAGATACACTGGAAAGTTTTTTTGAGGTAGAAACTTAAATAATATTCTTGACAGGTGTGAATAAATACAATGTCACTAGAGGAAATGTGGAAATAATAACTAAGCATGAATTTAAAATTGTAGGCCAGGGCCATATTGTAAATAAATTTTGAATATTCCACTAGGAACTTTACTTTTTTTTTAAATATACTTTGCCATAGCATGTTTGGCTCAGTGAATAGAGTGTCAGCCTGTGGATTGAAGAGTCCCAGGTTCAATTCCAGTCAAAGGCACATGCCTGGATTACGGGCTCGATCCTCAGTGTGGGGCTTGCAGGAGGCAGCTGATCCATGATTCTCTCTCATCATTGATATTTCTATCTCTCTCCCTTTCCATTTCTCTCTGAAATCAATAAAAATTTATATTTAAAATAAATAAATAATATATGCTTTTCTTTTTTAAAAAATTTCTTTATTGATTAAGGTATTACATATGTGTCCCTGTTCCCCCATTACCCCCACACCCCATTCTGCCCTTATCCCCCTATTGTCTGCGTCCATTGACTAGGCTTATATGCGTGCATATAAGTCCTTTGGTTGATCTCTCCCCCTTATCCCCTTTGTCCCCTACCTTCCCTCTGAGGTTTGATGGTCTGATCGATGTTTCTCTGTCTCTGGATCTCTTTTTGTTCATCAGTTTAAGTTGTTCATTATATTCCACAGATGAGTGAGATCATGTGATATTTATCTTTCTCTGCCTGGCTTATTTCACTTAGCATAATGCTCTCCAGCTCCATCCCTGTTGTTACAAATGGTAAGAGCTCCTTCTTTTTTCTTTTTTTTTTTTTTTTACCACAGCGTAGTATTCCATTGTGCAGATGTACCACAGTTTTTTAGTACACTCATCTGCTGATGGGCAATTAGGCTGTTTCCAAATCTTAACTATGGTGAATTGTGCTGCTATTCTTTAATAATTGATTTCAAAAAGGAAGAGAGGGAGAGAGAGAGATAGAAACATCGATGATGAGAGAGAATTATAGATCAGCTGCCTTCTGCACACCCACACTGGGAATTGCACCCACAACCCAGGCATGCGCCCTGATCAGGAATCTAATTACAACTTTCTGATTCATAGATCGAGGACACTCAAGCACTAAGCCATGCCGGCCAAGTGAAATGGTTCTGAATTGGCAATTCATTTCTCTTCTGCATACCTTGGAAAGTTTCAGAAAACTGCAACAAAATTAATGCATTTCCAACATTTTTCCTGAAAGCAATGTTACATTATTTCCTAAGACTGCATAGTCACAAGTAATTATA
Source organism: Pipistrellus hanaki (assembly GCF_964339955.1). Classification (NCBI taxonomy): domain Eukaryota; kingdom Metazoa; phylum Chordata; class Mammalia; order Chiroptera; family Vespertilionidae; genus Pipistrellus; species Pipistrellus hanaki. The sequence continues at coordinate 89,771,405 of NC_140524.1, forward strand.
TATCCCGTAGGATTTGGCACATTGTGTTTCCACTTTCATTTGTTTCAAAAATTTTTTTATTTATATTTTATATACTTTTATTAATTTCAGAGAGGAAGGGAGAGAGAGATAGAAGCATTAATGTTGATTATCATTGATTGGCTGACTCCTGCATGTTCCCTAGTGGGGATGGAGCTAACAACCCCAACATGTGCCCTGATGGGCAATGGAACCATGACCTCCTGGTTCATAGGTTGATGCTCAACCACCAACTGGGTGCACTAGGAAGTTTTCTAAAGAAAATGGGAGATTATAAATTATATTTGAGAAGAATATACAGTATATGTATTTATCAAGTTCCATATAGTCTCATTAAAACAATTAGTTGCATAATATTTCTTGGTTACCTGCCCAATGGTGATTTTCCTTTTTTTATGGAGTACTCCAGCTCTTTTTTAGGTATGAATCTCTCCCTGCACAGACCATACACTTTGAGAAGGATAGTTCCAGGAGCAGTCCTGATTTTGTTCTAAGAATAATCCCATCTGCCTTGCTATGGGTACAAAACAAGTGACAGGGGAGCAGGGGGATGCTATGTTCTATGAATAAGGCAACTGGGAAAAGTTTTCCATTTTCAGATAGTTTATGTGACACCTAAAGCCTCCCTTAACGAAAAAGTTGTCAGCATAAAGACTATATGAGTTCTATGTACTAGGTATAAAATTGGGAAGTGGAGTCAAAACAGTTAAAATATCTGTGGAAATTAAGTAACCTAGTTGAGCTAAGACAGGGTTTAAACAGGAGTAAGACACAGAGGTTATAGTATACCCCTATTTGGTATTGCTATGTTTCTACTATGATACTGAAATGTAAATTTTGTTTTAAAACTTAGAACTTTATGTAAAGCAATCTATAAGAACATATTTAAAGAGAAAATTTGTTTTCTGCAGAAGTACACCGTGGTCCTTTTTCTTTTTCTTTTTTCTTTTCTTTTTCTTTTTTGACTGGGGAATGAGTATCTCCCTGAGAGAAATAAATGCTGCTGCTAGAAACTATATGTAGCAAATGATTTATTTAAGGTATACTTTGAAAAATGTATATGAAATGCTCAAAAGGTGAAGAGCTATAAAATGTCTTAGCCACTTCTCACAAGAAATTATGCATCTTGTAAATTTAGTGTACCTGCTGGAGTCTGTTTGCAGTTTATCTTTAGCTTTTCAAGGACCAAAAATGATGCTTTTGATCGCCTAACATTGGTAATTATCTCTAATTATAGGAAGAGTTTTCTCTGTGTGTGAAGCAGCCATTTTTTTTTATTTCTGTTGGTTGCATATTTTTAACTTGCACTGTGTTTCCAAGCATCTGTTGGATTTAGATCATTAGCATTTCCACCAATATAGCAGTCAATGAGACCGCAAGAGTGTTTGCCTGCTGATAACCATGATGAGAAAAAAAATCCACAAAGTCATTTGTTTTCCCATTCCTAGTTAGAATCCTATCAGTGAAATTTAGCTTAATGTTCAGTCACAGAATGTACACTGTTACAAAGCAAAACATGCAAAGTCAAGTTCAAGATGAATACCTATAGAGTCTGGATGTGTTTTCTCCTGATACACTACTCTGAAAATTATAGGAATGTTATTTGGGTTATTTTTGTTCAGTGGATTCATATTGCATTTGCACATCAAAATTCAGAAAATTTGACTGTTTCTCCATCTTAGAAATGGCCAAGTTTTTACAGAATAGCCAAAGGAAAGATTCCAAAACGTACTAACGAAGAGCTGAGAGGCATATAAGGATCAGGTATTGAATGAGACATCCAACCACTAATCTCACAATTGACCCTCAGTTCATGTAAACTCATAAGTAAGGCTGCATCAACTTACCTCTTCATGGCTATTCCACTTTGGTACCTGGGCCCATATTTCCTCTATTCCAGGGTTTATAAAACCATTCTTTATGGGTGGGCATTGCTAATATCACAAACAAACAAACAAACAAATGAATCACAGAATCATATTACATCTTGAAGGACTGATATTGTTTAGGCTTAAACATTCAAAATAAAAGTATGTATTCAATAAGCAAACAAACAAACAAACCACTAAGGTACCCCTTTTGGTAAACTTTTCTAACCAACTAGTTGACCTGGTTATATATACTCTCCTCTGCATTGGAATTATTGCATTCATGGCTGCGTTCACTCACTCTTCTTTCTATCCATGCTCTGTATTGCTTTCCGACTCTAGTTTGGCAATGTGCTTTGCTTCAATCAAAATCATATTTGCAAAAGTGAAGCAAGAAGAAGTTTTAAAGACATTTGTGTTTTTCTGTTTTTGTCCTCTGTCATCAGCGTGAGAAAGCTTTGCCTTGGGCTAGCTTGCTGCAGGATGAGACACATGGAGTGAAACTGAATTGCCCCAACTGTTTCAACCAAGGCTAAACTAAGGTAATTCAACAGCCGGGCAATCTCCAAAAATGCAGATGATCCCAACCAAGATCAGCAGAGCAATCTATCTAACCTACATCTTACCACAGACAGATGGACAAGTTCAGTCCAGATACGTTGATTCCAGTCCAGATCAATGAATTCCTGCAGATCATGAGTTAAACTCGTGTTTATTTTTGTTTGATGCTAAATTTTTTGACCTTTTGTTATACAGTATAATGGTAGCAATGGATACATTTTTTCATAAAGACAATATGAATCATGCCCAGAAGGCCTCCTGCATTCTGAAATCTCTATCAAGGTAACTCATCTTCACAGGGGCTTGATATGAATTTTAACATGTGTAGAAATTGCTGGGTAAATATTGAACTGGAGCACTGAATCTTTCCTGCTCACACATTCCTGGATAAATGAATTTTATACACCACAAATGACGTTTATACTCTACACTCATCTACACTTCCCTCTCTAACCCCAGCTAAGATACTATTTCAAGTCTGAGACACATGGTGGTAGGCTTCATGTCTTCAAGAGCTGCTGGCAGACAAGAAAAGGTACATCAGGGGATGTCGAAAGCAGGTTCTGGGTAAAATGTAGCTGTGTTTTCAAGGTGTATATTAGTTGCTAACTGTGTGCACTTTTTTGGAGAGAGTGCAATAGCCTGTGCAGGTGAGCATATATGTCGGAGTAAGCTCATTCTCTCTGCTATTGAAAAATTCTGGTGGGTCATCAATAAGTCTGTGATGTGAATTGTGTCCCGTGAATGTGGGATCCCTATGAGATATACAAATTGAGACACTGGTAGATAGTAGGCTTCTTGTGAATCTTATAATTTCATAACTGGTGAGGTATTCCTTAAAGGGACGTTCTTGATTTTTCCCCTTTATTCTGCACAGTTTTATTCATCTTCTATTGTGTACCCTAGGACAGTGGTCAGCAAACTCATTAGTCAACAGAGCCAAATATCAACAGTACAACAATTGAAATTTCTTTTGAGAGCCAAATTTTTTAAACTTAAACTTCTTCTAAGGCCACTTCTTCAAAATAGACTCACCCAGGCGGTGGTATTTTGTGGAAGAGCTACACTCAAGGGGCCAAAGAGACACATGTGGCTCGCAAGCCATTGTTTGCTAACCACTGCCCTAGGAGTACAAAGATAAATAATGCACCCTCTCAGCCCTCAATGGTTTTAAAACCTAATCAAGAGATAAATGAAGAAAATATTTTTGCATAGTTTTATAAATACTCTTGTTTATTTGCTTAATCCTCGCCCAAGGATATTTTCCATTGATCTTTTAACGAGAGTGGAAGAGAGAGGGAAAGACATAGAAAAACATTGATGTGAATGAGAAAATACATCAGTTGGTTGCCTCCTGCACATGCCCTGACCAGGGCCTGGCCAGGGAGGAGCCTACAACCAAGGTATGTGCCCCTGACCGGAATCAAACCTGTGACCCTTTGGTCCGCAGGCCAACGCTCTATCTACTGAGCCAACAATGATCAAGGTACCATGGAGAAACACAGTGAGCAATCATGCTTGGCATAGGAGTACAGGTGGAATTCATGGAAAGTTTCACAGAATATACATTTTAAAAATGAGGTTAAATAGAAGTTCTTTAGGAAGACAAAAAGAAGGAGATGAAAGCTCCTAAAGGAGGGGAATAACAAAAGTACTTGAAGAACTGAACGGAAATGTGATCTCATTAGTTTGAAGATCAGTAAATTTCATGCACCATGAGTCAGGGCTTAACCAATGATGAGGAAGAAGAAGTGGGAAGGTATAGGACCATAGAAGATTGTGGGAAACATGAAAAGGAGGTTTAGCTTTATCATGTAAGGGATAGATAGACATATGAAACAGCAAAGTATAAAAATTAAATTAGCATGTTGGAACTATCACTACAGTAGCAGAATTGTGCAGGATGGGCCTAGAGGGAAAGAAGCTATACCAATAGATTAGATATATGCTGTCCATATGGTAGCTACAACCAACACATTTGTATACTTAGTACTTGAAATGTACTAGTCAGAATAGAGATGTATGTGCTGACCAGTGTAAAGTATACATTGGATGCCAATGAAAATAATTTTTAAAATATAAAATATCCTACTAATCATATTTGATGACTAAATTTTGAAAAAAATACCCTGTTTCTCCAAAAATAAGACAGTACCTTATATTTCTGCTCCCAAAGATGTGCTAGGTCTTATTTTCAGGGGATGTCTTATTTTTCCATGAAGAAGAATACGGTACACATTTATTGTTAAATGAAAATAAAGGAAATTTATTACCTGTATATGGTACGGTAGTATGGTAGTTGTCAACACAAACTAGACAAACTGTGAATCCTACAGTATCAAGAATTTACTCATTTATTCAATGACAATCATGTCATCATCTTCTGGAACATCATCATAACAATCTAATTCCTGAATTTCCTGGAGAATTTCTTGTGACTCCATTTCTTTCAGAATCAGTGGACCAAATATCTCATGTTTAGCCTAGGGGGGGGGGCTTATTTTCGGGGGGATGCCTTATATTTCACTCAGAAGGAAATCTGTAAGTAGGTCTTATTTTCGTAGGATGTCTTATTTTTGGGGAAACACGATATAATATTCTGACTATATTAGGCTAAATAAAATGTGCTATTAGAAGTACTTTTAGCCTGGCTGAAGTGGCTCAGTGGTTGAGCATCAACCTATGAACTAGGAGGTAATGGTTTGTTTCCCAGTCAGGGCACATGCCCTGGTCATGGGCTCAATCCCCAGTAGGGGGGTGTGTAGGAGGCAGCTGATCAATGATTTTCATCATTGATGTTTCTCTCTGTCCCTCTTCCTTCCTCTCTAAAATCAATCAAAATATTTTTTTAAAAGAAAGAGTGCCCAGGGGGAAAATTTAAGGTAGAAGGCAACAGAGGAAAGGAGGAAGTACAAACAAGGGTACAGTCTTAGTGAAATCCTATATAGCAGTAGTTCTCAGCCTTTTTAATGCTGTGACCATTTAATACAGTTTCTCATGTTGTGGTGACCCCCAACCATAAAATTATTTTCCTTGCTACTTCATAACTGTAATTTTGCTACTATTAATGAATTGTAATGTAAATATCTGTGTTTTCCGATGGTCTTAGGCAACCCTGCTAGTGGTTCTCAACCTGTGGGCCACGACCCACAGGTTGAGGGCCCACAGGTTGAGAACTGCTGCTGTAGAGGGTTCCTTCAGTCTCATCTTATGGAGGGCTCTGGCTGGTAGAAGTGAAATCACACAGAGAAAGAAGGCACGAGAGTGGACTAAAGCGATCTAAAGGGTTAAGGTCAGGTATCAATATTACCCTTACACCAGGGATCTCATCTTAAGTATCCAGTTCAGGTCCCACACTAAAGATCCCTAAGAACAGCGATATCAAAACTGTTCCTGGTGGATATCACCTAGTTACCCCTCTTCAATGACTTTAATTCTGAAGTGTCATCCTGAGAATCAACCTGAGCCTTTTTTTTGTCACCTGTTGTTGCTAAGGCTCTAGTTTCTTTCAGGAACCTTAGCCACCACCATTCTACCACCTTTTAAAGTAATCTTTGGGCTTCCTTTAAAAATGTAATTCTCTACTGACCAAATGGAGTCTGTACATCCTGAATTCTATTGAGACCTAGAGCTTGTCTCTACCCCATCACAGCCAATGACACTAATGTCTATTATCCCACAAAGTCTAGTTATACTCTTCTTTAGCCAGTTGAAAATTATTTCAGTCCAATTGAATGTATGAGTTTTTGCAATTATTCCTGAGTACCTACTGTGTGCCTGCAAGGTTATCACATTATGAAGATGAATAAAATAGTCTCTCCCCATAAGCTTGCAGTCTACTGTCAAATTGATATTTGATTAAAGAATAATATTTTATATATATATATATATATATATATATATATATATATATATATATTTGTGTGTGTGTTTGTGTGGTGTGCACACATATACATACACTGTGGCATGTGGAAGAGTGAGAACTTAATTCTATTTTTTGTTAGTTAATTTAATTTTTTACATTATTATATTGTATTAATTTCAGGTGTATAGCATGATGGTTAGACTATCATATTTTATAAAATGTTTCCTCCAATATTTCCAGTATCCACCTGGCAGCCTTCATAGTTATTACAGTATTATTGATTATATTCCCTATTATTATATTTCCATCACTATTCTGTAATTATCACCCTGTACTTCTCAATCCCTTCACCTTTTGACCTACTCCATAAACCCCCTCCCCTCTGGCAAATAGCAGTCGGTTCCCTGTGTCTATGAGCTTGCTTCAGTTTTATTTGTGAACGTAATTCTTTTTAAAGGGTACGAAAGGTTTTATGGAGATTAGTAATTTCACTAAGGCTTAAGGATGAGTAAGTTGGAAGAAAAATTACAGGAAATGAGGTAGTTTTCCCAAATACACAAAGGCAAGGAAAAGAAAAGGCTTATAGAAGACTAATACTAGTTACTGTGGCTAGAAGACTCTTTGGATATAATTAGATCTCTTCCAATGCACTCTTCCTCTTAAAACTCTGAAGTATAGGCTGATTATTTTTTTCACAGTCCACAATGTTCTCTCTCTCAGTGTCACATCCCACCATTATTATTCCATGTGTTAGAACAAGTCCTGCTCCTTGCGAACACCTACTAACCATCTCAGCGTCCCCACACATCAAGATTTTGACCCTGGGTCATAATCTCCCTATCCTCCCCTAAATCTGTAATTATTCTGGGAAAGTTTAAAGATTGTGTGCTTACCCACCCAGCCCACTGGCCTCTCAGCTATTGACTAATGTCAAGAATCTTTCTTTCTTATGAACCCTACTATGAAAATTGCTCTCATCTATAATTTCAAGAATAATAACTTCCCTAACTGTGGAGTTATTTCTCAGGCTTATTTCTCAGGCTGTAGCCAACATATCAGTCTATTTTCCTTCTTTGCCCTCAGCTCCTACTCAGAAAATTTATTTCAGCCTTGAATAGCTTCAATTTTGGCATCAGGTCACATGACCCTAACCTTTTTGACTATAAGTCTTTTGAATGGGGAGAAACTAACTCAAAGGCAAGCAATTTATTGCAAGCCTGCAGGCAATCAGAATCTTTGATTAAGGGACAGTCATTGTAGCTAGAAGACATTGAACATCTGAACTGAGAGATATGATAAAGTAAGATCCAGAATCAGTGTACAGCAAGCCAAAAAAATGTGTACATGTCAAAATTATGAAGGAACAAATGTTAAAAGCTTTTCAGACATCAGCCGCCTTCAGAGAGGATGATGGAACAGAGGTAATAAAGAAGCATGGATGGAAATTCTAAGAAAGAGCAAAGAGAGAAATTGAGATGATATGTATTTGATGATTTTTCTATTCTTCACGAGGCCCGGTTACATTTTCTGCAATTTTATATTTAGTGAGATTTTCCTATATTTTTATAATAAATTCTTTATTTACTTGAATGTGCCTGATGTGCTGCATTTTCCACAAAATAAACTCTAACACAGATGCAACCCCTGTTTGTTTCTATCACTCTACACTGGCTTTTGTTGAAATACACATCTAAGTGACACAGAGGCTTCCTTATTTCCATTTATGTCAGAGGGAAAAGCAATCAAAATCAGTTGTGGACTTTCAGCCTTATGACTCAAAAGAAATTTATTTTGTTGACTCCTAAAACTAACCAGTGATATTTATCATTTAGATAATTTGGAGTAAAATTGCCATCTTGTAAAAGTTTCTAAAATAAAGTTCTTTAAGTAATGTTATGGTTTCATTCTTTGGAAGAGTGTCTGTTATATGAGAATACTAAATTTTAAGTACTAATAATACAATTTTTAGGTTCATAATATAACAATAATTTAATGGGTAAATATGGTCTCACTTTATTTTAAAGCAGGAAATACCATTTACAGAAAAGGTTATCAAATATTTGACATTGTGAAACAGGTGTCAAACAACTATGATGTGTGGACCAAATCCAGCCTGCTGCCTTTTGGCAAATAACGTTTCATTGGCCCTATAATGGCACCCATTATTATTATTTTTTTGTATTTGTAATTATTTCCCCCCATTTTTTAATTAAGGTATTATATGTATACATACCTTACCATTGACCCCCACCCCACTCCCATACATGCCCTCACCCCCCAGTGTTTTGCATTCATGGGTTATGCATATATGCATGCATACAAGTTCTTCTGTTGATCTCTTATTTCCCCCACCTCTCCCTAAACTTCCCGCTGTAATTTGATAGTCTGTTTGATGCTTTACTGCCTCTGCATCTATCATTTTGTTAATCGGTTTATAATGTTCTTTATTATCCACAAAAGAGAGAGATCATGTGGTATTTTTCTTTCATTGACTAGCTTATTTCACTTAGCATAATGTTCTCCAATTCCATCCAGGTTGCTGCAAATGGTAAGAATCCCTTCTTTTTATGGCAGCATAGTATTCCATTGTGTAGATGTACCATAGTTTTCTGATCCAGTCATCTGCTGATGGGCACCTAGGCTGTTTCCAACTCTTAGCTATTGTAAAATGTGCTGCTATGAACATAGGGGTGCATATATCCTTTCTGATTAGTGTTTCTAGTTTCTTAGGCTTTATTCCTAGGAGTGGGATTACTGGGTCAAATGGGAGTTCCATTTTCATTTTTTTGATGAAACTCCATACCGTTCTCCACAGTGGCTGCACCAGTCTGCATTCCTACGAGCAGTGCATGAAGGTTCCTTTTTCTCCACAGACTTGCCAGCACTTGTCGTTTGTTGATTTGTTGATGATAGCCATTCCGACAGGTGTGAGATGGTACTGCATTGTTGTTTTGATTTGCATCTCTCAGATAATTAGTGACTTTGAGCATGTATTTTTTTTTTAATTTCTTCATTGATTAAGGCATATGTGTCAAACACAAGGCCCGCGGGCCAAATCCAGCCCGCCAGGCCTTGCAATGTGGCCCGCACCACGCTGTCATCACTGCACTCCGCTGTCAGTTTATGACATTGTCAGTTTATGACTGTTCAGTAAACCATTCAGCCCGCGATTTAGGCTGGATTTTAGATTTTGGCCCCTTCTCTGATTGAGTTCGACACCCCTAGATTAAGGTATCACATATTTATCCTCAACCCCCATTCCAATCCCCCCCACACTCATGCTCGCACCCCCTTATTGTCCTTGACCACTGGTTAGGCTCATATAGACTCACACAAGTCCTTTGGTTGATCTCTCCCTTTTATCCCCACCCTCCCTTTGAGGTCCAACAGTCTGATCCATGGGTCCTTATCTCTGGGTCTGTTCTTGTTCATCAGTCTATGTTGTTCACCATTTCCCCTAGATGAGTGAGATCATGCCCTACTGGAAATATACTTATAAGAATAAAAAATGAGACAAGCAATAATCGTTATGCTGAAAGGCATATGAATCAGTCTGTATTGAGTTTCTTTCTGGGCCGCCAGTTCTTTTGAGATCCAATTTCAATGTCAAACAGTTTCTTATGTGTATATGTTAGCAATGATATTTCAGTTCTGGATGGTGGGCAAATGGTGGTAATGCAGGTCCAACCCTCTCTGGTTTGGTCCTGGGCAACCTGCAGTGATACACAGCTGCTGACTGCTATTATGGCAATGTGTCGTCAGCGTCTTCCATCTCTGGACTGTTTCTCCTCTTGTCTTCGTGGTTGGAGCAGGCCTGTCAATTCCTCTCTGTTGCAGGGATCCACATGATCTTGGAGTTGTTTTCTTTATCCAGGGGATCCCTGCCCTTTTCTGGATGCAAACTGTCTCACCAGCTGTGTCTCCTTCACCAATTTGGGCTGGATTCCACTCATTTCAGTTGCTCCCTCTATTTGCTCCAGGACAAGGCTCAGGACATGTCCTTCTATTCTGCTGCCATTTTGTCTCCCCCCCATACTGTTTTCTAAATCACGTTTTCTTTGTCTAGCTTACTTTATTGTGAAAAATACAGTGCATAAAAACTATAACATACAAAATATGTGTTAACTTACTGTTATATTGTTAGTCAGGCTTCATGTCAACAGTAGGTTACTAGTAGTTAAGTGTTTTAGGACTCAAAAGTTATAGATGGATTTTTGACTATGCAGAGGGTGGACAGGAAGTGGTGCCCCTAACCTTTGCATTGTTCAAAGGCCAACTGTACAATGGAAGAATTGAGTAATTACAACAGCAACCATATAGCCCACAAAGCCTAAATACTTTCTGTTTAGTTCTTTACAGAAAAAAGTCCCCCTCAGCCCTGCTGTTGCAATAGTAAATACATTATTAACCAACTTACCAGAACAGCCTAAACACCACATAGAAAACTTATGAAGTGCTCATATTTCTGTGTTTTGTATTCACAAAATGTTCGACCTTCTAGAGGATGACTGGAATATTTTTTTTTGTACAGAACAATTATAAACAAGGAAGGATTGATTGGTTTTAGGTATAAAGCATACTTAATAAAAGTGATAAGAAACAAAGGGTATTTTATTATCTAGAATGAATAAAGGTAACAAAACAAAGAAATCAGTTCTAATAAATAGAATTAATTAGGGAAATTAAGAAATATAAAAAATGAGATTGTATATTGTGGTTTCAAAGGAGTTTGGTAGCAAAATAATAAAATAAAAATGATCTAAAATTCAAATGGAAGTGCCAGTTGAATAGAAAATAGGCTATTCTATTAAAAAGAAAAACAAAGATATTTCAGAATTAAAATCAAGGTTAACTTGTTTAAAAATGCATAGTTGTAGAACTGAAGAGACAAACTAAAATATTAACTTAGTTTCTCATATCACAAATAGCATCATAAAATAAAACGTTGCAGAAAACATACATTGACAAACACATATATCAAACTGAAAGAACGATTCTTCAAGCATGACATATTTCAGTACTAGGTGTTCTCTGCTTCCAGATTCACTCTCCTCCAATATCCAGACTACATGTTTGCCATTTATTTTTCATATCACTCTCCCCAATCATAACCATCAATGATTTTCTATCGAACCGTACTATTTCAGAGCTGAAAGCATCAAGTGCCATCAAATAGATTAACCATTTTTTACACGAGGGCAATGAGAAATGTAAGGTGAAATGGTTTGCCTCATGCTATACCTAAAAAAATGGAACTACAGATTGAACCCTAAGCACTTGGACAATTAGATCAGCATTTTTCTACCACACTGAGCTTTCTGGAGTACAGTTTTCTCTCTTCTTTATTTTCACTGATCTGTTACTTAAAACTACTCTTCTCGATAGATGATCTGTAACACCCTGAATATAATAATTACTCAGTAATGCTTATTGAACACCATAGAAATCAAAAGTATAGTTTTAAAATCCATAATTACCACTGCACATTCAGTTATTGTTTGATAATGAATTAGAATATAGAGGAATTATCCAAAGAACACTTTAAGAATATATGTTTATCTATAGAAATTTTAAATCTTTATAAGTATACTAGAGGCCTGGTGCACGGATTCATGCACCAGGGGGATCCCCCAGCCTAGCCTGTGCCCTCTCACAATCTGGGAACCCTCAGGCTAAAACCAACATCCCAACATCCTTGAGGGATGTAGTAGTGTGTGAAGCAGCAGGTGGCCAGGGAGGAGCCTGAGCCCAGGCCAGGCACCAGGCTGCTCCTACTCACCCAAACCCTACTGCAGCGTTTTTCAACCGCTGTTGCGCGGCACACTAGTGTGCCGCGAGATGTTGCCTGGTGTGCCGTAGGTGCAGACAAGACAAGAATTTTATAATTTTTCACTATTTTGTTTACTTAATATTTCATAATAAAGTAATTATAAAATACTTTCTTTGTGTTTATTTGATTCCTATTCAAGAGAATTACTTTATATATAGTCAATATAGGCACAGAGTTAAATTTTTTAACATTTTCCAATGGTGGTGTGCCTCGTGATTTTTTTCATGAAACAAGTGTGCCTTTGCCCAAAAAAGGTTGAAAAACACTGCCCTACTGTGCCTGCTGCCACCACTGCTCTGTAGTGCTGCTGTAGAGGCAGGAGAGGCTCGCCAGTGGTGAGCCTGGTGTCTGGTGCCTGTCAGTCAGCTGAGTGGTACTCCTGCCTTGGGAGCACACTGACCACCAGGGAGCAGCTCCTACATTAGGCATCTGCCCCCTGATGGTCAGCGCATGTCATAGCGATTGGTCATTCAATTATTCATATATATATATATATATATATATATATATATGTAACAAAACCATTAAAGATAATCTGTTTACTAAATTACAGTATTATTTTAATATATTTGCATAAGATTTACAGTATAATTAAATAATTAAGACCTTCCATATGAGAGTGGGAAGAATAATTACTTGATCATAATTCAATTATTTTAAAACCCCAACTTAAGAAAATGATTAAATCAGGAGAAAGAGCAGCAGGTCAGAGAGCCCCATGTAATTAAAAGTATTCAATGCAATCTAATACCACCACACTTAGAGGTCAGAATAATAATCTAGGCTTTATAGTTAAAGTTCTGGATCCTTTTTTACCCATTTAAACTAGAATTTCAAGTGCCTAAATGCAAGCATGATTAAATTTAAGTCTGAAGTAAACATACACACTTGTATGCAAACAACTAAAATAGTCCTTGTGTAAGCATGAGCATATTTTCCACATACAATTTCAACTGAAAGAGAGAGCTGGGGGTTGTCGTGGCCAATGGAGGGAAAAGGATACATATGTAATACTATAAGTAATACTTTAAACAATAAAGAATTTGAGAGAGGGAGAGAGAGAGTGAGAGAGAGAGAGAGAGAGAGAGAGAGAGAGAGAGAGAGAGAGAGAGGTGATAATTTTAGAAACACAAAGAACAAGCATTCCTAAATTCCCACTAATTTTAAATGAGTTCTAATTATAATGTGTATATTTAATGTTTTTCACTTGCCTATCATAAAATTATAACCTTAGAGATCATTTCCAAAATTCTACTCACTAATAGATAAAGGGTAAAGGTAACAGATAACTATTTCTGAAGTATTATTAATGTAATAAAATGTGGATATAATGATAAATCTTAACTGATCCCTCCCCTCAACTAAAATTTGTCTATTTAAAAAAAAATACTATTTCCATTTCCTAATCATTTTTACTCTTTAGATTTAATATTTTAACTTTTTAATAAAAGTGAATTGTATGTTAGTAAAATTATCACTAATTCATTGTCTAATCTTTTATTTTTAGCCTTTGCTGTGTATGTTCTAATTTATTCCAATAGGATACCCTCTATATATCTCGTTTTTACAATATAATTTTAAATATTACCTTTGATTATTTAACACAAAGTGTTATAGAAAAGCTCTGGAAATAATTAGCTTACTGCCTCACCCCAAATTAAAACGTTTTAATTTTCATTTATAATACTTGTATTCTTAAATGTAAAAATTATACATGTTCTTAGAGTTCATCTAACGCAATTGCCTCCATATTCAGGCAGCTCTGAAACTTCAAGAATGAATAAGACTTTTGGGTGCAAAAGATGGAAATATCATAATGGCTGATCAAGGGCTTTAGAAGAATAGAAAACACAGTGAAAATATAAAGTAATTGAGGGCCTTAAGTTCATGGAGAAAGCCAAGGGAAATTTGGTACTTCTGTTTTACCACTATGTCAGACATTGCCTCTAAGTATGGAAGTGTTCTCATTCCCTACCACAACCATTTTCTAATGATAAACTCCACATCCAAAAATAGAGGCTAACCATGCTGGATACTTGTTATGTCAGTCCTTGTAGTAGCTGTACATGGGCATCCTTAGCAATCCTGACCAAAACGGAAGGCTGCTTGAGAGAGTCTTGACAGAGAGAAAAAAAAAATCCCTGTTAGAAGGTAATTTGTGAGGAGTTTGTGGCAGCCACAAGAAACCTTTTTTTTTTCTTTTCTTTTTTTTTTTAAATATTTTTATTGATTTCAGAGAGGAAGGGAGAGGGATAGAGAGAAACATCAATGATGAGAATCATTGATTGGCTGGCTCCTGTACACCCCACACTGGGGATTGAGCCCACAACCTGGGCATGTGCCCTGACTGGGAATCAAACCATGACTGCCTGGTTCATTGGCCAATGCTCAACTGCTGAGTCATGCCAGCTGGGTGCCACAATAATCTTGTGAACCTAAGAAAAAGTTGATGTGGTTAGCCAACATGTCAAGGAAGATAGTCCAAAAGGTGACCTGAAACTGTATTTCTGATGTCATAAACTGAACTAAACCAACACTACATCATGTGGTTTCCAGTCTTGTCATATGAGATTATAAAGAATATCTACACTAACTTTGGTATAATTCTGTGTTTTGGGAAGGAATTGTGGATAAGGTTGAGTATAGGTCATCCAAAGATTTATCCATCTTACATATTTTAGTCACTCTTTTTATCTCTAGTACTTACCAATGAGGGACCTACCCTGTTTCCCCGAAAATAAGACAGTGTCTTATATTAATTTTTGCTCCCAAAGATGCACTAGGTCTTATTTTCAGGGGTTGTCTTATTTTTCCATGAAGAAGAATACGGTACACATTTATTGTTAAATGAAAATAAAGGAAATTTATTACCTGTATACGATACAGTAGTATGGTAGTTGTCAACACAAACTGTGAATCCTACAGTATCAAGAATTTACTCATTTATTCAATGACAATCATGTCATCATCTTCTGGAACATCATCATAACAATCCAATTCTTCCTGAATTTCCTGGTGAATTTCTTGTGACTCCATTTCTTTCAGAATCAGTGGAACAAATCTCTCATGTTTAGCCTAGGAGGGGTCTTATTTTCGGGGGGAAGCCTTATATTTCACTCAGAAGGAAACCTGTAAGTAGGTCTTATTTTCGGAGGATGTCTCATTTTTGGGGAAACAGGGTAGGAGTAGAAGATAAAAAATTTTGAGTAATTTAAATCAACAGGGTAATAGAAATTGAGATGAGGTATTGAATGTGGGTGGAGGGCATATATCTCTTAAACATAGACCCACAAGAAGGAGATGTGTTTCCAACCATTTTCTCCCCCTCAAATGTGAGGAAGGTTATACTGAAAGTTTCTAGCAATTAGGGATGAGTAATTTAAAATAAATTGTATCCAACTGCCTCTAGTTAAGTGTAAAATGTCATTGATGGTGTACTTACTGTATTTTCTTTAATTTTTCATTTCAGTGAATGTGAATATGTTAATTATGAATATGTTAATTACATATACATATTCAAGTACTATCACCCATCCCAACCCTCTCTATTCCTTCATTTATTCATTAGATCTTAAATTTTTGAATCATGACTTTATTTTCATTATAGTTTAAGGAATCTAAACCTCACAGCTTCATTTTTCTTATATGAAACTTGACCTCTCTCTTTTGTTTTTATTTTTCTGTATATATTTAATATCCTTAAATCTGTTTAATTAAAATTCTGGAAGAAAAAAAAAACACAATTATCTTCTTACAACATAGACAGGTTTCAGGTTTAATATAATAAGTACCATGACTTCTTAAGTTATTTATTAATAATGCTGATTATTTTAAATATATTACTCTAATAATCCTACTTGAAGGAATGTATCCCATAGAAAAGTTCATACAACATTTAAGGTAACTATATTTATCCTATCTGCAAATTGACTGTACCTCCACTACATCCACAAGCCATCCCATTAGCCAATCAGAAGTGAGTATGCAAAGTAACCCAACGAAGATGGCTGCAGCCACTGAGCAAGCAAGAGGCTTGGGTTTCCCTAGCAATAGAGGAAATCAAGCTTTCCACACACCCTGGCTGGCCCAGGCCTCCACTAAAGGCTACAAAGTTTCAATTATAGAAGATAAATAAATCCCAACAAAAATGGCTGTGGCTACTGAGCAAGCAGGAGGCTTGGGTTTCCCTGGCGATGGAGGAAGCCAAACTTACTGGCCTGCCTGGCCTCTGCTCAAGGCTACAAAGTTACAATTATATATGGTAAATAAATCCCAGATACCAGGGCCTCCGCTTGGGACACTGGAGGTTTTTGCTGGCCTGCAAACCACCACAGACCCCTCACCCAGGCTGCCCCATATCCCAAGAGAACCTCCACCCTGATCCGGGACAACCTTCAGGGCAAACCAGCTGGCCCCCACCCATGTACCAGGCCTTTATCCTATCTAATAAAATAGTAATATGCAAATTGACCATCATTCCAACACACAAGGTGGCTGCCCCCATGTGGCCAAAGATCCTGCCCCCATGTGGACACAATATGGTTGCCACAAGATGGCCAAAAGGGGAGGGACCAGGTCTGCAAGGGAGGGCAATTATGGGTGATCAGGCCAGCAGGGGAGGGCAGTTAAGGGTGACCAGGCCGGCAGAGGAGGGAAGATGGGGGTGACTGGGCCTGCAGGGAAGGGCAGTTGGTGGGGACCAGGCCTGCAGGGGATGGCAGTTGGGGGTAATCAGGGCTGCAGGGGAAGTCAATTAGGGGCAATCGGGCTGGCAGGAAAGCAGCTAGGCATCAATCAGGCTGGCAGGGGAGTGGTTAGGGGGTGATCAGGCTAGCAGTGAGAAGCAGTTAGGGGCAACCAGGAAGGCAGGCAGGCGAGCTGTTGGGAGCCAGTGGTCCTGGATTATAAGAGGGATGTCCAACTGCCCGTTTAGGCCCAATCCTGGTAGGGACATCCCTCGAGGGGTCCCTGATTGGAGAGGGTGCAGGCTGGGCTGAGGGACACCACCCCCATGAATTCTGTGCACTGGGCCTCTAGTTTTATATAAAATATAAACGCCTGCAACATATTTTAAGTGAAATATGGACATGGTAAAATAACATAGTCACCCTTAACTGCCTTCCCCTGCCGGCCTGATGTAACTTAAACTAGAAAGTTTTAATTTTTAATTACATGTGTAGACATATACTTTTCATTTATTGATAGAAAATATAATAGAATGCAAGAAATGAGCAAAAACCACCTTTGAGAAAATGTATAACAGAAATCAAAGAAACTTTTATTTTCTGTTTTGCCTGATTCAGAACTAATAAAATTGCTTTAACCAAGGTTAACTTTTCTATAAAGAAAATAAAATTATATGCATTCATCAAAATTAATAAATTCTAATTTAACTTATGTATAAAAATTCCTAAGAGCCCAGCCGACATGGCTCATTAGTTGAGCATCTACCTATGAACCAGGAGGTCCTGTTGGATTCCTCGTCAGGGCACATGCCTGGATTGCGGGTTTGATCCCCAGTGGGTGGCGTTCAGGAGGCAGCCAGTCAATGATTCTCTCTCATCATTTAATGTTTATACTGTATATATATATATCTCTCTCCCTTCTTCTTTGAAACCAATAAAAATATATTTAAAAAAAGTAAAAGTTTTCTAAGACCCCTGGCCAGTATGACTCATTTGGTTAGAGCATTGTCTTTTGCAGCAAAGGATTGCAGGCTCCATTCTTGGTCAGGTCATATACCCAGGTTGCAGTTTTGATCCCCATTCTGTGTGTGGGAAGAAACCAATTGATTTTTTTTCTCCCTCCCTCTCCCTTTCCCTTCCTCTCTCTCTAAAATCAATTTTAAAAATTCTAAGAAATATTGATTTCTTAAAAATATAATAGAATCATTCAAAAGTATGACCTCAGTTATGTACAATACAACATGCATTCAACTTTGAAAAGGAAATATAGCATATACAATTTCAAGGAAAGGAGTTTATTTGTCTTTGGACAGCAGGGCAAAAGAGAAATCTTCAAGGTGAAGAAATTACACACATCATTCATTCACAGAAGGAAAAGATAGCATTACTAAATTTTCAAAAGACAATATGAAAAAAAATCTGAGCACATATGCTGAAATATGTACAAGAAAGAGATTACAATGTCTAAGTTCTTGAGTAAATGCACAGGATGGAGATGCCTGTTCATGCCAGTATAGAGGAACTTAGAAAAAGAGGGGTTGAAATATAAGATCAACTTTTTCCTCTAAGTTTAAACTAGCACCTAGGCTGTAGCTTTGTTCTCATGAGTTGGGAAACTGTGAGAGATTATAATCAATATTGTAGATATCACAAGTACCTAATTTATTCTAATAGGCACCATCTATGGCAGTTAATAGAATTATTTGATAATGTTGGCTGTATAAAAAATGATTGACAAGATAATTTCTCTCTTTGCCTACCTTTATTAAATTGCAATCCAGTGAATTTATATATTTCTGATTTTACTTGCATAGAAAAAATGGCTACTCAGTTGTTTAGGCAAAATATCATTTCATTCACAAATTTTAAAATGTGACATTTCAAACTATGTAAAAATCAAACTTTTTATTAAAATATGAAAATACTAAAATTTAGGAAATTATACCTTAATACAATACTAGTCAATGTCTTGACCCTGGATTAGTATATCAGCATCATCTTGGAACATTATAGAAATTTCTCAGACTCTACCCCAGCAATTCATGTTTTAATTGACCTTCTAGTGATGCAACTAATGTTTCAGAAGTATGGCTTTAATCCATAAGAACCCAAATGACAAAGGACAGAAAAATGGACAAGTGAAGATATGGCTCTATCATGTCTTTCTGAATTATCTGACATTTTATAATTCAGACAAAGGCTTAACTTTCCTCAGATTTATTTCACTCACACTTGAGAAATACCAATTTTTGTTTATCCCCTGAGTAAACTGAGTGCTGATGGAGCTAATTCTGTGTGCTCAGTTATCTTCTGTTATCACTGTTGCAATTCAAAGGCCTTCCCTTAAAACTCACAACTTCCCTAGAAGCTGGAAAATAATGAACACTGGGCTCTAGAACTTTTGGCTGCACTAATAAATATGCAAAGCCATTTCATACCATCTGGCTGCAGGCCAAACTGCCTCAACATCAAAAGCTGATTCTTGAGTGGACACATTAGGATGGAGTGTGTTGGTACTGCTGTGTGATGAATGTGCCATGGGGTGAGCCTGAAATGTGCTTTATTCAATCTGCTGTTATTAATGAATCCATTTCCATGATTATGATCTACACCTGCAAATGCTAAACATCCAGAGCAGTTTTCCTTTCTCTTTTTCATAAAATGTAGTGTGAACGCAGCCACTTTGGAAGACACTTTGGCTGTTTCTTACAAAGCTAAGCTAAAAATAGTCTCAATATATGATCCAGCAATCAGATTCCTAGGTAGCAATCAGATACCTAACTGATTTGAAAACTTATGTCCACAGCAATACCTGCACATGAAAGTATATAGCAGCTCTATTCATAATCAACAAAAATTGAAAAGAACCAAAATGCCCTTCAAAAATAGAATGGAGAAATGAAATGTAGTACATCCATATAGTAGAACATTATTTACTAGGAGTAACAAAAGGGCTTGAATTATCAATGCAAGCAAAGACATGGATAAATCTTAAAGGCTTATTACTAAAGAAGAAAACAAAAGTTAAAAAAGCTACATACTGCATGATTCCTTTTATATTATATTTTGTAAAGGCAAAGCTGTAAAAATGGTTAACAGTACAGAATTTGTCATGAGAGAGAGGTCTGAAAAGGGGAAAGGGTTGAATAGATGAAGCACAGGGGATGATTTATGGGGCTGAACCTATTCTGTTTGATACTGTGGTGGTGGATACATGATACTATGCTTTTTACAATCCCATATAATATTGTAGCTCAAAAAGTGAACCTAAGGTATGGAAATAAAAAAAATTAATAATTTAAGCCTGGCTGGTATGTCTCAGTGGTTGAGTATTAAACCATGAACCAGGAGGTCACAGTTTAATTTCTGGTCAGGGCATATGCCTGGATTGCAGGCTCAATCCTCAGTAGGTGTGTGCAAGAGGTGGCCGATGAATGATTCTTTCTCATTATTGATGCTTCTATCTCTCTCTCCCTCTCCCTTCCTCTCTGAAATCAATTAATATATATTTTAAAAATAATTTAAGACCCCAAATAGCAGCAGCAATCTTGAGAAAGAAGAACGAAGTTGGAGGAATCAAAATACCAGATTTCAAGTTATTCTACAAATCCACCATAATCAAAACAGTCTGGTACTAGCATAAGAACAGGCATATAGATCCATGGAACAGAACAGAGAACCCAGAAATCAACTCAAGATATTACACTCATTTAATATTTGACAAAGGAAGCAAGAGCATAAAATGGAATCAAGACAGTTTCTTCAATAAATGGTATTGGGAAAATTAGGCAGATACAAGCAAAAAGAATGAAACTAGACCACAAACTTATACCACACAGAAGAATAAAATCAAAATGGATAAAGACTTAAATGTAAGCCACTCAACAATAAAAATCTAGAAGAAACCATAGGCAGCAAAATCCCAGACATCTCTCCTAGCAATATGTTTACAGATATATGACCTAGGGCAAAGAAAACTGAGGAGAAAATAAACAAAATAAACAAATGGGACTATATCAGAATAAAAAGCTTCTGCACAGCAAAAGAAACCATCAACAAAATGAAATGGGAGCCCACTGTATGGGAGAACATATTTGAAAATGATACATCTGATAAAGAGTTAATATCCAAAATATATAAGGAACTCATACAACTTAACAAAAGAAAAACAAACAACTCAATTAAAAATGGGCAAAGGACCTAAATCAGGGGTCTTCAAACTATGGCCCGCGGGCCACATGCAGCCCGCAGAGGAGTCTGATCCAGCCCGCCAGGTTTTTTGGGCAGTGAGCGCAGCCGAGGTGTTACAGTAGGAATTAGTAGTTCATATAGTCCGGCCCCCCAGCTCTCTGAGGGACCGTGATCTGGCCCCCACTTTAAAAAGTTTGAGGACCCCTGACCTAAATAGACACTTCTCCAAAGAGGACATACAGATGACTAACAAACATATAAAAAAATGCTCAAAGTCACTGATCATCAGAGAGATGCAAATTAAAATGACAGTGAACATGAATACCAAACACTACCTCAGCCAGGTAACCAAGATTAATATCAACAGTGGTAAGGAATGATGATCACATGAACCCTCGATATGATGTGATTAGAATGTTACTTGACCTTTGTAGTCTTCCTTCCCAAACCCCAAACTCCAGTCTAATTATGACAAATATGTCAGCAAAAGCAAGGGAAGTCTGCAAAACTGTCACAGGCTAGAGAAACTTAAAAAGACCTAATGAATAAATGTAATGTGGTAAATTTAATGGGATCCTAGAACATAAAAAGGGACATCGGAAAAACCAAAGAAATATGAATAAAGTATGAACTTTAATTAATAACATTATATCAATACAAATGGTAATAAATGTACCATAGTAAGGTAAAAAATAATAGGGAACCTAGTCGTGGAGTATATGAGGACTGTCTGTACTATCTTTGCAAATTTTCTGTAAATTTAAAATTCTTCTAAACTAAGAAATTTTATTTAAAAACTAGAGGCCCGGTACACAGGATCTGTATACTGGTAGGGGTGTGACCTGCGGGGATCAGCCTGCTGTGGGAGTGCCTCTCATCAAGGTCACCCCAGCAGCTGAGGACCCACCCTCTGCAGCAGAGCGGAGCTCCTCCTGTGGTCTCACATTGACAACCAAGGGGAAGCTCCTGCATTCTGTGTCTGCACCCTGCTCCTCAGTGTACATCATAGTGACTGGTCAACCAGTTGTTCTGGTCAATCTGCCCTTTAGTCACTGGTTTTTTATTATATAGGATATAATGTGAATAGGTGGTGCATATTGAGTATTGTGTGATTATCCTTGCCTCATTTGGAATGGGCTCTATTTGGACATTTTGTTATATCTATCAAGGTGGTGATCATAGCTCTGGGGCTTATTTTGAAAGTATCAGGCATGGCACTATATTAACAATTTTATGATCAAAATATAAACATTTCAGTCATTGGTGAGGAAGGTGGAAATTTCTTTCCCCCCTCCCGTGCTATAATTCCTCCCTCAACTTAGTGAATGTTCTTGACACTTTTAGGTTACTTAGAAAAATAGAAGCTTCTGTTATTCAGTGTCTTTAACTATTATGGCCACTTTCCTGATCCCCGCAATTAAAAGGGCTCCCTGTATAACCTTCTTCAAAACATGTGGAGATTACAATTTCTTTTCTCTATAAATTGAAATAATTGGTTTCAAAATAAATGATTCTACTCAAAGGCTTTAAAAAATCACATATGATAGTAATCTCATTCTCCCCCCTCATAATCATGAGAATTACCCTGTCTTTATATTTGCTTTTTGCAGCCAAAGTTACTTGTAGTATTCATTGGGAACTGTCTCTCAGATTTCTGCTAAGTCATTATCTCAACTGATATTAATTTAGCACCTGCTATTTGCTTCATGTTGACTTAAGCTTTGGGATACAGTAGTGTATGAAATAGACAAAGACTTTTCTTTCATGCAGCTTGGATTCTGATGGGTGTGAAATAGAAAGAAAGTATAGGAAAATTAATAAATTATAGAACATCAGATAATAAGTTCTATGAAGAAAAATAAAAGAAAACAAGGTAATAAAAGCTGATGAGCATTATGTTATTTTTTTTTTTAAAAAAAAGGATTTCAGAGAATGTCTCCTAATAAGAATAAATTAAGGAATATACTTGATAATAATAAGGCAGTGAAACATGTGATTGGACAGAGCTGTACTGTAGTTACCAGAAGCCCTAAACCAGCAACATCAGCTGGTTATTTGGCAACTTGGTAGGAATGCAAATCATTGCATCTCACCTTAGACCTCCCTGTACTCCTAATGCAGCTAAAGTTTGAGAACCACTGGTGTAGGGGAAATTCATTTCATGTGGAAATAATAACAAGTACAAAGGCACTAAGAAAGGAATATGCTGATTTTCTTCAAGGAACAGCAAGATCAAAGGTGGCAAAAGCAGAGTGAGTGAGGATGAGAGAGCAATAAAAAAAAAGTGGAGATGGATGTAGATGTTAGTGTGAAGATTTAGGAAGCAAACTGTGCTGTGACTTGTAGATTATGCTGTGACCTTGGTGTTTATTCTGAATTGGGGAATCTGTGGAATGTATTGAGCAGAAAAGTGACATGATCTGACTGACATTTATAGAGGATCTCTCTGTTATGTTTATGGTGGACTATAGGTGTGACTGAATAGAAGCAGATAAGAAAGGAGGTTATTGTATTAATCTAGCTCTCATTTTATTTAGCTAGGCATACTGATTTTAGAGCTTTGTTGTGAGGATTGAAAGAATCATGACTGTTATATCACTTCTAGTTCCCTAAATGATCATTGATTTCAAAATCAAGTCTATTAGTGTTGGAGTAAACACCTTGAGGTAAAGAAAAAACAATCAATGCTTATCTACTCTTATTCTTAAAAGTATCTAAGTAAAGGCACTTTAGAAAGTTACCAACTATAAAATCTTTTTTGTTGTTGAAATGTCTTCAACCAAAGATATATTTTTTCCATTACTTTTTGGAGAGAATATAAGAGAGGGAGGGAGAGAGACAGAGAAAGACAAACATCCATGTGAGAAAGACACATGGATTGGTTGCCTCCTGTACATGCCCCAACAGGGGCCAGGGATCAAGCCTACAACAGAAGTAGAATTGACCTGTGACCAGAATTGAACCTTCTACCCTTCAGACCTCAGGATGAGGCTCTAACCATTTAGCAACTAGCTAGGGCTAAAATCTACTGACTATAAAGTAATATTCCTCTGGATTATCTCCATTTGACTTTCTACTAAATCTTTAAATTCCTATCAGATGACTCTTGTGTTGGAATCTACTTCCCTGTCTTCTGAGGCCCATGTGAAAATGATCTTTTCCCAATCTCCTTGAAAATTAATAAGCACTTAATAAGAATGAGCCTAGGTGGTATATATCAGTGTAACATGTCAGCTCATATCAACCTCTGCCTTGGTGATCATGAAAACACACCAGAAGGATCTTCCCTTAGCTTGGGTCCTGGAGTAATAACATGAAATCTATAAATAATCACTTAAAAAATACAACAATGTGGCAAAAAGAGCAGAATTAAGATTTGGACTCAGGAACAGTTAAGTCTAAAGCCAGTGAGCAGTTTTCTTTATGATATGGAATTTCCCTTATTAGCCAAGTCTAGTAGTATTGTGTTTTCTACAGAGACTAGGGTACAGAGTATAGGGCATTGTTTGGGGTCTGCAATTGTTATCCAAGCTCATGCCAGGGAGGTTCTTGGGGCGCCGATGAAATAGGCATTTTCAGAAGGCCCTCCTGGAGGATGGGATGTGGAAGAAGGCTTTATTTGCATGGAGTTACATTTCTCAGGTTCCAAAATCCCATTTCCCCAAAGCCAGTCCTGAAAGAGGGGCAGTTGGGAGTTCCTCAGAGCCAGAGGCAGGGCCAGTGCCCAGGCTTCCCCTTCATGTTGCAGTCTAATATTGTAGTTCAGTACCCAGGCTAATTAAAGTTCATCAATCCATGTGTGTGGAGTCCAACATGGCTGTGTGCCACCTTTGCACAGGGAAGCACAGCCCCTATAGCAGGAGTCCCAAGATAGCCTGGTGTGTGTGTGTGTGTGTGTGTGTGTGTGTGTGTGTGTGTGTGTGTGTGTGTGAGAGAGAGAGAGAGAGAGAGAGAGAGAGAGAGAGAGAGAGAGAGAGAGAAGCTAGAGTGAACTTCCTTTGCTTGGAAGTGTAAATATCCAGATTTCAAGTGCTTGTAGTGGCCACGCCCATCCTGGCCAATTACCTGTTTCCAGGTGTGATTGACAGGAAGTCACTTTCCTAGGTCACTCAGACCTTACAAAGCAAACATCTACCTTGTTTCCCCGAAAATAAGACATCCTCCGAAAATAAGACCTAGCGCATGGAAAGATAAGACATCCCCTGAAAATAAGACCTAGCGCAACTTTGGGAGAAAAAATTAATATAAGACACTGTCTTATTTTCGGGGAAACAGGGTACCTGGTGTTCTGTTTCCTCTTTTCCTGTTAAATAATAACCAGGTTATTACAACAACATCACAATGAATGAGCTATAATGTCTTAATAAAGATAGATTCCCATTTATATACTTCCTTTCTTATGATATAGAAGGATAGGACTATGCTTAGAGGGGCTGGAGAGCTGATTTATGGGCTATGAGTTGAATAGGGCTAGACTCATGCCATTGTTCCAGTACACTAGTATTTTCAGCAAGTTCTCAGTTTGCTCTCGCTCTCTTGTCACATGTGTTTTGCTCTTACACTCGAGCTCTGAGTTGTGGTATAACTTTAGATGAGATAGCATATATAACGGCAGTTAGTACACCCCAAATTCCCACATTCTTTTTTTTTAATATATATATATATATATATATATATATATATATATTGATTTCTGAGAGGGAAGGAGAGAGAGAGAGAGAGAGAGAGAGAGAGAGAGAGAGAGAGAGAGAGATCAATTATGAGAGAGAATCATTGATCAGCTGCCTCCTGCATGCCCCACTACTGGGGGTAAAGCATAAACCTTGGGCATGTGCCCTTGATTGGAATTGAGCCTGGGACCTTTCATTCCGTGGGCTGATGCTCTATCCACTGAGCCAAACTAGCTAGGGTCACCTCACATTCTTTCAAATGCCTAATACTTAACACTTAATTTGTGGCAGCACTATTGTAGAATGCAGGATAAAGTACCAAATGAAACATAAAAATACCTGTCTTCAAGGAGCATAAAAAATGAAAGCAAGCACTGCAGATTTCTTAGCTTTAATTTTCTACAGATAGTGTTCCTTCCACTTGCAAAAATCTGCTATATTATCTCTCCTTTTCTTTCTCAAAACCCTTTCTAATTTTTATTAGTATGGAATGCTGGGCAGGGTCAGTTTTTTCATTAACATTGAAAGATAAAGTGAAACTATATATATATATATTTTACTTTATAATATTATTATATGGAACATGATAGATCTATTTTAATACTGCATTTTCTATCCATGAAACTAAGAAAATCCGAGAGCATAATAATAGAACCTTTCATCCAAAGGTGATTGTTTTAAAACATCTTCCCACATTTCCCTACTGCCCCTTCACAAATATTTGTTTCTGGTCAAAGATTCAGTCAAGGATCACTGACTATATTTATAAATAGTTGTTATATTTAGTTGTTATGTCTCTTTAACTTTTAATGTAGAAGATTTCCACCACTGTTTTGGTCTTTTATAGCAGTGATATTTTTAAGATACCAGGTCAATTATCTTATAGGATCCCTCACATTTTGACTTATCTAAATGTTTCTTTATGGTTAGATGCATGTTAAATATTGTTTTATAAGAATTTTATCAATGTAAAGTGTACTTCTTATTACAGTGTATCAGAAAACACATAATGTCAACTTGTCCTATTATGGCTATGCTACTTTGAAGATTCAATTAACAAGGTATTTTCTAGCTCTCTTCATTGTAAAAGTACTTTATTCATTGCAATTAATAAGCTGTGTCTTTACATTAGGGGACATATTAACATCCTGTCCTCCTACATTTCACCTAATGGTTTTAGCATCTGTTGATGATTCTTGCCTAAATTAATTAGTGGTTGCAAAGGTCATTGGTAATCTTCTAATTGTATTGTTACATGTAAATATATTAGCTATAATTTTTTTATGCAATGAAGAGCTTGCACTTATCTCTTGTTTTTGAGTATTACTATGGACTTGTATATTTTTAAATATTCAATATAATGTGAACCATTACCATTATTGTTTGTGACTTTGAAATTGTCCCAATTTGACCATTTGGAGGCCTGTCAGGGAAACTCTTGTTTTCCTGTGGTAACCTAATGGAATATTTTAAATGTTAATGAAAAACTTTATTTCTTAAAGCCTGAAAACATATATTTTATTATTCTAGTGACAAAAAATTGTGTTTCTTTTATATTTTACCTAGTAACTTAGAAATGATAATTCTGAGCATAAGCCTCCATTTTATGCAATCAAATGAGCAGAGTAAAAAAAGTATTGAATCACTTTACAAAAGATGAACTCTTTCCAACAAACCAAACACAAAATACCGGTATAACAGCTGTTCACAACTGCACTATTTTCATTGCTGAACTTTCTGGGGGCAGGGGGTGGGGGGATCTGTAACCTTTTAATGAGGGTTAATTAGAAATGGGGAAAATGTCACAGAACTCTCAGGAAATTTGCTAGTGTTCTTGAGTGGTATTGGGTAATGGGAAATAATGATTTATCACTCTTCATAGTTGCTGATAAAGCTATTCTCAATAAAGTCTTGGAAATGTGTTACCATTGATATAAAGTATATTATTTTTAATTGGCCATTTCATCTATAACTGAAAAACAGATCACACTATCTATCATGAGGAAAGCTTGTTTTTAAATCACTGGTGCATACTTGCAATGCATGTTTAATGTTTGGTTTTCTGTGATCGCTGAAGTTTGCTGTTTCACCATTTCAGTATAGAAAGTAAATGCTCACTATTTTTGAGTGTTTGTTTCCTGGTACTTTGTATTATAATTAGAGGCCTGGTGCATGAAATTTATGCACAAGTAGGGTCCCTAGGCCTGGCTGGTGATCAGGGCTGATCAGGGCGTTCTGGCTCCTGGCTGGGGCCTCCCTTTCCAGCTGCCAGCTGCCAACTGGAGCTTTCCTTCATTCTGCATCACCCCTGGTGGCCAGCACACATCATAGAAAGCAATAGAACTCCAAAGGGGACAGTTTGCAAATTAGCCTTTTATATAGAGAGATGTTTGTCCTTTGGGTTTAACTACATTAAATTATTTTGCCATCTAAGTATAACTATTGCAAGTAGATAAATGACCTTCACAGTTCTAGCACCATTTGTGGCACACATAGCATTCAAAATATATATATTTATTTTATTTAAAAAACATTTTTAATTAATTTCAGAGAGAAGAAAGGAAAGAGACAGAACATCAATGATGAGAAAGAATCATTGATTGGATGCCTCCTGCATGCCCCCCTTTGGGGATCAAGCCCACAACTCGGGCATCTCCCCTGACCAGGAATTGAACCTGGGACCTCTTGATTCATGGATCAATGCTCAACCACTGAGCCACACCCATCTGGGCCAATACATATTTTTCATAAAATATAGATGAAGAATTAAAGAGAGAAGTGTGCAGTGCAGTGTGATGGTGTCTAATAAAGATGAGCCTTTTATTCTTGGCTGATCTTTTTGTCCTATAGCCAGGTCTCAATCCCTCATCCCTTTCTTGCAAAGCCTGGCCCAAGTGAAGCTAAAATAGGCAATTTGACATATGGGGTGAGAGATGTGGAAAAGTCAGACAAGAACTTCACTAAAGGAAAAAAAGAAAAGGGTCAGGAGACTGGCTAAGTGTGAAAAAAACCTCTTAATCAGAAAGTCCTAGCAAAGAGTGCCACAACCAAATAAGTTAAGAGTTTGCAGGGAGGTGACTATGGGGAGATGGCCTTTGCAAAATATTGAAGCTCTAAGCTCAGAGATATTTTTCATAACACTTTTTCACTGATTTAGTTTTCTCCCTTTGGCTGAAGATGTATGGTTGCTGACTCCAAGTTCCATCTAACAATCCCAAAAACCTAAAATATATAAATTTTCCTGAACAGAAGCACTTAGATTATTAATGTGAGTTATAATATTTCCAAAAAATGAGTAAATCCCTTATGTAAAATATTTTTAAATCCCTTAAGAGAATTTGACTCATTCTTAACTCTAATAAGACCCCACTTGTTCAGAAAGTATCCCAGATGTCCCTGTAGGGAATGAGAGGAGAAAGCTATGTTATACAGAAATATTTGCTGCTTGTAAATATCAATGTAAGTAGCTGCCTTAATTGTGTTAAAGAAATTGTCAGCTCACCTCTAATATATTTCTTCCTGACAAATCTTACAAGTGGTTTCCTGAATGAGGGTTCACTTTAATTTAGGGGCAATATAATATCTATTTATATTGGTTGTATCTTGCTTTCTGATACATGGTAACTACCTACCATGAGTAATTATATTTAAACACTGTAGTTCTTCTATTTATTTACTTATTCATCTCATCTTCTATTAGAATATAAATTTCATGAAGGCAAAGACTTTGTAGTGTTCACAACTGTGGCATCTACACCAGAAAAGTAGCTTAGCTTTACTCAGAGTATATGCTTGATAAACATTTATTGTTGAATGGCACACTGGTACTTACATGATTATGTAAGTTTAGGAGCATATATTAATATAATCTGTCCTATTCTTTATTCCACCCATCCATCTGAAGCAGAATACAGTGTTCTACTCATACAAAAATGCAATGAAGCTTTTCATTTGAGGTACCCTTGTGAGGATAGAGGGTGCACTGGGGATAAAGTAAGATCTTTGCTCTGTGAATTGAAGTCTCTATTCTAAAAGCCTTATCTCTTGCTCTATTCTCTCAACCTCAGACCTTTAAATATTATATGTGAAATGGAAATACCAGTTTTGATTTCTCTTCTCCATTATTATTTTTCCTCTTCTGTACATATGTGGGGGCAAGGGAGCACTGTATTTTCACTGTACAGCACGCAGAATTTACTCAGATCAACAGATGAATTATACCTTGAGAAATGCTAATCATGCCAGTTATTTCTGTGGGCTAGTTGAGGAAGGCATTTCCTTTCCCCCATTTTTTGCTATCTCTCTTGCTGGAGTGTATCTAGACTTAAATGCACTTCTTATTATTGTAGCCCTAAAGCTATTCATTATCTGGTGTTTGCTCTAGTCCCATTATTCCTTGCTAGCAGTAAATTCATCCTTGCAACTTGGTCATCTTATTTAACAACAGTAGGCATGGCGCTTGATGTGAGCTACAGAGGGAGATATTTCATTATAACAAGAGGTAAAGCCCCATCCAGAAGTTTAGTACTCAAAGGTAAGGTATGGGATCTCCAAACCCTTCATTTCACCCCAAAGGGAGAACTCCTGATTTTCACCCTTGCCTCACTGAGGGTAACACCTAGCCAGGCAATTCTTTGTTCAACTTGAGTTTTATAATAATCACATTTGCCTTTGTTAATTCAATTTCCTAATATAAAATTTCTAAAGAAATATCTAAAATTCTTGTTGCATAAGTAGCATTAGGGGCAATAATAGAAAGGAACATTCAGGGGAAAGTGAGCCCAAGATTGCATTACAAAAGCTAGAAAGAGGAAAAATTCAAAGGCACAAACAAAAGTACTAAGTAAAAAAAGGAAATCTTCAAAATGTCCTTGAAGATGTCAATATTTCAAATTATTTTTCAAAGCATCCAAAGCCCTTCATTATCTAACACCAAATTACTTTTCATGATAATTTCATAGCACTGAACTCTTGGCTCTGGATATACTTTCAATTGTGTTTAATATGCACACTTAGGCTCATGTGTGCTGGCTAATATTGTTCCCTCTACCTATAATTATTTTCTCTGTCTCCTCTCTCTATTTCTGTCATATTTTCAGCTTATATGAAGTATATATTATTATTATCCGCTTTATATATGTGAAAACTGAAGTTAATAAAGGTTGTCTTTTCCTACCAATTTAATAACAGTTGTCACTAAGTGTACAATGGCATAACAAAATGTTTGACTTAATGGGCATATTTCTGGATAGAAAAGCTAGGTTCAAAAATGTTAATCATAATTTATTTATGGCTTCCTCTTTCACTTAATTTTGTTCCACAGCAGACTTTGTGGTACATAAAATAAGAATAATAAGGATGCTGATGAGGGTGAGGATGACTATTTCTCTACTGGTTATCTTCCCAATTTAACAGCAGCAAAAATAATTAGCTCTTCAGGCTTGACGAAAGTCAATCCAGAGAAAATACACTGAGCCCCAGGTAGCATGGGCTTCTCTGTTTAACTCTGAGCATAGCAACCATACTAATAGATCTACCTATATTTTTATTTTATCTTTGTCCTATTTTGTGAGATAGGAGCTAAAAATCAGAATAAATTATGCCCAGAAATGTGCCATGATTTAGGGGAATCCAACTATTTCATATAGTTCAGAACTCCTGGGAGAGAGAATTCCAAGTAAAGAAAATTGACAACCATTCTAGATCATGATAACAATAACAATGATAAACCATAAAATATAAGAAAGAAAATGTTTTCCATAGTTATGATGTTTTCATTGTTTCCATTTCTGTTTGGTCTTCAAGAGGACCCTCTTTGAATTCCATCTGAATAATTTTGAGAGCGAACATCCTTTCCTATCATGAGCCAAGCATAATTAGGAAAAGTAAAAAACACAGAATGATTTAAAATCAAGAATAAGCATCAGAACTTGTCTTTTTAAGCAGTGGCTTTATTTTGAAGTACAAATGGCAGTAAATAGATGAATAATAGTCATGGTAAGACGAAGCAGTGAATTTAAACAAAGATAGTCATACCACCCAAATAGAATTTCATCAAAGAAAAATATAGTTGTAAGTAAATGAATCAACATTTACCCTATTTATTCTAAAGCAATCTCATTCTATTTTTTCCTCCCATTTATTGTTTGATTTATGTTTTGTGTCCTATTGACAAAGATATACTAAATATTACTACTAAGTAATTTTTTTGTAGCATTAATTATAAATGTCTCTCTGGAATAACGTGAAAACAAAAACTCATTTAAAAAGCCGATCACCTAGAGAGAATACTAATACATTAAAATTAGCAGATGAGATACCAACCCCCTTCTCACAAATAGAAATATCTTTCTTGATTCATTTGAGTTCACATGTTACAAATTCATGGTCTATGGTTTAATTTCCATAATACATTAATATTATTAATATATATTAAATACATTAAAAGGCTTACAAATCATCCTGGTTCATGCAGTACATCACATCTATAGCAAAACTGTTAAATTGTGATTCTGTAATTAAGATAGAATACTCATATGCTTGATGTACATTAGTTAATTAAATCTAAAGTAGGAAAAGAAGACAGACACACACACACACACACACACACACACACACACGTATAAGTAAAACTGGGGAAATCTGAACAATATCATTGTATTGCATCACTTTCAATTTCCTGATTGTTATATTTTGCTATTGTTTTTGCAATATGTTACCATTGGGAGAATTGACTGAAGGATACATGGGCTTTTTGTATTGTTTCTTATAATCATGTGATTCTACAATGATCTGAAAATAAAGTGTTTACTTAAAATATACAAGGAAACATTTACCATGTATTTGACAGAGAAAGAGAAATAGTGCTTTCAGAAATGGGAATTGAACAGAATAAAAACAGGAGAACTTAAAACTACTGCCACTAGGACTGCATTTAAGAATGCTATAGGACTCTCAAAGTAGCTACGTTTGAAGATCCTGCATAATCTTATTTTACTCTAGTATGAAGTTACCCTGGCTAGAATCAATAGCTTATCTCCTTATATATTTTAGGTATGCTCCTATGGGTTTCTTTCTTTAAATATATATATATATATATATATATATATATATATATATATATATATATATATAGAGAGAGAGAGAGAGAGAGAGAGAGAGAGAGAGAGAGAGAGAGATGGATCCAGAGATACTGAAATATGGAACAGACTGAGGAAACTCAGAGGGAAGGGGCGAGGCAAGAAAAGATTAATCAGGGGACTTATATGCATATATACAAAGCCCATGGACACAGACAATAATACAGTGAAGGCCTATGGAGGGGATGGGAGTAGATTTGAATGGGTCAATGGTGGGAAAAAGAGGGACATCTGAAATACTTTCAACATTAAAGATGCAGTTCAAAAAGAAGAGTCTAAATAGAAGAGTCTATAGAAGGACCTGAGTATTAATATGTTTGTACACTCCATGCTTCCCTTATGTCAAAATGGCATTTGTCTTTTATTTGACCAGAAGTTCAGATATTGACAGTCTCTGAGTTAACTCTGTTTCCACAGTGTCTTCTGAGACACATACTCATTCAGTTTTTTACTGATAGAAATGTTATGGCTCCACGTAGCACCAAGCATCATAGTCTTTTTTTTTTTTTAAATATATTTTATTGATTTTTTTTTTACAGAGAGGAAGAAAGAGGAATAGAGAGTTAGAAACATCGATGAGAGAGAAACATCAATCAGCTGCCTCCTGCACCACCCCCACAGGGGATGTGCCCACAACCAAGGTACATGCCCTTGACCGGAATCGAACCTGGGACCTTTCAGTTCGCAGGCCGACGCTCTATCCACTGAGCCACACCGGTCTCGGCTAGCATCATAGTCTTAAGTGGTGACATGAAAGGAGAAAACAGGGGAGGAAAGATTTTATTCTTTCAGACAGAAGCAACTTCCCCAGAGGCCTAGAGCAGATTTTCCATTTGCCAGATAAGAGGTACATGCTCACACTTAGATCAGTCAAAGACAATGGAAACAGAATTGCCATCGACATATTAGACCAATTGTGATCCAGCTTCTAATCAACTGGGGATATGTACATTGGCGTTGTCCAAGACATCGGAATTTTTTAGCAAAGAATTGAAGTGTAAAGGCACAAGTTGCCAGTGCTTTTCACATATCCCCTAAGATTATTGTATCATTTCTGTGCTCTTCACCACGTTTACACCAAATGCGCTTCTGTGCTGTCATTCCAAACAACCAGCACCTGTCTTTCTCTGTTTGAGGACTGTCCTCCAGCTGCCAAACCTGCTATGTTTGGGTGCTCGGGGAGCCAGAAGTGCCTGGGAATTTACTCTGTCTTTCCAAGTTCCCTGCCAGGAGATATTTAGGCAGAAATTGACAAGTGCGGGGAGTAGAAATGATCCAGCTCCCTTGTGCCATGATGAATACATGTCTCAATTATAATCGACATTGTATCTAAAGCTCCTCTATGGGATTTAGTTAAAGTTGCTTCCACAGGGTTTTGCTTGATATTTTACCCTTCCTTAGGCCCCTCCCCATTCCAGCCTTTCTATCCCACTCCCCTAACACTTTCCTCAGAAATACTTCCTAGCAAATCACTTTCTCATAAGCTTTTGCCTCAGGGTATGCTTCTGGAATACCCAGCCTAATATAAGAGAGTAGGCTATTGGGTAATCATCAAACTTTTCTGGAAATCCCAGAATAGAAGGCTTTGGGTTAGAGATACCTGGGGAGAAAGCATGTGACTAGTTCAGTATGTAGAACGTATCAATGATTCTTAAAACAGCAGACAAATTTGCTACCTTACTTCCACAACATGGACAACTTTCAAACAGACTCACTCCCCAAAGATTTCTTGGTATGGAGCAGATAATTGTGAAAATAAATTCCAAACCTATAATGCTTTAGTTTATGAAATATAGCCTGATATAATTTTATCACACAAATCCCTTGTATAAATAAGAGAATTTAAAATTGAGGCATCTATGAAAGTGAAATTTTATATGTTTAGACAATAAAAAATACATTAGAATTACTTTATAGTTCCCCAGTAGGACTCAGAGTAGCAGAATTATCTTTCCATGTTATACAAACTATGTCTCTAAAATGATAAGATCAATTCCCCAACTACATGCTAAAATCTGTTTTTCTATTTGAAATATATTTTATTATTGATAGCAGTACCTCATAAGAGGAATCTCTGTGTCTATTGTACCATTTCTTGGAAATATTTATATTTTTTAAAAATATTAAAAATCACTTTAAAAACTGTTATTGTGAGAGTCTGTTAATAGATTGGGATGGCTGGATAGATGTATAGATGGATAGATAGATAGATAGATTACATTTATTACTGGAATAAAGGACTGCTGAACAGGAAAACCCTAAGGAGTTAAGCTACATTAGAAATCACACATGCTGACTATACCATTAGGAAAAATTGGTGAATGAAATAATAGATAATGAAATTATTTCTGTAAATCCATGTGTCCACTATGTATAATGCACTATATATATATATTATATATATAGAAATATATATATATATATATATATTCTCTTTTAAATTGAGCCTCATAATAACTCCTTCTTGGTTAAATCTAATTATCCCAATATTTGCATATGAGTAAAATGTATTTCATCAAGATTTAAGATACTTTTCCAAAAATATACAGGAAACCAATAATCATATATTTAAACACAGGTCTATATACACCTTAACTATGTGGTACTAAACCATTGTGTCTGCACCATTTTATGAGACAAGACATTTATCTCTTTTGGGAAAATCACTTTGAATTATTCTACTGATGTTATGTTAAGCAAAGCACAGTGTAACATGGATCTGAGCAAATAAATGTAGAACCTGAACTAACAGTGATGGATCCAAGAGCTAATCCATGGGTTTTTCTGCCAAAGTATCCCATGACCTCTATGGCCAGAAGTTTGGTTCCTATGTATTTCAGGAACATGACAGAAAAATCAGAACCTTATTTCCCATAAAAAGTGATAAGCCATATAGAGGTTCTTCCAAACTTCAGTTTGTAAATTGGAATCATCATCTGAATTTCACAAAACCAGAGTACAAAATCCTTACCTCTAAGATAGATTTGACTACATTTATGCATCTTTTTATTTTTGTCAAAGGACATCATAGTGGCATTATTTCCAGTGCCCAGTTACAAACAGAATACGTGAGATATTCATTACCTATGAGAAAAAGTAAAGATGTGATTATAGAATTAAACGATGTATTGATGTGAGAAAGAGAAGAGTTTATGATTCATGATCTATATTTTCATACCACAGTAGCAATTTGGAAATCTAACATCATTTTAAAATTCTTAAAATTTCTTGGCCATATTTATCTCTGGGATTTTTTTCAATTATCGTATTTTATCCTTTGGCCTCAGAATCCAGCTACCATCCTAGGATCCTTCCCTTTTCCTTGTCTTTCTAGCTCCTCATTTTCCCCCTTGGCTACTCTTGAGTTACCTATGGCTGACTAAGAGCCAACATTTCTCCTCCTCCTCCTTTTGGTTAATAGTTTCATTGATATGTAATTTACATAATATAATACCCATTGTAAGTGTACAACTCAATAATTTTTAGTAAATTTATGGACTTGAGCAACCATCACCATAATCCAGTTTTAGACCTTTTATTACCCTGGAAAGATCCTTAATGTCCATTTGCAGTCAATCTTCATACTAACTTCCAATCCCAAACATACTGTGGAAGCATGCTACAACATATAAGAACTTTGAAAACATGATCAGTGAGAGAAGCCAGATTCAAAAACACTATGTCACAGAAATGCATTATAAAGTATACATGTTTCCACAGTATGTTTCTTTTGACTTATAGTGTTCCATTATATGAAATACCACATTTTGTTTATTCATTCACAATTTACAATGGCTAAGATTTGGAAATAGCTTAAGTGCCAATCAGCAGATGAGTGGTTTAAAAACTATGGTACATCTACAGAATGGAATACTATGCTGCTATAAAAAAGAAGGAACTTCTACCACTTGCAACAACATGGATGGGACTGGCGAGCATTATGCTAAGTGAAGACACAGACACTGGGGCGGTGGGGACTTGCCCGAGGTGGGAATGGCCAGGGGGTGGGGGGTGTCAAGCAGGGGAAAAAGGAAACATATGTAAAACTTTAGACAATATAAAGAAAAAGAAATAAATAAGTAAATTAAAAAAAAACCTGTATTGGTAGAGTGGGCTAATTTGAAGCTGGTATTGCTTTAAATACTATAGGTACTACTTTCAACAACATAACGTGCAAATGAACAGAGAAACTGCAACATTTTAGTTTTAGTTGAAATCCATTTTTCAGATCTCTGGTAATATTAAATTCAGTTAATTTAGAAAGAGGAGGGAAGGCTTTGATTCAATTCTCGATAAGCCTGTCTTAGAGAATGCATGTGGGACTGCCTTTTCATGTGTTCCTGGTAAGTGGAAGTTACGAATTTTAAAAAATGAGATTTAGTCATAATCATAGTAACTCATCTACAGTGGATTAAATATTAATAGCATTTTTCAGCAAAGTAATATAATTATTTTTGGTAGGAGTTATCAGTATCATTTGAATATTTTTAACACATCTCCCAGAGAAAATAATAAGACAGATTTTAGCAAAGAAATCATGAAGTCACTATTATTTTATAGAAGAATAGTGAATATAAATTGTACCATGTTACTGATATCCTTTAAATAGAATAATAATGAAAATCTGCCTTCTGGAAGAAATATTTCACTGCATTCATATTAGCCTAGTGATTATATGTGTTTGACTTGCTCATAGAATGTGACCTGAAAGCCAGAAAATAAAAAGAAACGAATTCTGCCCGTTAAGGGAGCTCAGGGGGAAAAGGAGAAAAAGTGGTATTAGAAAAAATAATAGTGATTATAACATTAAATATTGGAAAACAATTTTAGGTTGGCAAATTTTAGAGAAATAAACATGATAGAATTATATAATGATCATTAAACCTATTGGTCATTCCATAGATTTGGAGATTCCTAAAAGGATATAACAGTTAATTGTTAAGATCTTTACCTAGCTTTTCTGGAATCAGTAGTTCCAGAAATAGCAGAAACAGGGAGAATGTGTCCCCCACACTGAGGAGAGGATGCCCATTTTACTCATGAGGGGGAATAAAAATTTAAGGTTTGCCCAGCCGGTGTTGCACAGTGGTTGAGCATCCACATATGAACCAGGGGGTCTGGTTCAATTCCCAATCAGGACTCATGCCCAGGTTGCAGGCTTGATCCCCAGCAGGAGGTACCCAATCAATGATTTTCTCTCATCATTTATGTTTCTATCTTTCTCTCCCTCTCCCTATCTCTCTGAAATTAATAAAAATATCTATAATAATAAAAGTGTAATATGCTCATTAGTCTGGACAACCTTATGGAAGACCTTCTGGAGGAACTTTCAGACTAAGCTGTGGCTCTGTGGGAGCTGAGGCACAGGCAGCTGCCACCATGGTGGAGGCTGAGCCCCTTGCACAAATTTCATGCATTGGGCCTCCAGTATATAAATAAAAGTAATATCTAATGTAGTTGAAAGATTTACATAGGCCTAGTTTAGAATAGTGAGTCAAAGAATAAGAATTTGAATATGTATGTGCTTATGAGTGTGTGTTTTTGTGCATGTGATGGGGGTGGGTTGCCACTGACTTCATGAGCTGATTATTTCTGATAATATTGAGCAGAGTTTGGCTTATATTGCAGGATAGTCTCAAGGTGACTGTAGCATTTTTCACCTTGCTTAGTTTCAGTAGATTAACCACAGCAATCAGCTATCTCCAAATATGTTTGGCATCATGGTGTACCGAGGTACACTTTCCTCCAAGCTTTTCTGATTTTAATTTTCCTTCTGCGGATTTTACCTTGTCTTTCTCAAGTCTCTTTGGAATATTAATTTTTGCTTGGTCTATTCTTTGTTCAATACATTGACAGAGTATGTTGTGTTGTAAATGAAGAATCTTTATAAGTAAACATAAATGAACTTTCTCCTTGAATTTCCTCTTAATGAATAAGATATTTAGTCTGTTGTTTTAAAGATCCTTGAGCATACATTATTTTGATGTGCTTGACAACAAATTATATTTTTATAAATAAAATAGCAAAAAAATTAACTATGTAACTGCCTCTACAACCAGTTTGCTGACACTAGTTCATTTTTTTCTGACAATGAAAGAAAAATGAATCATTTTGGAAAACTAACAAAATTATATATATGATAAAGTATAAAAATAAAAAATAATTTCATTTCCATCTCACGTTTTTTTTCTTCTATGCATTTTTGTTTCTGTATATTTTCCCACAAAATTAGAATCATACTATATGTAATGATTAATGACATAGGTCTTATACAGTTTACATACTAGTAAGTACTTTCCAAATATTACACAAAATACACAGTGGCCAGATTATTATGATCTCTGAATGCATAATAATCTGGCCAATCAGTGTGTATCCTATATAATAAAAGGCTAATATGCAGATTGTCCCCTCGACCAGGAGTTCAACCAGCAGGCAGGCAGGCCAACTGCTCATGTCCCCTCCCCCTAGCCAGGCTGGCTGGACCCCACTTATGCACAAATTCATGCACCAGGCCTCTAATATATGTAAACACTGAGTGGCCATATTATTATGCGTTCAGAGATCATAATAATCTGGCCACTCAGTGTATTTTTCTGATGTTATGGTAATAGTTTCATAGTGATAATTACAGCCACAATGTACTGAGTGCCAGGGTCTAATCTAAGTAATAATCTGCACAGTAACAATTTGAAGTGAGTAATATTATCTTCATAATATTAATAAATTCTTTACGTGCCCTATTGGGAGATATCAATATATCTTTGAAAACAAGAAATAATTTTATTGCTTTTTATTTTTTTTAGCCTTAACTAGGTAAACAACAGAACTCACCAGGAGAGCTGGAGGGTATAAGTGTGGTTAAATATATTGGGGTGGGGAGAGAAGACAGACATAGTGTCTCAGAAATACTGAACACTATGAGGATCAGAGGACAAATAAAAAACATTACTAGAGTTTTTAAGGAACAGTTTAAGGTCATTAAATTGAAGATCTAAGAGATAGAATAGCAGAACCAAGAAACATTAAGCTAAGAGAATAAGGATCATGAGCTTGGAACTCAGGCTATTATAGCAAAGGTAAAAATGGAAACCAGGGATAAATGGTCAAAATCTAGAAACTATATATGAGTAAGAATCCTTATATAACAGCTGTAAGAAATACACTTGACTTTGTAACTCTTAAAAATATTAATTTTTATAAATTTCAAGAGGAAATCTGTTTCATTATATTAGAATTCCTTCTCAGACTCAGAACTGGTCCCAAAGGATAAATTGCCCTGCGCCCATGGGTTGAAACAGGAAAACAGCCTAGAGTTACAAACTAATGAACAGGTGAATGGTCAAAAAAGTCTCACCCTACCCTCATCTTCTCTAGTTTGGATTTTTAACTGTTATGTCTATGCTCTCTGATCTCTAACTGTATACAATGGATTACAATCCAGCCATAAAAAAGAATGAAATCTTGCCATTTGCAACAACAAGGGCCTTGAGGGTATTATGCTAAGGGAAATAAGTCAGACAGAGAAAGAGAAATACTGTAGGATCTCACTTATATGTGGAATAAAACACACACACACACACACACACACACACACACACACAAATACACACACACAAGCAAATACACACCAAGGTCATAAATACAGTGAACAGCATGGTGGTTGCCAGAGAGGAGGGATTGAGATGGATAAAGGGGATCAATAAGTACAAATTTCAGTTATAAAATAAATAATGGGGATATAATGTACAACATTGTGATTGCAGTTACTAACACTGTATTGCATATGTGAAAGTTGTTAAAGTCATCATTATAAGAAAAAAAATGTAACTATGTGCGGTGATGTTAGTAACTAGATTTATTGTGGCGATTATGTCTCAATGTATACAAATATAAAATTTTTATGTTGTACACTTAAAAATAAATAGAAAAACATTTCCTCCTTCTTGCTCAAACCGAAACTAAGAATTCTTCACTCAAATGCTCTTTCCCTGATGCCTCATAAGTGGTAGCTGTTTTCTTCCCTATACTCCCCTTATCTTTTTCCCTACAAGTGAAGTTTCTCTTCATTGCTCTTTCCTGACCATTCTCCTTCTCTCTTCCTTAAAGTACTCTAATATTTGAAACTCATGTCATGAGGATATAATATCAATTTCTTATTATACCACCCATAGCTCCTTTGGCTCCTGCCTGCCATTTTACTATATTAGCTCCTGGTTTATTGACATTTTTCTGGTCTACTACTTTTGTTATAATTATAACTGATACCTGATTCCAATATCCATTTTGATGACTGTTCAGCTATTCAATTCTTAATCCCACTCACTTCTTTTATCCAATGATTTTGTCTTCAATCAGACCTTAACCATAAACTAACGGCCATAAAATTTGTTACTACCAGAAAATATAACCTTCTCAGTATCCCAGTTCAAACCGCCCACCCTTTAATTACTACCTGTTGTATTTCAGCTTA
Source organism: Pipistrellus hanaki (assembly GCF_964339955.1). Taxonomy (NCBI): domain Eukaryota; kingdom Metazoa; phylum Chordata; class Mammalia; order Chiroptera; family Vespertilionidae; genus Pipistrellus; species Pipistrellus hanaki. The sequence continues at coordinate 89,812,705 of NC_140524.1, forward strand.
CTCCCTCAACTCAACCACCACTATACCGTCAGTTCTTTAATTCTATGTGATTTTTTTTTCTGTTTCCCATGTGTCTGCTGTCCTCACTTCCTTTTGCTCAATTTAAATCCCATACTCAATTATTATTAGTCATTCTTTCCTTACACAAATCCTCAAATCTCCCACCTTTCTGTCAGAAAGTCATACTTTCATGGACATACTATAGCTGATTAAATCCACTTTACTGCATAATCCTTGATGACATCCACATAGTAAAACAGAGCTGGAGCAAATCACATACCATGACATTTAGGCCCACTTAAATTCACTTTATGTAATCCTCATGCTGTCCAGTAATCACCCTGTACAAGTATTTCCCTAGTCCATTCTCTCCGAAGAGACTAGTTTATAATTCTTTCTCTTCACATTCCCAATAGTTCCTTTCCTATTATCACCCTTAGCTGATGACATTGAATACCATGTCACTGAAATAAAAAAGCAATTAAAAAATCACAAGTTGCCACTACCAAATGTACCCATTTACTTGTATGCTCTACAATCTCCAAATGATCGGTTTTCTAGTCTCATGCATTTATTTTTCTAGATATTTAATCAGACTCAATTATCATAGTTCCTTAGGATGCAATGTGCAGATGAAATATACAAAATACATTCTTTTAGAAGTTTTGTAATTAATGTTCCTGTAGTTTAAGAAGTACAAAGAAAAATCAGTTGGTGGCTCTTAACTGATCAAATGTTTATGTATATACTTTTGAAGAGACTAGCCATTATAAATGCAAGATTCACGCTTCTGAGCTGTTCAGTCTCTCAGTGAATGCTCAGAATGACAAGTTTAAAGCATCTGTGACTTCATTAGCTCCCCACCTGTTTTCCAATGGTTATCAAGTAGCAAAGTCAAAAGAAAATCAATTACTTCCTTTTCCTATCCCACAGGGAAAGACAATTTGCGAAACAATCACCAGTGTCCAATTGCAATTGGCATTTTATGGCAACACACTATTTCCAAACTGACTTTAGTTTAAATTACCTGGAAAATTAAAGAAAGGTCGATTTGGGACAGGATATCTAATCAGTCTAATAGGCTTTGTTTCACTTTGAGCAGAATAGATTTTACTCTATACATAAATAAATAAGTACTTTATAAGGAAAAACATCATTTTAATAGTAGAAATCAATAGTATAATTAGGATATATGATCATAGATAATATATATTCATATAAATGAATATCTCAAGATAGGGAATCTCATCAAATAAGTTAATGCTATCAATCTATTCTTTCAGTTATGTACTTCCTTGCTTTGAAAATGGAAGACATATCCTAAAGCAGATTGCTCAGTTTCCTTACAAATGTAAGGAAATTCCTTTTTGTTATAGTAACTTATACTTCTGTAACATTTAAAAAGCTTTAAATTTTTCTAAAATGCTTTACGTGTAAAATATCATCCTCTAAGTCTAAAATATACTAATACATATATTGGCACAGATTTTTAATATTTACAATGTACTTTTAAATACATCAACTTTATTTTTGTACATAAGTAGAAGGCTTTTAATTACATTTGTTATACTGTTAGGAAGAACCCAGATTTGGGGGAGAGAAGGGGAAAATTAATTTTACTGATTGCATTCCATGATTATATACCATTACCTGATTTTTTGTGTTTTAATAAATATCCCATATCCTGCCTGGTTCTCTTTTTCCTTTATCTATGCTAGGGAGATCCACTAAGAAGCATTGAGTAGAAGTAACTGCCAATGACATAATCTATTTAGGCCCTGCTGGCTTGGTTCAGTGGTTGAGTGTTGGCCTATACATCAGGAGGGATTCCAGATCAGGGCACATGTCCTGGTTGTGGGCTTGATCCCCTGTGAGGGTTGTGCAGGAGGTAGCCAATCAATGATTCTCTCTCATCATTGATGTTTCTATTTTTCTTCATCTCCCTTCCTCTCTAAAACAAATAAAAATATATTTAAAAAAGAAAAAAAAAGGAAACAGTGAGCTGCTAGATCTGATGGTTTCCACCAATGTTACCCCTTTGCATGTCCTGCCACCATGATTCAATGTGGACTGCATTCCTCTTAATATTCTAGCTTTCTCTTTAGTCACATTCTAAAACATCCATTTTAGCTTCAGTTGAGGGCTCATCACAATAAATAGAGATCCAAATACAAGTAAAATGAAGATTGTTGTGTTAATCTAATGGAAAAAGAAAGACCTAAACAATTTTTATTATTATAGTACCAAGCATAAAGTCAATATCACATTTTATTATTTTAGTAATTGTGACATTAAAATATTAGGCATAAAGCATAGTGTTATTTAGATATTTTTTCTAAGTTTCATTTTTAGCTGTCTCTTCATAATTTTCCTCATAATGCTTAAATTCTCTCTACCTGCCTGGTGGAATAGAACATATTTTCATATTCAAATCAATGTTTGATAATTATCTTGTAATAATTAATAAATACCCAGTGAGTTAAATAATAAGAAGGGAATGTGACCCCAAATTAGATATTGTTCAGTTATAAAATATCAGTAAAATGGGCATTCAAGAAATAGTAAATGTTTCATGAGGCAGTTTGAGGGAGAAAGAAGAAACGCATAGCAGAGCATTAGAACTCTTTAATCCCTATAAACTGCAAGAATGATAAAAAAAAAAAACTGTGTGCACATCAGTTCAAATACATTACCATAGCTATTATAAAAATAATTAAAATTAACAAATGTTGTTGAGGATGTGGAAAATTGGAACCCTGATGCGTTGCTAATGGGAATGTAAAATGGTGAAGCCACTAGGGAAAGCAGCGTGGTAGTTGCTCAAAAAGTTAAACATAGAATTACCATATGGTCCAGCAATTGCACTTCTAGGTATATTCCCAAAAGAATTGACAGCAGGAACTCAAACAGATATTTGTACATAATGTTCATAGCCACATTATACATAATAGCCAAAAGGTGGAAACAACCAGTGTCCATTAACCGATGAATGGATAAGCAAAATGTGGTGTGTGTGTTTGGACATATTTATGTTTATGTATATATTTACATATACACATATTTACATAAACATATATTCATGCACCAATGGGATCCCTTGGCCTGGCCTGCAGGATCTGTCTGAAATCAGCTCTCTGACATCCCTTGAGGGTCCTGGATTGAGAACAGGTGCAGGCCAACCCAAGAGACCCCGAAGGTTCACAATTGGAGCTAGGGAGGGAAGCAGGAGGTTGCTGGCTAAGAAGGGACTACAGAAGGCCTCCAGGACTTATCTAGTAGCGCTCACTCAGTCCCAATCAGCCGAAACCCCAGCAGCAAGCTAACTTATAGGTTGGAGCATATGCCCCCTGGTGGTCAATGCACATCATAGCAAGTGGTTGAGCAACCTTAGCATATCATTAGCATATTATACTTTGATTGGTTGAATGGCCACCTGGACACTTAGCATATTAGGCTTTTATTATATAGAATAAATATTTACACATATATAAAATATATGTTATGTATATTTTTTCACATACACATATTTGCATATATGTGTATATATATAAACATATTTTTATATATGTATCTATAATTAAATGGATATAGATACATCTATATATATAAAAGAATAGCTACCATTCTACCATTCGACCCTTTGACTATTCAACCAATAGCTATGATGCACACTGACCCCCAGAGGGCAGACACTCAATGCACAGGCATGGAAACATGGAACAAATTGATGAATCTCAGAGGGAAGGGGCGGAATGAGAAGAGATTAACCAAAGATCTAATATGCATACTAGAGGCTCAGTGCATGGATTTGTGCAGTGGTGGGGTCCCTGGGCCAGGCCTGCAGTGATATGGCTGAAACTAGCTCTCCAACATCCCTCAAGGAGTCCTGGATTGCGAGAGGGCACAGGCCAGGCTGAGGGACTCCACCGGTGCACAAATCTGTGTACCCAGTCTCTAGTATTTATATATTTACATATATACATAAAGGTGTCTGTGTATATATCTATATACATGTATATAGATGTACTATGTAATACTATTAAGCTTCAAAAAGGAATAAAATCCTGATATATTAAAACATGGATGAAAGTTAAAACCATGATGTTAAGTGAAATAAGATACAAAAGGACAATTATAGTATGATTCCACTTATATAAGGTATCTAGGGTAAGCAAATTCATCCAGGCAGAAATAAAATGATGGTTGCCAGGGACTGGCAGGAGGATGGAATGGCAATTACTGTTTAAAGGCATGGAATTTCTGTTCTGGATGATGAAAAGTCCTGGAAATGGGTAACGGTGATGGTTGCATAACATTACAAATGAAACTAATGCCACTCAACTGTGCACTTAAAGATGGTCAAAGTGGCTGAAACCAGTTTGGCTCAGTGGATAGAGCAGACTGCAGGATCCCAGGTTCTATTCCAGTCAAGGGCATGTACCTTGATTGTGGGCACATCCCCAGTAGGGTGTGTACAGGAGGTAGCTGATCAATGTTTCTCTCTCATGGATGTTTCTTACACTATCTCTCTCCCTTCCTCTCTGTAAAAAATCAATATATATATATATATATATATATATATATATATATATATATATATATATATATATTTTTTTTTTTAAAGATGGTCAAAGTGGTAAGTTTTGTGTAAATTTCACCACAATACAAATAAATCAAGTATGCAGGAGAAAATACTACAAGGATAGAATGTGCATCCTCATGTGACACTTTAAGAAAACCAAGGGGATCATTTTCAGGGAATATTTTACAGATTGGTTTATACTCCAATTCCCAGAACTTCTGTTAGGCACAGAGAACAAACCCATAGAGTTATAATAATAACATGCTAAGAGCAGCTTCCTCTCACCACCTATTAGTCTGAATAAAAATTGTGTTGAAAATGGCCAAGGAGGAATTCTGTGATTAGAACCTGGGACCCTTCCTGCTATACCCCATTTCCCCCCACCCTTAGTCATAAATCTCAGACTTTAGATAATAGGTATGTTCAAAATGGAGACCATTTGCCCTAGCTGGTTTTGCTCAGTGGATAGAATATTTGGCTCAGACCCACAGAACAAAGGGTCGCAGTTTTGATTCAGGTCAAGGGCATGTACCTTGGTTTCAGGCTCTCTCACATAGATGTTTTTGTCTCTCTGTTTCTCCCTCTCTTTCACTCTCTCTAAAAAAATTAAAATAAATAAATAAGTAAATGCCATTTGGTAAATAGGATATTAGGATATCTTATTGGCAAGTAGATTCCATTCTGCATAGAAGTAGCTGGTTATCAGATCAGGTAAATCTCAAAGTAAAAGCTCTTAAAATTATTTTTGAAGCTGGACCTGACCTTTTCTCTTCCACTAATTCATTTTCCCTTCCACCACAATATTCCCAGTTGCAGGAGGTGTGATTCGGTTTATAAAGCATTTTGTCTGAAAAGACAGGAAAAAATGATCTCATTGTTGCAACCATTTATCTTTTGCCCAGAGAGGTTTGTGATATTAACTATTCTAGTGTATTTGTCTCATTCTTCACAATTCTTTATAGGTTATAATGTTACTAGCTGGTATTCCAGACAGAGATTTAACAACCAAAAATACATTCCACAGACCATCCAAATTTTATTATGTTCACACATATGGGTGTAGAGAGTTCTTAGATCTCCTCAGATTTTAATACCAGGAGGTTAACTCAATTAGCTAGGAAAAGTAAAAAGAAATAATAACTCTTATGCAGATGCCTGAACATTCAAAACCCACTTGATGCAAATATTAACCTTTAAAGGGAGAGAGGAAATATTCTATACATGAGCACGTCGTCATAACTGCATGATTATTAATATATAATTCAATGGAGCATAAAACCAACTTGGGAAAACTGGTTGAGGATTTAAATGTCTTAGTGGACATAGTGGAAATGCCAAAGAAATAGATTAGAGCTTCCTGGATGTTCATCTACTCTCTATCCCAAGTAGCAGCCCATAGCCTAATGTCATATTAATATAGAAGAAAATTTAAAATTTCATTTTTATGGAAAAAGGTTGAAATCTACTGATTTTAATGTTTTTTCCCTTGAATTTTCTTTTTAAATCAACATTACTAATTTTAAATATAATATATTTGCATGTAAATTTTTATTTATAATCCATCTACCTGTACTATATTGAGATAAAAAATAAGTTTTCTAATAAGAATGTAAATCTAGGACAGTGGCCACAGAAGTCAGAACCTGCTAAGGAGTATGTAACAACTCATCTGCCCAATCAACTAGCTCTGAAAATGGACAGTGCTGTTGCAGGTAGTCAGTGACAAGAACAAAGCAGGACCAGTAGGAGGGTCCCTGGGTGAGACTGGAAGCCTAGGAGAGTGAAGTCACCACAAGTACAGATCTTGATGGTAATAGCAAAGAAAAAAGTAAATCAAAGTGGGAAAGGACATTTAAAAAATACTACAGTTAACAAAATGAAATTTTCATTTAAAAAGGTGATGATACAGCCCTTGCTAGGTTGTTCACTTGGTTAGAGCAACATCTTGATACACCAAGGTTGTGGGTTTGATCCTCTGTCAGGGAATATACAAGAAACAGCTAATGAACAAATAAATAAGTGGAACAACAAAATGTTTCTCTCTCTCTCTCAACTCAATAATTTTTTAAAAAAAAGATGATGCCACAAAAATAATTGCTGTCTTAATGCCTTTGTCAACTTATTGAATAGCTTCTATTGTATATATGTTCTATTGGAAACATTGAAATAATCATTTGTCTTTCCCTATGTTTAATGTTAATTTTTTTTGAATAGTTTCCCTTCATGAAGCTGTATTAGTTTTGCTTTTTATTTTAGGATGAGAGTGCATGTGTGTGTACTATTTATCCTTCCTTATTTGAAAATCCCAAAGGTAGTTAAATTATACATTAGTATTTAAGAGAATGTTACAAATGAAGACCCTCTCTGAAAAGGAACTGCATTATTCATCTAATATACAGTTTTAATTACTACTAACTTGCATCCTTTAAAGATAAAACTTCTTCCACAATTATGCTGATTACTAAAGCAGTGAAAAAAAATTTTGGTAAAATCTACATTAGCTTAATATGTTGAAGGATACTAACATTTATGTATTTCAGTATTCAGATTTAATTTATTTTATACATACATGTGATACTAAATTTATTTTCTCAAAAAATGAAATAGTTTTAAAGAGTTATTTAGTTGCTTTAATTAATAAAGATTAATTATAAGTTCTTAATTTTTCATAATATTTAATATTATAAAACTTGATTTTACCACAACTTTCTGGACTTCAGATTATAAGCACATATCATAATTACATGCTATACTATACATGGTATGGTGCTTTCTGTATATAGGTTCATAGTAATTTTTTTAAAACAAATGAAATTTTAGAAGAAAGTTTGAAATGTTTTTCATGGAATTTTAAAGATATCTTTGGGATTCAGTACAGGATGTTTGTTTTTTATAGCCACTAATGTCTTTAACAGTATGAACGAGAGAAATGAACTTGCAATGCAATGCAGACTAATGGGGTTTAGTACACTTTCCTGAAAAAAAAAACACTCAGTGTACTGCACACATACTATTTGTGTCAAAACTAGAAGGGCCTTTATGTGTATATGAGATCATATTTGAGTCAAAGCGTTAATGACTCTTAGGTTTTTTCATACCTAAAGAATGAGAAAGGATGGGTTGGGTTATCACTTAGCTTTTTGGAAAGATAACACAATGAGAAGAAAAAAACACATCTTACTTAATAATAGACAAACTGACCATACCTCTGCTATGCCCACAGCCAATCAGGAGTGAGTATGTAAATTAACCTGGCAAAGATGACAGGTTAGTTTGCATATGTAGGTGCAGAGCGGCGGGAGGGGCAGGACACCTGCTATGGGTGGGGGAGGGGCATCAGAGGGAGATACAGGAGCAGTACTCCGGCTAGGAGGCAGGTCTTGCAGGCTCCCGGGCAGCTGGGAGTGAAATCAGGGGAAGGAAGGCCTATTCATGCATGAATATTGTGCAACGTGCCTCTAATATACTGTATAATAAGCTCAAGGCAAGAAGAGGTATTACGAGGAGTGGTTAATATCCCTCTTAGATTGTGTTCTTTTCCAACCTCTTGAACTCTTGCCTAAATCCTAGCATAAGTCCTAGTAATCAGAGAACAAATGAAAAACTAAAATGGATTTAACAATAAAAGCAGATGCATTGTTAGCATTCTCCTGACAAAATGAAGCAAGTGAAGTCTTCTAAAGGATGATATTGGCATGTTAGTGGCTTTGGCAACGACAGGAAATAATATTCTCATCTCAGACATAATCACTCTCAAAACCAGGCATTAGGCTACATGATGGAAGCATCAGCAGGCACCAGCGGCTGAAACAGTGCCTTTGGCAGGCATGAACAACAGCAGTAACTTCTGGGGGAAATGACAAAATCGTTGTTGCCTATTAGCATCAGCAGAAAGAGAAAATCTCACAATAGGGAATTAAAGTATCTTAGTCAGATAATCGCTGCTGCCACCTTTTGGCTAAAGAGATACATGAGTCACTCTCTAGTACTGGAACCATTTTGAAGCATTTTAATGTAAATTATATTATTTCTGTTTCTCCTTCTCTGGTATTTGCTTCGAATATAGAAAGGGGGGAAATGATCTTTAATAAGTGTATGATGCATTCCTAGATTGTCTTTCCTCTTACAATCATCTATAACATTTTGCAATAAATATATTATTTAATGCATTCCTGACTTGAAGAAAAGGAAGGGGGGTTTCAATGGGGAGGGAAGTGGAAAAAGAGGGAGCAGTGAGCTAAATAAACTGCAAATGTATGAGGATACAGTGCTGAGAAGAAGAGTTTGACCATTGGGTCCCCCATAAGGTAAAGGATTAGAGGCCAAGGTTCCCTGTTAAGCAAACATCCTCAAAGGAGGAGAATATATTTCAGCTTGGTTTTGCCTCTAAATTCATATTTCAGTCCTTGAGATTCCTAACATTACCATCAACCATGTATAACCTCATAACCACATATCACTGAAAACACAAGGAAACAAGCTGTGGTGTTATCTACTCAGCAGAAGTAGCTTATTATGACTGATTTGATGCCCAAGGACTTCAAAGATGAGGGGATGGGTACAGGATGGATAGGGTCCATGGAGAAAATAAGGGACATCTTTATACTTTCAACAAGAAAGATAAATTAAAAAAATATTGGAGCCCTAACTGGTTTGGCTCAGTGGATAGATCGTTGGCCTGCGGACTGAAGGGTCCTAAGTTCGAATCCATCAAGTGCATGTACCTTGGTTGCAGGCACATCCCCAGTGGGGGTTGTGCAGGAGGCAGCTGATTGATGTTTCTCTCTCATGGATGTTTCTAGCTCTCTATCCCTCTCCCTTCCTCTCTATAAAAAAATCAATAAAATATATTTTAAAAAGATTGGAATCATCAACTGCATTAGGGAAATTTAAATTAAGATTTCACATTATACGATTTTGTATCCATGAGAGCTAAGTTAAAAATTCTGAGGTCAAAGTGGCCTTCCTCATACTCCCTTCTCCTAAAAGTCTGCTGTCCCCCTAGGAGCCCACACAGGAGATAAAATGAGTTTTCTGAGCAGACACTTAACTAACTTGTTTCCTATAAGTAGCAGGGTCAGCCTCCAACTCAGGTTAGTGTAGACAGAGGCCAAAAAATTAAAAATGGAACTACCTATGACCCAGCAATTCCACTTCTGGTTATATATACAAAAATCCCAATACACTAATGCAAAAGAATATATATACACTCCTATGTTCACCAGAGCATTATTTACAATAGTCAAGATATGAAAGCAACCCAAGTGTCCATGAATAAGATGAGTGGACAAAAAAGCTGTGGTACATGTACACAGTGGAATATTACTTGGCCATATAAAAGAATGAAATCTTACCATTTTCAACAGCATTGATGGATCTAGAGGTTATTATGCTCAGTGAAATAAGTCAGTCAGAGAAAAACAAACACCATATGGTTTCACTTACATGTGGAATCTAAAGAACAAAATAAACAACAAAAACAGAAACAGACTCATAGACACAGAGAGCAGACAGGTGGTTGCCAGAGGGGAGGAGAATCAAGGAACTGGGTGAAAGAGGTGAAGGGATTAAGAAGTACAAATTGACAATTACAAAATAGCCCTAGGAATATGAAGTACAGCATAGGGGATATAGTCAATACTATTGTGAAACTATGTATGGTGCCAATTGGGTACTGGCAATGTTAGGGGAACACTTTGTAAAGGGTATGATTGTCTAACCCCTATGCTCTACACCTGAAACTAATACAAAATAATGTTGAATGTAATTGAAAAATAAACCATACACAAGGATAGAGGCCTTTGATGCATTACTTAACTGTACCCAGTAGAGGACATATTTCCACAACATTAGACACCCTCCCCCTTTCAGAAGAAGTGAGTAGATGTGATGGAAAGAATGTGGAAATGTTTATTCTAATGTATTACAGACTGTGTTGTTTAACTATTGATTGAGTTATCAAAGAGAATAATGTCTGTCTTCTCATATGCATGTCTCTCTTAAAAACAAACAAACATTTATCTCCTTTGTGCTTCCCAGCAGGTGTAAGTTTCTTATCCTGATACTATTTACACTCCATTCTATGTTTTATTGGATATCAATAGGAGTTCTGTCAGGATGAAATAAGACACATTGTAGACAAAGAAGGCCAAATGGTTTTAGCTATCAGTAGCAGAGGAGCAAGCCAGTGAGCAATGAGTAATGTATATGCATTTGAGTGTATGATCGGGGAAGAAAATGGGAAAGGGCTTCTGACACTTATTTGAATCAATTATTTGAAAAAGAAAACTCAAAGCAGCTCTTTTGCTCAGCTTTTTAGAAATGATTCTCCTAAGATTATACACAAGATAAAATTACCTATTTTTCAGTTGGCTGTTTTGATAGTATAGAGCAGTGGTCGGCAAACTCATTAGTCAACAGAGACGCAAACTGCAACTCGCAAGATATAGAGTCACAGCCAATGAGTTACAACTTAATTCAGAAATCATCAGGGTGTCAGTAATCCTATATAATAAAAGCCTAATATACAAATCGACCAAACGGTGGAACAATCAGTTGCTATGATGTGCACTGACCACCAGGGAGCAGATGCTCAATGTAGGAGCTGTTCCCTGGTGGTCAGTGGGCTCCCACAGGGGGATAGCTGCTCAGCGCGGCTCACAGCTGGCAAGTGCAGATGCTGTAAGGAGCGAGGGGTCCCAGACTGCAAGAGCCCCAGACTGCAACAGGGATGTCTGATTGCTGGCAAGAGGACATCCCCTGAGGGGTCCCAGACTGTGAGAGAGTGTAGGCTGGGCTGAGAGAACCCGAACCACCCCCCCCCCCCAGTGCACAAATTTCATGCACTGGGGCTCTAGTTTTTTAAATAAAAATCTTCTTTGATATTCTTTCCCCTCTGCTCTGACATATCAGCACCCTTGATGTCCTGTTCTTAGGTACTTAACATGTAATTATTTGAAGAGTTTAACCTTCCCTCCTTCAGTCTTATAATTGATGTTATTTTTTTGCTTAGAAAAATTATCTATTATAAAAAAGGATTATATTTTAAATGACTATAATGTGAAGATGGGGAAATGGATCAGTCAAATTAGGAAAGGATGACTGATTGAGGTTTAAATTAAAAATGAACTATAAATGACATAAAATTGTTACATTTTCTAGATCCTATACTTTAATATTTGAAGAATACTTTTAGTGTCCTGGCTACTTCTGTAATTGCTGAAAAGGATATGTCCATTTAGAAATTTAAGGCTAAGCAGCTGTTTCAAATATATTCTTCCCAAAGTAAGTTAATATTCATTTTATACCTCTTGGTTGCTTTAGATGACTCTACTTCCAAGGCATTTATTTAGCAGTCCTAGATAATATTTTTGCATTAATGAATACTACATTGCTATATCTATTTAGTCAGTTATCCCAAACAAAATGCCCATTTTAAGACAGTAAGCATTCGCTAACCATATCCAATATAATGTGACATGTGGCAAGGACTTTATTTGGACTAAGAGAGAAAAAGTTATTCAGTTACAACTCTATGGCAGATTGTATTTTGATATAAAGACTAGAACCTTGATCCATTCTCCATCAAGAGGTGGCGAATATTTCCACTCCCCTTGAAATTAGGACAATGGGTAGGGAGGGGTTTTGTGTCTGCGTGCATGAAATGAAGTGATGTTGTGTCCCTTCTGAAGCTGGGCCCTGAAAGAATATATAGCTTCTGAAAGACTTGGGACACAAGTGTTGGGAACCATGAACTAACTGACAAGTCTAGCTACCTTGAAGCTACCATGCTGGAAAAACCTTGTGAAAAGGCCACAAGGGGATAGAGGAAAAAGTCAAAGGGGCCTCATCTATTCCATCCCTCAGATGTTTGTTTTTTCTAAACCCAGGCACCAGACATATGAGAGGTATACCTTCAGATTCCAGGCCCCAGCCTTTGAGCTGCCTCAGCTGATACTGCATGGAACAGAGACAAATGTCCCTGCCAACCTTGCCTACAATGCAAATTTATGAGCAATCTTAAGTGTTTTTATGTGCCACTATGTTTTAGAGTAGTTGGTTACACACTAGCTGATGACTAGAAAAAAAAACTGTTGAACTTCATAATATTCATTTAATTGTTATATTTCAAAGAAGAAGCCAGGAGACCTCTTTGTAACATATAAATTATAGATATATAGATTCTGAAAGGAAGCCTCTCAAGCCATCATGTGGGAAACTTACAGGGAAGTGAAGAGAAAGGAACTGAAATATATCTTCTTATAAATCATTGTTCACTGTTTCCCTCCAAATTGTATCCCAAATATTTGTCATACTATATGAAAACGTTTGTGTCATTCTATACATGTAAACCACGGCAAATGGGTAAAACAAATAATGAGAGTTTTCCCCCTAAAAATATAAATGAAGGCACTGGTTAGTTAATTGTATTCAACAGCAAATTAGACATATGGCAGGAGGCAGGAGGCCAGTCAGGTAAGGGGCTCAAAGCTCAGTTGATGCTCAGGAGTGGTAAGAAGCCATTAAAAAGAGAACTGAATCAATTGAGATTTGTTACTGTAAATCTTGCAAGGTAAAGCTACTAGGACTGATAAAGGTTTTGATGGTTGTTCACAGAGGGTGGAACCAGCCAAATAAATTGAGATGGAGTGGTCAAGGAAACGCATTATGGGGCAGTGCCATAGAAACCTGTAGATGTGGTCAACTTTCTATAGTAGTTGGTTCCCCCTTATCTGACAAAGATACATACCAAGACCCTCTGTGGCACAATACTGAACCCTAATTATACTATTCTTTCCTATACATACATACATACATACATACATACATGCATACATACATACATAGCTTTTCACTTAAAGGAAGCACGTTATGACTTCTCTTTGGCATATCCAAATTGCCAGCATCACTACTTTTGTGCTTTGAACGTGACTAAAAATTAAGGGGAAGTTGAACACAAGCACTGCAATACTGTCACAGTCATGTGATCACCTAGAAGGCCACTGAATGTCTAACAGAAAGGTGGGATATACACTGTTGAGACACAGAACAAAGGGATGATTGATATCCCAGGAGAGAAAGACGGACAGAGTGGGAATGTGTGACATTGCCTCATGGCACTCAGAACAGCACTCAATTTAAAACTATGAATTATTTATTTCTGGTATTTTCCATTTAACATTTTCAGACTGTGGTTGACAACAGGTAGCTGAAACTGTTAAAAGCAAAACCAAGGATAAAGGGGGACTACTGATGTAGAAATAATCTTTCTTTAGGATGACATCCCCTTTCCTATTTACCTGGATATTGGATTGAAAAAGCTGACAAGAGGAGAAATTAAGAATATGTGAGAGTGCCCTAGACAGTTTTGATCAGTGGATAATATGCCCATGGACAGAAGGGTACCAGGGTCAATTCTTGTCAAGCACACATACCTCAGTTGCAGGCACATGTGGGAGGAAACCAATCACTGTATCTCTCTCACATCCATGCTTCTCTCTCTGGGTCTCTCCCCCTCCCTTCCACTCTCTCTAAAAATCAATGGGAAAATGTCCTTGGGTGAGGAGTCAAAAAAGAATATGGGAGAGAAAAACAGGAGAGTAAATGTGAAAGGGGAAAGGATAGCTAATAGTTTACACACTCTGAGAACTTGATTAGATGAAAAGCACTTCAGTACTTCATACTGAAACTCTGCAGGCATGGGCAGAGCATTTACCTAATCTTCTTAAGCAAATTTAGCTGTGAGAACTCCTTTGAAGTTCATGTTAGTCCTTCCAAAATTCAAGGAAAAATATTTTACAGCCAACAATCTATATTGGAATGTATGCATCCCTATTTTAAAAATCACAGAATGCCACTGTGTAGCTAATGGCTTCCTCTGTGATTCCAGAATGGCAATTGTATTGTGTGAATATTTGAAAGTAAGGCGTCCGGCTAGCTCATGCCAAAATATATAAATCATTTTGGGATAGAATGTTGAGTGCATTAAAACTTGATAGATCTAGACATATGTTTTTTAATGGATTATTCAACCTAATCCTATTTGATATAACTCCTCAATATCACTGAATAGGACCACGTTCACTGATTTCTATTATATATCATTACCTCTTCTCAGCCCACCCCCTATGCCCTAATGCCAGATCCACAGTTCCAAATCCTTAGCATGGTGTACAAGAGCCCCAGAGACCTTTCTCATTTTAGTTCCTGTCACTACACACTTTACGGTACATGCAGACCTTTACTTGTATCATGGCTTTCTTTCTTTCTTTCTTTTTTTTTTTTTTTTTTTGCAACATGCTCCACACAGGCCCACTCTTTTCTTAAAAAACACATTATCATTGATTTCAGAGAGGAAGGGAGAGGGAGAGAAAGATAGGAACATCAATGATGAATCATTGATGAGCTGCCTCCTACACGCCCCACACTGGGGATCAAGTCCCCAACCCGGCATGTGCTTTGACCAGAATCGAACCTCCTGGTAGATGCTCAACAACTGAGCCATGCCAGCCAGGCCGAAATATATTATGTGTATGAGAGGTTTAAATATATGTAGCTGCTTTAATAAAATTTGAGATTGTAAATAGGTATTTGATCTTTCTGTCTATATCTCCCTGAGGTGTTCTATTTAAAATGATAAAACTATTTATACATGAATGTGTGTGCATGTGTGTGATTGGAATAATGGGGAATTAATTGATATTTGCACTTATACAGTATATTTCAGTGTCCACTGCCTTTGGGTAGTTCTCTCTGAACTCCTTTCTTATTTTTCCTGGTGCCTTTACTGGGATCTCTGAGCTTTACATCCTTCTTCTCTCCCTAACAGATCCATAGCTTTTACTGTTGTTAAAATTATCTACTGGACAAGCACGGTACCTCATTGGACTATTTCTTTCTGGGAATTATTACAGTGCCAGGCAGGCATAATGCTCAGTGACTGTTAAGTTAATTAATGATATTACTTTTTATATTAACTACTTGATGAGTCCCAAATTTCACTTTTTTCTTTTGTTTCACATCAGGTGGAATGCATACATGACTGATTCAGTAAGTCAGTCCACGTAATAAATACTTTGAAATTCCTAAGATGAAAGGTAGTATAAAACAGCCTGCTAGATGAAAATAATCATTTATCTTATAAACTTTGACTAGTTCTTTTGATACATCTCCATTGCCAAAAAATAATATGAGTGATATATATATATATATATATATATATATATATATATATATATATGTAAAACTCTGATCCTGTGAAGAATATAAAAATATTTTTTCCATTTCTATGAAAATATGTTGGCCACAAACTCAGATTTTCTGTGTATGCATATTATATTCTTTCAGATCCTGAATATGAATCATGCTGTGTCATACTAAAAACTTGCAAAATTATCACTCTGTATCACCATTTTAGTAAATTTCAGAATAATTAATTTCTAAAAATTTGTTGAGGTTAAAAAACTATTAGCCCTTTCACTTTGTCAATTTACATATTATAAGGGTTATGATTAAGATTTTAGCATGTGAAAAGAGCTATAATAACTGTACTAACCAATAATTTAAGTAATTTGTGAGCTTGATTTAGGCATTGAATTCAGTGACTATAAAAGACCATATGAAGCTTCAGAGAAATATTGTAAGGGTCTGTTCAGAATCTGAATAAATCAACCAGGTATAAAGCATTATAAATGTTTAAGCTTTTGTCATATAACCAGCTCTCATATATAAAAACATGATTTTAAAATAAATACTATTCTTGAGTTCAAATAAATCTACTTAGAAGTCTACAATTATTGGGGTAAATTGGAAAAGCAAATAACAAAGCATTTTTCATAAATTTCACCATTAAGAGGTACCATAGTTTTTTATTCAGAAGATCAATTTTACAAAAGATATAATTTTATTGCTTAAGCACAGCTCTGCTGGATTCTAGATATTTTTATTGACTAAACACTTTGTATAACCCTAGGAATTTTGCCTCAATCTTCAAGTTATTTTATTTTTATTTTTGTTTACCAATAATGTTAGTATAGTCATCTAATATTTTAAAGTATTTAAAAAAATATTTTATTGATTTTTTTACAGAGAGGAAGGGAGAGGGATAGAGATTTAGAAACATCGATGAGAGAGAAACATTGATCAGCTGCCTCCCGCACACCTCCTACTGGGTATGTGCCCACAAACAAGATACATGCCCTTGACCAGTATCGAACCTGGGACCCGTGAGTCCGCAGGCCGACACTGTATCGACTCAGCCAAATCTGTTAGGGCTCTAAAGCATTTTTAACCAATAACTGACTTATACTTTAACTTAGATTGTTAGATTCCCTTGAGAACAATACCTGAAAATAATTAGTATTTACAACTCTTAGCTAACAGTCAGGAAATAAATAAAGACACTGAGGTTTCTATGAGAATTTAATTAAATTTAGTGAGTTATAGCTTGGTGCTTCTCAGCATATAAAAAAGGGTTCACAAATCTCAGCTTAATTACTTCCTCTCTCTCCTCCATGATGATTCCATTGGTACAAAACCACATTTCCAAGTATCATCCATTAAGTCTTGACATACATTTATTAAAATCTGTATTGTATGGTCATATTTCCACTTGTTAGTGATGTAGAAGAATGGGGGGCATCGCTGTTTTGTCCTTCACTGTTCTGAAATTGTATCATTTTATTCTTTTGCAAAGTTACATTTTTGTGTATTCTGCAGTCCACATTTAATACACTGCTTTAACACCTGGTCTATGTTCTTCCCCAAACAAAAAATACTGTATTTTACCAACAGATTGCATCAGCTTCCTTAGACACATTCAGTTGACATCTGTGACGTTGTGAAGAAAGAAAAAAATTGTTCCCCAATTACATGTTAATAAGTCTTTGGTATTTCTTCCTATTTATGTAAAGTGGCTTAAAATTGTAGATATCTTACTGAAGGCTGGGTCTTCAGTATTCAGTAGTGCTACAGCTCCCCCTATAGGAAAGTTGGAACTAAGTATATATTGATCTGCTAACCCAGAAAACGCAAGAGGCTCTTTTTCTAAGCACCTTAAGTGTTTGTCATTTTATTATATTCATTGGTTTATTTTTTAGCAATATATATCTTTAAAGTTATTTTCCTTTAAAGTGGAGGAAGAGAGGATGGAGGTGGAGGATGAAGGAGAAAGAAGAAGAAAAAGAGGATGGGAATGAGAATAGTGTGAGTAGACTGATGCCAAAAAAAGTTAAGAAATATTTTATATACAGGTTAGGGCAAAAGTAGATTTATAGTTGTTTGTATGGAAAATATACAATAATTAATAATAAATACAAGAATAAACTGTTTTGAGTATTCACAACTGTAAACCTACTTTTCCCCCAACCCGTATGTAGTTCATAACAAGAGAAATCTAAATGAAAAGGAATGTCTATGAAATATGCTTTTAACCTGTTCCTGTCTAGTTTTCTTTTATTAGTCAAATGTAATGTAAATGTTCATGGGAAATGGGCAAGTTATGACTTCATGTACATACATGTTCATTCCAAGAGGCTATAAATATAGTAATGCTGGACAAACATTACTGCAAATTTCTTATGAGTGAATTTATATGTCAGAATATTTTTGGTAAATGTCACTTATATATCTTAGACCAATTAGAAAATGAAACTGTGAATTAGAGAAAAGTTTTAAATGAACATGAATAACAACCTTTAGATATGCAATATTACATCCCTAACATACATATAATATGAAAATTTTTAGATTGCTGCCAAATAATAATTTTATTGGATAAAATTAATCATTTACTTAGAATGTGCTCTTATTTAACATGATGTCAGTAAAATATCAATGATGTTTCTACCTCATAGGAGTCAGTCATTCTGAAATCTTATATGGCAATTTTACTACCTTAGTAAGTATGTAAAAGCTCAGCTCAGTTCATTACAACATAATTCAAATTATCATTATTTCTCAATGACTGAGGTTCTAATGAATGAGGGTCATTGTGTAATAATATGTTGTGTTTCTCAAAGTAAGTTTGCTTTACCAAAAAACAATGAAATATTTTGTTTAAAAAGTACTAATAACCTAAATTATGTATTCAGCCTACTAGTCTAGTCCAAGTGCCTATGAATACCTATGCACAATATAATTTCAGAGTTACCTCAGTTCCATACCAATTACTCACTTTCTTTTTTTTTAAACAATTTTTAAAATATATTTTATTGATTTCAGAGAGGAAGGAAGAGGGAGAGAGAGACAGAAACATCAATGATGAGAGAGAATCCTTGATTGGCTGCCTCCTGAATGCCCCAAACTGGGGATAGAGCTCGCAACCCAAGCATGTGCCCTTGAACAGAATCGAACCTGGGGCCCTTCAGTCCGCAGGCCGACGCTCTATCCACCAAGCCAAACCGGCCAAGGCTACTCACTCTTTCATCATCATAATAAATAAAGTGAAGATGTAGTGCCATCTCAGTTTAAGGAGTAGGCATAAATAAAGTAAGCATACAAGTTGTATGTGTATGAATTGATGTCAGTCTTCCTTGATGTGTCTGTGTAGGGATCACTGACTGCGTTAATTTGCAAACATCTATGGCAGTGATAAGATATGAAAGGGTAGTGTAGAGTATCTGTGATTGTTTTTTCAACTTCTCTTAATTGTGTATGAGTGCAGACATGGATTAACATATATCTGTTTATGGCTACACATTTTGCCTCTGGAAAACCCTTCCAAATAAGCTTTGCTAAGAGAGACTTTGGAGGGATACTTCAAATTATATAAAACTACACTTTATACAACATTTCTGTGAAGGTAACACTAGCAATAGCAGAGAATGGCTAAGTTCCCCTTGTAGCAATGACATTCAATAATACAGGGTGTCCCCAAAAATGTATACACGCTTTAACAGCTGGTAGCTCAATTTTGAAAATGAAATGTATTTTAATAAACACTGCCTTTATAATTATTCAAAGTGTGTGTATACATTTTTGGAGGACACCCTATATATCTTTATGTGTTAATCTAAAGTAAAATATTTACAATTCAATCGCTTGATGTTTTTTCTCCAAGATTTCAAGTAGAATAAACATTCACAAGAGATGCATCATTTTATCTTGAGCTTTGTGTTCATTTGACACTCCCTGAGATGTGTCTATGGGGCTCCAGTTTGAACAATGCGGGCAAAATAATACCTCTTCTATGAACCTCACATCTATCCACTAATAAGGGGACTTCTTAGTTTAAAATTTGTGTTGGGCTTTTAAAATGCCTTTCTTATATTCTCCACATTCTGCTCTTAGAAATTGTGTATTCTGAAACACATAGCAATACCATTGCCTCTCAATAGGAAGAAGGTTGGCCCAAGTGGCTTTACAATATGCTTTTATATTTTCTTATCACTTGCACTGTACTGCAGAAGGATAATCAAGTATTATTCATTAAATCATTTACTCCTTTCATATAGTAGGGTCAGGAGACAAAATTATTATATTAAACGGCCTCCATTGCAGAACAATGACAAAAAGTTCTGCCAGACCTCTTCAGAAAATCTTGGACAAAAATATTATTTTCATCCAAAGCAATATGATCATTTAGATAATTCTACATTCACAATGCATCGTAGCCAGTTCTTCAGGGGTATATAAACAGGATGTGGATGCTCCAGTTTGAAGAGACAATCAAAATCAGTCTTAATAATGAGTGCTGATATTAATGAAAACATCTAGTCAATCAGATATTCTCAAGGTTTATTATAACCTTTCGGTGATAACAATAATGAATGCATCATTTTGCTAACACACCACTGCCATTCCTAGTGCCATTATTTGACTTTAAAGGATGACATTTAATTAATTAAAATTAATCCATTTTAATTATCACACCTAAGCTAAATGGCATAAATAGAAGAAAAATCAGTTAATTGCAGGGAAGGTAGAGTCTGAAAACTATTCTGCAATGCTGCAGGGCCAAAGGCAGGATGTGTTTTGTCAACCATATTAAACATAAATAGTCCTTAGAACTGCAAACTAAGAATAAGATGGGCAACTTGGAAGCTCTCCACATTTTCTCAAAGCAGACTGTTTTAACTAAGATTTTTGTCAAGTAAACATGAAACAAATACATGCAGAAAGCAGTTTTAAAAA
Source organism: Pipistrellus hanaki (assembly GCF_964339955.1). Taxonomy (NCBI): domain Eukaryota; kingdom Metazoa; phylum Chordata; class Mammalia; order Chiroptera; family Vespertilionidae; genus Pipistrellus; species Pipistrellus hanaki. The sequence goes on from NC_140524.1 coordinate 89,833,418, forward strand.
GCACATGTAAATAAACTGGGCAGTAACTTGGATTTAAAACTAAAGAAAAGTCAAGTATCCATTTCCCCAAAGCATGCAGTTACACAGATGGGGATAATAGTAGGAAAGGGGCTAAGTACTGAATGAAGCAATTTGAACATATGGCATTCTTAAAGATTCATATGAATTGGAGAGCAGGGAGCATTTGGGCTGTAAAGGAGGCTAACTGATCACCAGCCTAATTGGCTGGCTAATGGGATATCTTTGACTAAAGGAACTCTGATCATTATACCTACAGGAGATTATGCAGGATAAACAAATAATTCTGTAATATACAGAGATCTCTGTTCCTTTTTGAAAAAAGGAGAATGGAGTACTGTATTTCTCCACATATAAGATATGCCCATATAAGAGACAACCCCCACTTTTCCAACCCAAAATTAAGAAATCAATATTGGAAACATGTTGCTGGTTTTACTCATAAAGCTTTCTTCTTTTTTGGCACGTTAAGGAGTTGTTCTTCCTGTTTTCTCCACTGTCTGATCCTACACTCAGTGGGAGGAGGTCCAAATTGTCTCTCTGCAGCTCTATTTCCATGCACTTTTGCATAGCTGATTACATTCAGTTTGAATTTTGCAGAATAGGACAATCACTTACTGGTATTTATCTTTTTATTTGTTGACATCTTTATGGGCTCAGAACACTTGGGTCCCTGTTGCATCTGCGCACTCTCCACCTCCACCTCCAATTAGGGCATCAGCTGACATTGGTAACAATAAGGCTTGTGATTGGAGGAAGCCTTTTAACAAGGTGGGGGCAGCTAAGCACCCACGCAGCTCCCTCCTGGGCTGACTTCCATGTATGCGATGCCCCTCGATATTCAGTCTAATGATTTTAGAAAAAAAAATAGTGTCTTATACACAGAAAAAATACGGTATGTCCCTGGAAGCTCTTATATTATGATTTAGTGCTAAGAGATAGTGTCATAGTAGACATCAGTTAATGGTGACTGGACATTACCATGAAGTAGATTGTGAACTGTAAGAACCCTGTGGGTTACCAGAAAGAAGACTGGATTATATACCTTGCATTTGCTAAGCCCTATAAAACCTGAGTTCACCTTCCTCCTCTGGCAATTAAACAGGATTTATTTAAAACTTATATATTTATTGTGAAAGCCTGGTTTCCATGTTTTTGATTCCTTTTGCCCATTTAAAATCTGTGATGACAGAGAAGAAAAAATTCTGTCCTATGGCTGATAAAATTATTTTGGGGTATGCTTTGCATTTATTTTTGGTAACTATGATTGAGGCAATATAAATATTAAAGGGACTGTTGTTACTGTTTTAACAGTGTAATGAAAAAATGATTAGAAGGATCAGAATATACTATTTAAAATACCGAGGATGGTTTATGAAACATTCTAATCCTTAACTGTACATACTGACTTGAGATTTATTTGTATATTTATTTGCCGATTTTTTTATTTTCTCATGAATATATAAGTCCTATGGGGAGAGGTTATCTCCACCACTTAGAACACGACCTAGCATGTGGTAAATGTGAAATGTATATTTATTGAATGAATAAATGAATGGCATGTGCTAAGAATCCCAAAATATGCTGGTAGCTGGAAGTCAGTGCCAAAAAAGGACCCAATTGATCAAGCTGAGTCTTCCAGAAGTATTCACGAATTCACAAAATTATACTAATTTTTACTCGACACTCATCATTGCTATAGACCAAATTTCAGCCAGATGTTATTTAAAGTATATGAATTATAGACCCTTGAAAGCTGGGGTTTGTAATGGAAATGCTGACAGCCACTTAACCAGATAATAACACCAGTTCACTTGGTGTGTATATATAGTGTCACTGCTAATATGGCTGTGCCATCTGTTCTATCTGAGAGTTGAAAAAGAATTGAGCTTTAAAGTACTGGGTTAAAAAAAAAAAACAAAAAAAAAACAACCTGCCAGATAAATTGGATCCTAAAAGGTGAAGTAATGCAATGACACTTTAATGCTGTAATTACATTGCTTTGGTGACTGACTACCTGAGCTCAAATAGTGCACATGAAAGAGATTATTGGAAAACGGCATGTCACCCTGAAACCCATCAGGCATTTCTGTTTATAGTTCTGTTCCTAGGCAAGGTAGGAGGACATTTTGCACTCTTTATGATTTTTTAACAGCCTAATAATACAGGTGTGTGGTCAACAATAAATGGTGGACATATGTTTTTTAAACATCTAAAGGCTATGCTTCTACTGACTCTTAATTTGAAGAGAAAGGTCAAAGAAACTCCAGATGGCCATCATGGATTCCGCAGAAATTGTTTCTCTAATTACTGACACTTGACAGTGTCCCTCTCCCCGCCTTGCATAATGTAGGCTTTACAGGCCCCAGAAATTAATTGTGAACACCTGTGTTACCAGGGGCTAGCAGCCTGGGAGGAATGCCCTTGTGTCTTTCAGCCTCTTAGCTGTTTGATAACAGAAAAATAGGAGAAATGTACCTCCTGGAAAGCCTCAGAGGTCACAAGGCAAGAATCCCCAATTTCTTACCATAGTTGTCGAGTATCAGATGGATGTAGGCTTCTTCTGCTACAGTAGCAATGCCCGTACAATGTAGCCATAGATTGAAAACTGGATTTTTTGTTAGGACTTGGAAGGGTCTCCTCACAACTTTTTATTTATTTATAGTTTTATGGACAGACTAGACTTGACTCCCACTAAAAACTTCTCCACCTCCTGCTACAGGCTTCTACTCTGTTATTTTACTGCATCTTTCTCGGGCTTTCCTAAGGACAAGTAGTGTGGCAAGTGTTCCAGCATATTTTGTTCTCCCTTACCTTTCATTAATTTCTCAATTTCCAGTTCTTTCCTCTGAAAATTGCAAAGTGGGGCTCAAGAAAGAGTAAGTAGGGCAAGAAGAATTCACAATTTTGAGAAAGTGCCACTTTTGAACATTTTGTTATGATTCAAGAAATGCTTATGAAACTTAAAGCACTTTTATAGAATACTCATGTCTGTAGTAGAAATAGGACAAATGTATTAACTGTCATATATAGTATGAATTAAAATGGAAATTTTAGGAAATGTGTTTAGTAATTCATTAAGTCATCTGTTCATCAGATACCTATTGTACATTTACCATGTGCTAGTCCCTGTTCTAAGTGGCAGAGACACTTTGGAAAACAGTTCTTTCTATTGCAAGGACTAATGTACTTAGGAAGTACAGTAGATAGAAAATCAACAAATAATTATAAAAACAAATAAAGCTCAAACCAATAAATACATTAAAGATTAGGATATCTTTCATAAGGTATTTTCAATATTTTACGTAGTGTTTCTTGATGCTGCTAATCTGATTTTTATCGCAATGATGAATGAAGTTCACATAATTAAATTCAATGGACAATATACAGTGTTATAAAGGTGCTAGAGGCCCAGTGCACGAGATTTATGTACTGGTGGGGGGCATGGCCTGGGGGATCGGCCTGCTGTGGGAGTGCACTGACTGCCAGGGGACAGCTCCTGCATTAAGTGTCTACCCTAGTGGTTAGTGCGTGTCATAGCAACTGGTCAACCAGTCTTTCGGGTAGTTCCACAGTTCAGTCACTGGAGTTTTATTATATAGGATTTGTCTGGCAAAATGGTGTGCTGTTCTACAAAAATTATAATTTGGGGATTATGTAAACTGGTGTTCAATTCCTCGTTTACTTATTAATTGTTTAATTTTGAGCAAGTTACTAAATTGCTTCTATGATCAATTCTGTCATCTATAAACTTATGCTAATAATAGTACCCCCTGTGAGTTAATAAAATAATACACATATATAATATTAGATAAGTGTCTGTCACAGAGCAAGCACTTAGTAAATTTTAGATAATTTTTGTTGTAGATTTAATTAAAAAGAAGTAAAATGTCCTTACTTCAAAAGGCCTTTCCAAAAAATGCTTTCTTTTTTTGCTTGTTTTTATTCTTTTTTAAAAAATCTTTACTGTTGAGAGTATTACAGATGTCCCTCTTCCTCCCCCACCCCCATTTCCTCCTTCCATCCAGTTCCCACCCTACCCCAGGCCTTCACCACCCTATTGTATACATCCATAGGTTAATGCATATAAATTCTTGGGTTAATCTCTTCTCACACCTTGCCCTTTCCTCTGAGATTCGTCAGTCTATTCCATGTTTCCATGCCCCTGGTTCTATTTAATTCATCAGTTTATTTTGTTCATTAGATTTCTTATTCATTTATTTTTATTTTTAGATTCAGTTGTTGATAAAGATGTATTTATTGCCATTTGATTATATATATATATATATATATATATATATATATATACATATATATATTTGATTATATTAATATATATTAATATATTTTATTGATTTTTTACAGAGAGTAAGAGAGAGAGACAGAGAGCTAGAAACGTTGATGAGAGAGAAACATCGACCAGCTGCCTCTTGCACACCACCTACCGGGGATATGCCCGCAACCGACGTACATGCCCTTGGCTGGAATCAAACCTGGGACCTTTCAGTCCACAGACCGACGCTCTACCACTGAGTCAAACTGGTTTCGGCTATTGTTTATATATTTTATCTTTTCTATTTCTTTCTTCTTCTTCCTCTTCTTAAAGAATACCCTTCAACATTTCATGTAATACTGGATTGGTGGTGATGAACTCCTTTAGCCTTTTCTTGTCTGTGAAGCTCTATCTGACCTTCAATTTTAAATGATAGCCTTTCTGGGTACAGTAATCTTGGTTGTATGTCCCTGTTCTTCATCACTTTGGATATTTCTTGCCAATCTCTTCTGGCCTGCAAAGTTTCTATTGAGAAATCAGTTAATAGTCATTTGGATACTCCCTTGTAGGTCACTAATTGCTTTTCTCTTGCTGCTTTTAAGATTCTCTTGTCTTTAACCCTTGGCATTTTAATTATGATGTGTCTTGGTGTGGGCCTCTTTGGGTTCCTCTTGTTTGGGACTCTCTCCACTTCCTGAACTTGTAAGTCTATTTATTTCACCAGGTAGGGGATGTTTCCTGTAATTATTTCTTCAAATCAGTTTTGAATAGCTTGCTATCTCTCTTCTCATTCTCCCATAATGCACATTGGTATCCTTGATGTTGTCCCAGAGGCTCCTTACACTTAAGATTTTTTTTTCTTTTTGCTTTTCTGATTTGGTGCATTTTATTTCCTAATTTTTCAAATCGCTGATTTGATTCTTGGCATCCTTTATTCTACTGCTGAATCCCTATAAATTATTCTTTACTTCAGTTAGAGTGTGCTTAATTTATGACTGTTTCTTTCTCATCTCTTTGAAATTCTCACTAAGCCCCTTGAAGCTCTCATTAAGACACTTGAGCATCCTTATAACCAATGTCTTGAATTCTGTATCTAGTAGTTTGCTTGCTTCCATTTCATTTAGCATTTTCTTCCCCTGGAGATTTGTTCTGTTATTTCATTTGTGACATGTTTCTTTGCCTCTGGATTTCGGCTTCTTACCTGTGTTTGTTTCTATGTATTAGGTAGAGCTGCTATGTCTCCTGGCATTGGTAGAGTGGCCTTATTTAGTAGGTGTCCTGTAGGGCTGGCCCAGTGGCTCAGCCTCTCCAGTCATCTGATCTGTGTACTCTAGGCATGGCCCTATATAAGCTGTGTGCACAGTCTTATTATAGTTGAGTCTTGATTGCTGTTGGCATTACTGGGAGGAATTGAACTAGCTGTGAGGACCAGCTGTGATTACAGTGGTGGAGCTGTTGTGCAGGAGACACCCCTGTGGGGCAGGACTTGCTTCAGTGGGGCTTTGGTGCTCACTGAATATGCCCCTTGAGTATGTTGCTTGTGAATGTGTAGAGTTATAATCTGGCATGGTCTGAAGCTGTCCACTGGATCCTCTAGCTCTGGAGTCTCCAGGGAGATGCAAAGTCAGCCACTGCTTGGGACCACCTGGCAGCTACAGAGAGATCTGCAGATGGCTTCTACTTGTGTTAGACTTGGAAGAGACAAGAAGAGGCCAAGCTGTGAAGCAAGGCAGGCTGCTGCTAGTGCCAGGCCTTGGGCCTCTTATTGATAGGTATGGAGCATGCTGGTGCCAGCTGCTGTTTTAAAATTTTTAGAAATTTTAGGAAAGTGTGAAGCCTGATCAAAGACAGGCCATTCATATGGATAAACTGCTGCAAAAAGCTTGGGTAGGGCTGAAAATTGGATGGGGTGGGGTCTCAGTGAATCACCATGATGGGTCAAACAGAGTGATCCAGCTTGATGGAGCCTGAGATATGGCACCTGTGAGCCAGCTCTGTGATGGGGGAGGTCTCAGCAGAGGAACAATGAACCCTGTGAGTACTCCTGTCTGGAAGACACCTGTCCTGGGTTATTACGCAGATTTCAGACAATCCAGTTCCTTGCTGTATGTCTCTCGATAACCCCCCAAACTGCTGCCTCAGTGTTGGAGCTCAGAGGGAACAAGTCCAAGTAAGCCCATGCATTGGCACTTTAGAGAAACTGCTTGGTACTCTGGCATCCTCTGTGTATTCAGTCACAATCCCTGCTGGTTTTTATAGCCCACAGTTATGGGTACTTCTCTTTCTAGCTCTGGAACCCTGAGATGGGGGCTGGTGTGGGGTTCGGACCCCTTGCTGCTCATGGGAGGATTCCAGAGTCAAGATATTCATCCTGAGTTAAAAAAAAATGCCGCACATGGGTGTTGGAGCAGCCCATTCTGCACCTCTACCACACCTATCAGTCTCAATGTGCTTTCTTCTTTATCTCTCTAATTGTAGGCCTTCCATTCAGCCAGGTTTAAGGTGCTTCTGAATGATGATGTTTTTATTTTATTTAATTTTTTAAGATATATTTTATTGATTTTTCACAGAGAGGAAGGGAGAGAGATAGAGAACCAGAAACATAAATGAGAGAGAGTCATCGATCAGCTGCCTCCTGCACACCCCCTACTGGGGATGTGCCCGCAACCAATGTACATGCCCTTGATCAGAATCGAACCCGGGATCCCTCAGTCTGCAGGCTGACTCTCAATCCACTGAGCCAAACCGGTCTCGACAATGTTTTGTATTTTAGTTGTAATTTTCATTGGTTGTGGGAGGCGGTGAGTACTGTGTTTATCTTTGCTGTTATCTTCTCTTTCCTTTGTCCAATAAATGTCTGATATTAAGTAGCTACATAAACTTTTTTTTTCTCCCATGGTAATACTTATATTTAGGAATAAATTGTGGTCAAAACTTTTTTTCTTCAGGGACTGCAGTGGTACAATGAAGCTGACATTGAATAGTACAGATTCCAGTGACAGTGTGTGAACTTTCTTTTTAAACTCTTTATTCTGACAGGAGTCAGCCCCCTGCTAACACTTGAATTGCAGTCTAGAAGAATAATCCTACCAACAAATCTACTCAAGAAAATTCTGGTTTATAGTGCAGTGACACACTAACCTTCACTTTGACTTTGAAATTCCTTTATGACTAAATATAATGGACTTCATATTTGAAAATATACCAATTTGAAGGGGAAGCTGTTGTTCCTGACATTAATTATTTGAAATGTGGCCTTTGATATCCATAATGACTTTTTAGTCTCTTATTTCATTGGACAGCTCTTGGCTATGTTAACAGAGAAAGTGTCCTTACAAACAGTAAACATGAGATCTACTCTCTTACTGAAATTTTAAGTTTATAATACAGTCTTGTTAACTGTAGACACAATGTTGTACAGCAGGTCTCTAGAACTTATTCCTTTTGTATAACCAAAATTTTCTATCTGTTAAATAGTAACTCCCTATTCCCCGCTCCTCCCAGTCCCTGGAAACCACCATTCTACTCTGTTTCTATGTTTGACTATTTAGACTTCTCATATAAGTGGAAGCATGCTGCATTTATCCTTCTGTGACTCTTATTTAACTTAGGATAATGTCTTTCAGATCCATCCATGTTGCTGAAAATGGTAGGATTTCTTTCTTTTTTTAAATTTCTGAATAATATTTCATTGTATGCATATACTACCTTTTCTTCATTCATTTCCCCATTGAGGGGCACTTAGGTTTTTTTCTAACTTTTAGATAACCTTTTGAGATCTACATTAACCTCCTTTGGATGTACAACCAGATGTGAGATGGCTGAATTATATAGTAGTCCTATTTTTAACTTTCTGAGGAAGCTCCATGCTGTTTCCCATAATGGCCATGCCATTTTACATTCCCACCAGCAGTGCATAACAGTCCTCGTGTCCGATGTCTTGAAACTTCGGATATATCTCCTCAAGAAGCAGTTTCATAAATGAAAACTAAGGTATAATGTAATTCAAGGGCAGTGGGTCTAATATCTGCACTTGCTTCCATCTACTATAACTCATAATCAGCCAAACTCAGTCCTGAGAAGGTCCATTTATAATTTTTCTGTTTATAGCTATTTCCTAATTATCCTTAGGCATTCTGACAGTGATTATGAGGGAGTGGGGAAGGAAATTGGCAGCAACAAAAATAGCAGACCACCTTCAACTAACAGAAAAAAAGAGAAAGATTGTTGGGGAATGTACATGGAAAATGTACATGGAGAAGTGGAATCCTCCATCTCTCAGTATGTCATTTTAGTTAAGCTTAAAGGAGATTGGACATTGTCCCTACAATAACGCAAACTGTTAGTACTAATTTAAGGATGCTGAGGTTCCTGGAAACATAGAAAAATGAAGAGAAAATACAGAACTTATCAATGAAGGGAGGAATTGGAGAGTTAAGATTAAAAATTGCTATATTCCACAACACGGTCTCTAGGGTTAGCTAAGGTATGCATGGGGCAGTATGTATCCTTGTTCCAAAAGTTCACAGGAGAACTAAGCAGTAATAGCTCAAAACCCTACCCCTCACAGCCCTTTGGACCAACTATTAAAGGATAACTAGGAAGCCCGTTTAAGCATATATTCACACACAAATTAAAATATACTGTTTTACCATGTTTCTCTGCCATTGCTTGGTTTAATGGTTATGATTTTAATATTTTATAGTTTAATTTATTTGAAATTATTTTTTCTTGATAATACAAAATAAATGAAATTCAAGAGACAAACTAGTTGTGCAAATGGTTTCCCTCACACTCCTATTACCTGGACACTCAGTTCCTTTCTGTAGAGGCAAACACTGTTCACAGTGTAATATGTTTTCTTCTAAAGATATGACTGAATTTTCCAATATATCTGTATATATTCACATTTCTTTCTCAGAAAATATGGCATACTATAAACATTCCTCTACACCTTTCTTTTTTATCCCAAAAACTATATCTTAAAGAATGTTTCATTTCACAAAATACAGAGCTGACTATTTAAACACAGCATAGTGTCCCATTGAACAAATAAACCATATTTTATATTTCCAGTCCCTTATTAATATATAATTAGGTTCTCTGAATTTAAACACACTTATCTTAAAGTGCCATTCACATTGATCTATTATCTCCTTCTTCAGAGTATTAATTCAGTCTTCCAACTTCTATAATGGCTTAGTCTCATTGAATGTTTTACAACTGTTTACTGTGCACTTGACTTGGATTTTTATTTTTCTATGAAATCTCTCCTTGGCCTTGACAGTGGAGGCATTCAAAAGCAGCATTTGTTAGTTATCTTTGTATATGTCAATGGTGTTAGACCAACTATTATCTTAACTCCTTGACTGTGTTTTTCTACCCTCAGAGATTGGTAGGAATGCATAGACTTAGGTTTCTGGTTTCTCTAGTGTGATTTTTTTCTACTCTATGTGATCCAAGGTAACTGGCCCAATTCCCTTGCCATATCTTCTATCCAGAGCATGAGTTATCAGTTTCAGTGATGGGACACCTCTTCCAGGCTCTCTATTTTAATATTAAGCAAGCATTGAATTATAGATGTTAAGATAATAGATAATTTACATTAGATTAAACAAGTTATGTTTTATTCTTAGTTTGCTAAGAGATAATATTATCAGGTGTTGGATTTTATAAAATTTCACTTCTCAATCTGAAAGGTCATATGATTTTTCTCCTATATTCAGTTAATTATATTCACTAATCTTCTAATGCTAAAACAGTCTTGCTTCCTTGAAATAAAATCAACTTGTGATGTGTAATTCTTTCAAAATGTCTTGGGATTTAATTTTGTTTAGGGGTTTTGTTTTTGTGTTGATGTTCAGGTTGGCCTGTGAATTTATTTATTCAAATGGTTTGGTCAGATTTTGGTATCATGGTTATTCTGGCCTCATAAGACAAATTAGGGGTCCATTCTCTCTCTCCCCCCTCCTCCCTCCCTCTCTCTCCCTTTTGGAAAAGTTTGTGTATGTTTTGTTTTTGTTCCTGACTTAACTATTTAGAAGAATGCAGTGATAAGACTACCTCTTCCTGAAAGTTACTTAGAAATAGTATGTTAAATTATTGAATCATTGTAATAGAAATGGTGATTGATTATTTGTGTGTATATAACTATTATTTTTTCAGAATGTTGGGATTTTTTCCTGTTCCAAGTTGGGTTTTATTTTTCAATGAGTTTTTAAATGTTTTTTATTGATTTTAGAGAGAGAAGGAGGGAGAGGGAGATAGAAACATCAACATCAACATCAATCAGCTGCCTCTCACATGTCCCACACTTGGGATTGAGCTACCAACCTGATTATGTGCCCTAACTGGGATTTGAACTGAGACCTCTTGGTGCATGGGTCAATGCTCAACCATTGAACCACACCAGCTAGGCATTCAGTGAATATACACATTTAATTCCAACTAAAACTTCAAATGTAATGGCAATATTATCTTACTTTTTTATGTCTCTAAAGAGTATGTACTAGTAGTCATGTGCCAGTGGTTCCTTATAATGATTATATGTGCCTTTTTTCTTTTGTTATTATTGTACTTGTGAGAGTTTACAAATTGTAACTATGCATAGGTCCATTGGGTGTGTGCTGACAATTTATAAATTCATGCTGAAATTTCTCAGAGCACCACCTATAAATGCATTCCTTTTTTCAGTCCCTTATATTATTAGGCTGCTGCTTGTCAGCACTTTACAATGCTCCGACATGCCTGGAAACAATGTGACTTCCATAGTTAGTACACAGTGAGTAAGTCTTGGACCTCTGATACATCACTAACTGTATTATTATTTCATATCATTGACGAATTTTGCACTTCAAACTAAGCAAAATGTTACATGAAGGCATGACTTGCCTGTTGTCAGATCTGGTTGCCTTCAATCCTTTTTGAACTATTAGAATTTTTTAAGTATTAGGGGTCCTTACCCTTTTAAAAGTCACACATTCCTTGGACCTCTGGTGAGATGTATATATGCTATATCATAATTACATTATTAAATGCATAGAATAAAATACATAATGTGATAAAGTAACCACTTGCAATGCATTCATCAAAATATTAAATTTGTGCCAGGGTATGTACATTTTTATTAATTTTAAATAAGAATATCTACTGGTATGTCTAATAACTATATTTTGAAGTCAGTATAACCACAACAATATTTAAGTTATCTGTGACAACTAAAATGTGATATAATACCTGTGAATTCTATTGCTTACAAATTTATATTGTAGTTACTGCTATTACTACTGGTGTTTATTAGTCAGTCATGATTAAAGTAAAATATTACTTTCAGTTAAACTGAGTGAAAATATTTTTCCAGCCAACTTCATGGATCCCTGAATTCTACCAAAAGAGCCCTTGCACTTCTGGGGACCCCAAACTCACCCCTGTCTTAAATGGAGCACTTCCTAGGATCCTAAAAAGCCAATATAAAGATAATGAATGCTATTTACTAAAGGTAAAACGTTAGGATTTTCTTGACTCTGTAACTCTCCAGCCTTCAAACAATATAGCCTCATGATCTTTCCTGTGGGACCCAGAGCCACGTCTAAACCTACACTTATTAGTTTGGTTTGAAGATATGTCTCATATTCTACACTAGATTCCCATTGCTTTGTTACTAACCCCAGCAGCACTCTCTCCCAGAGGAAAGGATGGAGGGGAAAAGAGAAAGTTTCCACAATTGTAAATCGGTGTACCATATGCTTGAACAAATCTGCCATATGTTAAATGTAATATCCCTGCTCCAAGGCTGGCTATGATTGCACATTTGCTTCCAAGAACAATTCGTTGTTGGCTTTGGTTTATAAAACCCTTATGAATTGAGTCCTGGATACTGTAGGAGTTTTTCTTTTTCTTTCATTTTTTCCCCCATTTTACTCTTTGCTTCAATCTTCCCCTTATAGGAAAGCAAAAACAAGTCTGGTTTTATACTTGTTGATCTTATAGGTATGCTTTAGCATTTTTGTGCTGTTTAATTTTTTTCTTTTGGTGTGTGTGTGTGCGTGTGGTAGTGATGGCGAGTCTCTGTACTGAGGACACCCATCTTTTATAACAATTGTTCTCTTTAGTCAGTCAATATTTATTGAGGAGTCATTGCTGGCTGTATAATATTAGGTAGTCTACTTTAAAAGTAAACAAAGTAAGTTTAAGGCATTAAAGATTTTGATTATGCACATCAAATACATTGATGGAAACAGGGACATGTAATGTATATTTCATACATTTTGGTGAATTAGAGCATTACTAGTCTGAGTTGAAATGCAGCTCTGAACAATATATAGGACAGTAGCAGTTTCTTCAAGACACGTAATGCATGTCAATTCTATGTCAATAATAAAAATGTATATTCTGGATGTGTTACTAGCATGTGATGGTCATGGGGATGTACATTTTAATAAACTTTTGCTTGATTTATATTTTATACCTTCAGCTGACTTTAATATGAGCCCTCTGTTACTTACCTCCAAGGGATGATTTATTCATTTTAATTAAACTGCAACTGCTTTCTCCTTCTGAACACAAGGACAAAGAGCAAGTCTTCTCTAAGTCAATGACTACTCATCAAACCCTGTTTAAATGATCCTTTACACGTAATCAACATAATCAGTTACAGCCATTATTCCTGAGAAACTGAGAATGAGCTTCTTAGTCTGTTAGTTATTGGATGGCCTTCAATGAGATACTTTCAAAGAAGCCTTTCTTTTTGCAATATTTGCTCCAACACCAAATTAGATGGTTGTTAGAACTGGGTCCTGAAGGAAATGGAAGCATTTTTTGTTGTTGTTTTTCCATTATATGTAGGTGCATGTGGATTTGTGTGTAGAGGTGGAGTAGTAGTTCAGGTATCATGAATGTTTTAGTCAATTACTGAAACAAAGCTAAGAAACTGAGAAGGTTCATTAACTAACAGGACAGATTTCAGGGACTAATGGACAGATGTTGGTGCAGTTTTGCAGGGTCCATACAGGACAGTGGGGAAAGATCAAAACAGCTGAACCACGGAACAGAGTTAATTATGCACCTGGTTTACACAATACACAACTGAGCTCCTGTATGCTGTTATGTTCCTGGAGCACAGCCATTCTGCAGACCTCAATAAAGCAAGGGAAGCCAAGAATATTTAAATAAAGCTTTGAAAATTGGAAAGGCTTCCAGAATATGAGCTTAAGTCCTTATTAAGGTTCATGGGAAAATGACTTATACTATGTACAAAATCCTTCTCACAAAGGTTACAACTTTTTGACAAAACTTTCCAGTTCTCAAACCTTCGAGAGTGTTCCAAAATGTGAGTGAGCTGTCTCCTCAAAGTCAAAAGTCATATATATTTTTCAAAATTGGATTTTATTTTTTTTTTGCTTGTTTGCCACATGAAATATATATGACCTGTATAATGAGGTCATATTCAGTATAACAGTGATATCAAAATTAATTGTAGTAATTAATTGGAGGCAACTATATATACATTATATGTATGTATCACATTTTCTACAGTGACTTGCTGCAATGGTTGCAAAGAAAAATATAATGTTTTCTTTATTAAAAATGATTGGAAAAAATGCTTGTTAAATAAATATTAAAAGTTGTAATTTTAAGCTCATAGACTACAATGATGCACTTTTTGTTATTTATCCTTTTCTCTCTAATATTAATAAAAATGGAATCAGGAGGAGAAAGGGGCGGTCAAAAGGCAGACATTTCTTGTACCTCCTCCGCGGGCCAGACTGGAAACACAATTAAATTGGAGAACATACACCCAGAATTACCAACTGGGGTCCAGCTGAGGTGGAGACATATCAAGGAAGGACAGAAAACACCTGGAGTCTGGTAGGAAGGGCAAGATCACCATGAGGAGCTGACCCAGCTTCGGGGGGCCAGGCAGCAGTCCTGTAGGCTGAGAGTGAGGAGGGAGCTCCCTCAGAAGAGAGAGGCCTGGAGCACCGGAGCTGAGATCAGCGGCCCAGGTAACATCCAGCTGTGAAAGACAGCAGGGCTACTGGCCAGGATGGACTCTGGAGATGGTAGACCAGAGGCAGTTGGAAAGAAAGCCGCATTTGTGTGTGTGTGTGTGTGTGTGTGTGTGTGTGTGTGTGTGTGTTTTGTTTTTGTTTTTTAAACCAAAGCACAGGAGTTTTCATTTGCAGCTACTCACCTGAGGCTCCGGTACAGGGGCGTGGACTTGAGGTGCCTAAGGAGCGGCTGGGGTGGGAAACATTGCAGGAAGACTTGGAAAAGCAGCAGTCAGGAGAACTGCATTTGGTTGTACACCCCCAAACCGAATCAGCCATTTTTCCTGAGAGGAGCTTGCCGCTACTAGTGACTGCAGGGCAGGAAAAGAAAAAATAACCCACCTTAGGTGATATAGCCTGCCCCATCCTCAGGAGCTCTGCATGCCATGTCTTGCATTTTGAGCTTTCAGAGGAAACAAAAGAACAGGCCAAGCCTACGGGTTTGAACAATCTCCTGGGGCATCAGTGACTGGATTTGAGGTAGGGCCATCCACCCCACAGTCCCAGGAACCTTACTGGTACTTTCCAGGCACAGGAGAACTGATAGAATAAAAACCCAAGTTTCCAGTCCACCATAGTGGTCTCCATAAAAAGATTTCTGCCCGGCTTAGGACAGAGTAGTACTTTGGGTCACTCCCAGAGGAGTACATATGGGACAGGGAAACACCCACCAAATTCCCTGAAAGCTAAGCAGCACCTCCCCTGCCTATAGCCGTTTCAGAAACACTGTTGAGTGATTAAGAGTGACAGCTGGATGGCAGGCAAAGGTGGGCAGAGGCTGAGCTCAGGGAACCAGGGGAAGTTTGCTGACCCAACCCCAGGCCCCATGGTGCTAACAAACCTAGTTTAGAGGGCAGATTGGCCCCTCCTGCTGGCAGCCCAGTCCTGTGGAGACAGACACAAATGGTGTATCAGTGGATCACTTGGAGCTTCAAGCAGGTTGCCGAGAGCCAAAGGAGGACAGTGCCTGGCAGTGGTTAGCACCTAAGTACTACACAGGAAGCCCAGAATTGGCAGAAAGAACAGAGGAGTCAGAGCAAAAGGGAGCTTCCCATGGGGCACTAAACTCTTCTGTGTTTAGTTCCATTGTGTAGATGTACCATAGTTCAATAAAATAAAAAGCTGTGGTACATCTATACAATGGAATACTATGCAGCTGTAAAAAATGAATTCTTACTATTGGCAACAGCATGAATGGACCTGGAGAGTATGATGCTAAGTGAAATAAGCCAGTCAGAGAAAGACAAATATCACATGATCTCACTCATGTGGAATCTACTAAACAAAATAAACTGGTGAACAAAATAGACTTAGAAGCATGAAACAGACTGAGGAATTTTAGAGGGAAGGCAGGGGTGGGTGGATGGCTTGGGAGAAATTAACCAGGGAACTTATATGCATATATACATGGTCCATGAACACAAACAATAGTGTGGTAAAGGCCTCAGGGATATGTGTGGTGTGGAAGAGGTCAATGGGAAAAACAAAGGAGACATTTGTAATACTTTCAACAAAGATTAATGAATGAGAGAATTACATTATTTTCTCAATTAAATTTTTTATTGTGGTAAGAACACTTAAAAGAGATCTACCCTCATAATGATATTTATACATATGGTACACACCATCTTGTACAGCAATTTTTAAAACTTTTTTTTATCATGTATACCAAACTTTATTTCTATTGAACAGTACCTCCCAATCTTACACTCCCACTAGCTCCTGGTAACCACCATTCTACTCTCTGTATGTATGAGTTGGACTAATTTAAATACCTCATATACGTGGAATAATTCAATATTTTTCCTTCTGTGACTGTCTTAGTTCCTTTAGGATAATGTCTTCCAGCTTCATCCATGTGGCAGGGTTTCCTTTTTGTAAGTGTGAATAATACTCCATTGTATGTGTATATCACATTTTCTTTATCCATTCATCTATCAGTGGATATTTAGGCTCTTCCTACCACTAGGCTATTGTGAATAGTGTGGCAATGAAACTGTGAGTACAGATGTCTCTTCAAGATTCAGATTTCAATGCTGTTGGATATACCCAGAATTGGAATTGCTGGGTCATATGGGAGTGCTATTTTTCATTTGCTTAAAAACATCCATATTGTTTTTCAAAGTAGTTGCCGCATTTTACATTCACACAAACAATCAAAGTATTTCAGTTTCTCCACATCATTACCAAAACTTATTAGCTTTTAAAAAAAAATTTACACCGACTATTGTAACAGCTGTGACATAATTTCTCATCCTCATTTTGATTTACATCTCCCTGATTATTAGTGATGGTGAGTATCTTTTCATGTACCTGATGACCATTTATATGACTTATTTGGGGAAAAGTATATTCAAGTAATTTAACCATTTTTTATATATTTATTTTTATTTTTTAAATATATTTTATTGATTGTGTACAGAGAGGAAGGGAGAGAGATAGAGAGTTAGAAACATCGATGAGAGAGAGTCATCCATCAGCTGCCTCTTGCACACCCCCTACTGGGGATATGCCCGCAACCAAGGTACATGCCCTTGACCGGAATCGAACCCGGGACCTTTCAGTCCCCAAGCCGACGCTCTATCCATTGAGCCAAACCGGTTTCGGCTAATTTAACCATTTTTTAATCTGGCTATTTTATTTTATGTTTTGCTGTTGACTTGCAGGAGTTACTGACTATATTTTAGATATTAGCCTCTTATTGAATATATGTTTTGAAAATATATTCTACCACTCAATAGATTGTATTTTTACTCGATTATTAGTATTATTGTTATTATTATTTTGCTGTGCCAAAGCTTTTTGATTTAGGCTTCCCAATCTTCCCTGATCTTGTATGTAACAAAATAATTTTAATATCTATACGAACTTTTGTCTTCATTGCTGAACACAGTGATAAGCACTGATAAATGTAGTCATTTACATAGTTGTCTCCAATTAATAATATGTTACTTAAAAGGTATCACTAGTCATATTTAACTGAACATTTTAGTTTTAGTTTATTTCTCAAATAAATACAATTCCATTAAGAAGATCCAATTAAAAATGCTTTAATTTTTATAATATTGGAGATCATCAATCTCTCTCCCCTGCCCCAGTGGAAAAAATATATATGATTCAAAATTTAATAAAAGTTTAATAAAAGTTTAAAAATTTTTTGGAGTAACTATATGTGGATAGTATTTTAATATTTAAAGAAGTCAAATATATTTCAAATGAACATTAAATGAATTGTTTTTTAAATGCCTTCCAAAATTGCTAAATGATTTAATTTTAATAAAGCCTACTCATATATTCTTAGTGATAGAGCTGGTAACTTTTTGTATTAGAGAAATGAGTTGGAATAATTGACAAGTTCTATGCTTCACTGAATCAATGAAAGACAGTGAAAACTAATCTTTAATTTTTTTTCTTCTAAATTTTAAAGTGTTAATGCAACTCTAGTGTTGTCTTTATCAGGATTAGATAGAAAGCTGGAATATGCATTCAGGATAATGAAAAAGGAAATATCAATGCAGTGATAGAAAAAAAAAAGTTTCCCAATACATTTTTAAATATAGGGGTTGGCAAAAGTAGGTTTATAGTTGTGAGTACTAGTATGTGAAACACAAAATTTATAATTTTATTTGTCCTTAAAGAACTTGATTGCCTTTTCAGAAATTTAATTACTTGCCAGATCAGTATTTGCAATAATTGCAAAATGCCTTCCCATGGAGATGATAGGTACGGTCTAGGTTAAAATATTCATGTTAAAGCAAATTTTCCTGGTATTAGCTATAGGCTTTATTCTGGATAATTTTTGGTCTTAGTTTCCTTCAATTATTCCTGCTGAATCCCTTTAGCACGTTCCATGCCTCTGGACCCCACATGCTCTGAATCTTATGAAAACCCAAAATTTAGCTCCAAGGAGCCACAATGGTTTAATATTCCATGGTCTTCTCTCTCTTTGCCTCATGTTGTAGGTATTTATAATACAGGCTTAAAAAGGCAACGAGACAGCTGGAAAAAGTTTTCCTGCCTTTATTTAGCAGTTGTTTCATAAAGCAGGAAAATAGTATCATTTCCATGATTGATGATATTTAGTCTCTGTGTTAGCATCAAGATGTCAGTGGATTTGTAGAAATAAAAGATTGTTGGCAATACTGTGTGCTCTTTGATTTACAAATCAAAACAGTTTAAAGTGGAAGGTTAGTCAAATATAGCAAATCTAAGAAGACTGATACAAGAATTAGTGACAGGATCATTGAGTTAACTAAATCTTTCTCCTTGATCAAGTTTTAGACAGGCTCCTCTGAACCATCTTTTGACTAAGCCCAGTCCTTGGTCGCTATCCTTAACCTTCCCAGTCAGTTGTAGTGGAGGGGAACAGAATACATGACCCCCAAATGTGCCATCTTGGCATGTGCGATATTTTGAGTTGAAGGCAATCAAGATCTGGTGGACTCAAGAAAAACTTTTCCTCTTGTTAACTACATAAAATAATCTGGACAGGGGACCTGGCTTAGAAAGAAGGCTATTAGCAGAGATAACTTGGATCTGAGTGGCTTATCTGCATAAAAGGGCAAATATCTGCTCTTCTTACTATCCTGTGAATTACCCTCCTCCCCTTTGAATTCCCAGGTCCCTATTCCTTTTCTTAGGTCTGGATGGTATATAAGCCTCAAATGTACAACTTGCCCTTGGGGCTCACATTTTTATGGGGTTCTTTTACATAGAATATTAACTTTTTTATTTTCCTGTTAATTTATCTCATGTCAATTTAGATATTAGACCTGCCAAAGAACATAAAAGAGTAGGAGGAAAATATTTCTACCCCACGAGGTAGATCTTGCTCTGTCAATTTCATGAAACTCTCCCCAATCTTGTTATCTGATCACATTTGAGATATGTTCAAATTCTGAATCCCTACCCTTGATGTTAACTCACACTGGCCAGCGTTCAGCAAGAATTCTATTAAACTGGTTTTAACAAGAATCCTCCTGCTCTTGATGTTTGCTTCTAGTAATTTTCCATTGATCTACCCTTCTTCCCCACCCCCCACACACACTGCTTCTTGGCTATAAGTCCACAACTGTCTTTTTTTTTTTAATGAACATAAGTGGGGTCGGGGGACAATGGAGGGATAAGGACACATATGTAATGCCTTAATTAATAAAGAAAAATATAGTTTTATTGATTTCAGAGAGGAAGGGAGAGGGTCAGAGAGATAGAAACATCAATGATGAGAAAGTATCATTGATTGGCTGACTCCAGCACATAATGTGCCCTTGACCGAAATTGAAGCCTGGGACCCTTCAGTCTTCAGGCTAACACTCTATCCACTGAGCCAAACCAGCTAGAGCCACTGCTGTCTTTACTATATTCAAAGTTGAGTCCCATCTCTCTCCCCTATTGCCATAATCTTGACACCTATTGCAGTAGCCCTGAATAGTCTTCCCTAATGCTTTCTAAAATCAAATCAAAACTACTAAGCATGTATTTGCTCCCTCTACCTCCAAAGCACTTGTCAAAACAATGCAATGAATAGAGGCATGTGTACTGAATATACTCAATTTATCCTAATAATATTGCTAATAATGAAGTTTCTCATGTAATTTTCCCTATTAGGACCTCTCTTCACATTGTTTCTTCTGCCTTGAATATCTTTCTCTCTCTTAGCATGTGGTTGACTCTATCTCTGAGGCTCTATTTCAGCTTAATTTAACTATCTCAGCAATTAGTTCCTGATGAGCTTGTCTAAATAATGTCCAACCTTATTTGTTATCACTATACCTATATGAAATTTAGAATAATTAATAGGTCTACATGTACCTCTTCATTTAAAAGTTTATTGCTTCCCCCTTCCCTTTAAATATGTTGTAGTCATTAATTAAAAACAATTTTTAAACCCATACCTTCTACTCCCTCACCTTTGGCAACCACCAGCTTTCTCTGTAACTATGGGTTTGTTTCTGTCTTTCTGTTTATTCATTTGCTCTTTATTTTTAGTTTTAGATTCCACATATAAGTGAAGTCATACAGTATTTTTCTTTCTCTGTATGACTTATTTCACTTAGTATAATATCCTTTAAGTCTATTTATGTTGTCACATAATAGCAACATAAATAGATGGCAAGATTTCATTATTTTTCATTGCTGAGTAATATTCCATTGCATGCACACACAGTTGTGTGTGTGTGTGTATACACATCACATCTTCTTTATCCATTCATCTATTGAAACATACCTGTATACTTCCACATTTTTATTAGTATAAGTAATGTTGCAATAAACATAGGGGTGCATATCAAACCTATATTTTTGAATTAGTGTTTTTGTTTTCTCTGCATAAATATACATTTGCAAAATTGCTGGGTCATATGGAAGTTTATTTTTATTTTATTTTTTTTGAGAATTATCCATACTGTTTTCCATAGTGTCTGCATCAATTTATAATTCCTCAATAATCCACAAGTGTTCTCTTTTCTCTACATCCTCATAAGCATTTGTTTGTTGATTGTTTTTATGCTAGCAATTCTAATAATTCTAATTCTAATAGGTGTGAGGTGATATCTCATTTTTATTTTGATTTATATATCCTTGATGATTAGTAATGGTGAACATCTTTTTGTATGTTTGTTTGCCATTTTTATGTCTTCTTTAGAAAATAACTATTCGGTTCTCAGAACATTTTAAAATTGCACTGTTTAGAATTTTTGGGTGTTTCTTTGTTGTCGTTGTTTTGTTTTGTTTTTGGTATTAAGTTGTATGAATTCCTTATATATTTTGAATATTAATCCCTAGTCAGATGTATCATTTTCAGATATATTCTCCTAGTTAGTAGGTTGTGTTTTTGTTTTGTTGATGGTTTTCTTTGGTATGCAAAACATTTTAGTTTGATGTAGTACCATTTGTTTATTTTTTCTTTGTTCCCCTTGTTTGAGGAGACATCTTCAAAAAAATCATTGCTAAGATCAATGTCAAAGACTTTATTGTCTATGTTTTCTTCTAGGAATTTTATGGGTTTCACTATTAAACTCACTAATTTATACCTAAATAATGATAATATTTTCATGATTTATTTTAATGAATATTTTAAAAATATTGTACTATTATTATTATCTGAGTATAAGTCACTGAATAAAATATTATATTTAACACCATATTGTGCAAATTACACACTGGCTCCAGTTCCTCCCAAAAAATCTAAGTCTAATTTATGTTATTGTGGCTACAAAGCAGAGTACAAAGTTTAAGAAACTTGCAAAAGATCATATGAATAGCATGTGGTAGAGTTGAGAATTAAAGGCAAATCTTTTTGGTTACAGAGCCCATGTACTTATCCAATCTATGAAAACATCTTTAAGAGAACTGGTTAATTACTTTCTGATAAACTGGAGATGTGTGAATACCCATTTGTTCTTTCTGCTATTCATCCTATCAGTATTTGCTATTGATATGGGTGTAAAACAAAAATTTCCTGTAAAAGGAATAGCATGCTACTTTTTCCCTTTACAACGTTTCCTCTAAGGCTAGCTCAGGCATATTGCATAACTAAATGGCCCAATGGCTGGCTCTCACTGATAAAAAAAAAAAAAAAAAAAAAAAAAAAAAAAAAAAAAAAAAAAAAAAAAAATTCTTTTTTTTTTTTAACTGGTATCTTTATTTTTTTTAATAAGTTTTTATTGTTCATATTATTACAAATGTTCCTTTCCCCCCCCACCATTGCTCTCCTCCACCAGGTTCCCACCCCACCCTCTTCCCTTTCCCCACTCCCCATTGTCCTCATCAGTAGGTACACAGTTTATGTTCAGTCTCTTCCCACATCCCCCTCTCCCCTTTTCCCCAAGAATCGTCAGTTCACTCCCCTTCCATACCTCTGATTCTATTATATTCAACAGTTAATATTGTTCATCAGATTTTTTTAATTTCCTTGGTTTTTAGATTCACTTCTTGATAGTTACGTATTTGTTGTTCATAATTTTTATCTTTATTTACTTTCTCTTCTGAAAGAACCCCCTCCAGCAATTCATATAATTCTGGTTTGGTGTTGATGAACTCCTTTAGCTTTTTTTTATTAGTGAAGCTCTTTATCTGACCTTCGATTCTGAGTGATAGCTTTGCTGGATAGATTATCTTTGGCTGTAGGTTCTTACTATTCATCACCTTGAATATTTCTTGCCATTCCCGTCTGGCCTGCATGGTTTCTGTTGAGAAGTCAGCTGACAATCGTATAGGTGCTCCTTTATAGGTAACTACCTTCTTTGCTCTTGCTGCTTTTAATATTCTCTCTTTGTCTTTTGCTCTTGGAATTTTAATTATGATGTGTCTTGGTGTGGTCCTCTTTGGATTCCTTTTGTTTGGAGTTCTGTGCGCTTCCTGGACTTGTAAGTCTAATTCTTTCACCAGGTGGGGGAAGTTTTCTGTCACTATTTCTTTCAGTATGTTTTCAATATCTTGCTCTCTCTCATCTTCTGGGACCCCCATAATTCTGATGTTGGTTCGCTTGAAGTTGTCCCAGAGGTTTCTTACATTATTTTCAATTTTCTGGATTCTCTTGCCTTTTAGCTTCTGTGGAGGAGTGTCTTCTGGTTCTTTATGTTCCAAATCTTTTACTTGATTCTTGGGTTCTTCCATTCTGTTTTTAGGACTCTGTATAATATTTTTTATTTCAGACAATGTTTCTTTATTTCTTGTTGATCCCTTATCATTTCTTGTTGATCCCTTATCATTTCTTGTTGACTCCTTATTAATTGTAGTTGATCTCTTTTCATATCCTCATAGGTCTCATCCATCTTTTCTAGGAAATTCTTGAAAAACCTTATAAGCGTAGATTTGAACTCTATATCCAGTCGCTTTTTGTCCTCCATTTCTTTCGTTTGTGATCTATTTCGTTGTCGCATTTCGCAGTTACAGATGGGAAGGGATTTCAGGGTGGAGCCTACAGCCTTGGCTTCTGTCAGCCCCGCCCTATGCGGCTCCTGCGCCTCAGGGTCCTTCAGTACTCGCTGCAAAGCGCCTCTGAGAGATAGGTGCCCTCGATTTTCGCCTGCTGCCAAACAGTCTATGCTCTCCCCCAATGAGCCCGGTATTGGGGTTCAGTTCAGTTGGAAGTGGAGTTGGAGGTGGCATTCAGAGCAGACTGGAGCCCCAGTCTCCTTCCGGCCAGGGCAATCCCGCGGCACAGCCGACTGTCCCTTCTCTGTACGCAATGTGCGCGCTGCCGGGACCTCCTTTCGCTGCTTCCCCGGGGTTCAGCCTTACAGCCCAGCTCCCTATGGATGAGCCTAGGTCCCCGGGGTCTGGCCTAGAACTGGGGTTCAGAGCAGTCAGAACTGGGGCCCAACATAGTCGGAGTTTTATCTCCTTCCTGCTAGGGAACGCCAGCCAGGCACTCAGCCTCCCTCCTCTCCGGCTCTGTCCTTTCTGCGCGCCGCGTGTCTCTGTACCTTGGGCTTTTACAGCTCCTCCGCGCTTCCTTCTGGTTTTCTCCTTGCTTCTCCTTGTAGAATTTCCAGTCAGTCGACATTCCTGTAGTTCTGGGTAATGTCCATTTTATATTTTAGTTGTATTTTATTGAAATTGTTGTGTGCGGCTGCGGCTAGGTGTTTACCTGGGCGCAGCCATCTTGGATCCCTAAAAAAAAAAAAAAATTCTTATAAAGGCCAGATGAGGTTAGAAATCTATAAACATGCAGTTTAGAATTAAAAGGGAAAACATAATTTTCATTTTTGTCCTTCGATTGTAAATATTCTTATGCCAACAATAAACATAGAATAGTCCAGAATAGCATAAAAGAATGCTAGATACTTTAGGAGAAAATAAACTATATAGGGTTTTGATATTTAAAGGAACCAGACATTCCTAAGATGTGATACTTTCCTTATCAGCTATCCACTTTAAAGGGTTGGGCATGTAACTCAGAATCACTTGCAGTTAATTGTCCACATCACTGTGCATGGATTATCTTTGATATGCTGTATTTATTCAGTGTCTTCTTCATTAAAAGGGAAAAGTGACTTCAGATATCTTCTTATACTCTTGATTATACGAGTATAGTGAAATCAACCCTGACATGAGTTTGCATCCACTTTGACCTCTAACATGCAGAGTTTAGAAGGAAAAGTTAAATAGAAAAAAAGCTATTTCACTTTCCTCCAGGAAAATATTCATTGAAAAGGAGAAGATTTGCCAACCTAAAATAGGTCTTGAACTTTTTTTTTTAAGAAACTGCAGACACAGAAGAAGCTCTGAAAACCTGAGTGGAAGTTACCCTTTTGTCAGAGACATTTACATTTATAAGGGAAATTTCCATTTGTAAGGGTGTCTCCCTCACTGTATCTGGAAGAATAGGATGACTAAATTTTAGAAACTCTTTTTGATAGAGAAGGCAAAGACTTAAATCTGCATATAATACAAGTGAATTAAGGTGAACGTTTTAGCTCATGGGTCAGCAAACTTTTCATGTAAAAGACCAGATACTGAATATTTTCAGCTTAGCAGGCCATATAGTCTTTATGGCAACTATTCAACACTGGTAATAGTTTTTTTTGTTTGTTTGTTTGTTTGTTTGTTTGTTTGTTTTGTTTTGTTTTTACAGTTAAAAGGATCCATAGACAATCGTAATGACTGAGCATGACTTGTTACAATAAAACTTTATTTGTGGATACTGAAATATGAATTTCATATAGTTACCATGTCATAAAATATTTAATATTTTCAACCCTTTAAAATGTAAAAAAAAAATTAGGCTTATGAGCTATAATTAGCACACAGATTGTCATGTGCTCATTACCTCAGAACTCTCAGTAACTCAGGAAATTAAGAGCCAATGAGGTTTTAAAAAAAGGAAGAGAAAAGAGAGAAGGAAAGGAAAGGAAGAACATACCATCATCCTAAATAATTGG
This sequence comes from Pipistrellus hanaki, assembly GCF_964339955.1. Taxonomy (NCBI): domain Eukaryota; kingdom Metazoa; phylum Chordata; class Mammalia; order Chiroptera; family Vespertilionidae; genus Pipistrellus; species Pipistrellus hanaki. The sequence continues at coordinate 89,858,644 of NC_140524.1, forward strand.
GGAGGGGAATTTGAAAGTGGTTTAGCGCATTGCTTCCTCTGAGAAAGCAAACACATTCTCTCCTACAGACCAGACTTACCCTTGTGCCATCTTTGTGAGATTTAGAAAAATAACCATCTTCTCAGGTGAAACCATAGGCTCTCACACTGAACTCCAAGAGGATTTCAGCATTACTTGCCCCAATGCCTAATACTTTTGGTCAAGGTTCATCTTGCACAACTATTCATGGTGGCCCTTATTGTCTCATCACCTTTTTTGTTTTTTACTTCTCATTTGTGTTTGAAAGAAACTCTATTTCACCTAACAAATCTACCATAAGCAGAACATTAAGTATATGGCATCTTTATTTTCTGTCTAGCAACAACCATTAGCCATCATTAATAAAGGCTTGGGCCAACAAAAATATAAATACTACATTGTTTTCTTTTACTTCCAATTCGCTCATTCTTGAGCGAAAAAATATGCTCAACTCCTTTTTGCTAAGCTGACATGAAAGGTTAATTGAGGTCAGTTTACAGTTAAAAGAATGAATGCTAACAGACTTATGGGAGCTCCCTTGTAGATAACTGTCTTCCTCTTGGTACTTTTAAGATTCTCTCTTTGTCTTTAACCTTTGCCATTTTAATTCTGATTTGTCTTGATGTGGGCCTCCTTGAGTTCATCTTATTTGGGACTTTCTAAGCTTCCTGGATTTGTATGTCTTTTTCTTTGTCAGATTAGGGAAGTTTTTAGTCATTATTTCTTTAAAGAGGTTCTCAATCTTTTGCTCTCTTCTCCTTCTGATATCCTTACAATATGAATGTTGTTATGCTTTATATTGTCCCAAATGTCCCTTAAACTATTCTTTTAAATTTTTATTTTTTCCTTTTGCTATTATGTTTTTGTCTACCATGTCTTCCAAATCTCTAATTCAGTTCTTGCTTTATCCAACCTACCATTTGTACCTTCTAGTAATCTTCATTTCAGATATTGTATTCTTCATTTCTGATTGGTTTTTTTTATGGTTTCTATGTGTGGTATTTTTTTCATGCTGTTGAGCATCCTTATAATCATTTCTTTGTTAATCCTTAAGCAAGGATATTTTTTCTATTGATTTTTAGAGAGTGGAAAAGAGAGGAAGAGACAGAGAGAGAAACTTCAATGTGAGAGACATACATCAATTGGTTGCCTTCCATATGCACCCCAACCAGGGCTGAGGCTCCAGTCTGCAACCAAGGTACGTGCCCTTGATCAGAACCAAAGCCACAAACCTGCAGTCCAAGGGTCGACATTCTAACTACTGAACCAAACCAGATAGGGCTAATCATTTCTTTGAACTTTATTTCTGATAAATTGCTTGCCTCCATTCATTTAGCTCTTTTCCTGGAGATTGCTACTGTTCTTTCATTTGGGGCATGTTTTTCTTCTTCCCATTTTGGCTTATATATGGTAATGGAAGGAGTCTTGACTTGGGGTGGTGAACATACAATAAAATATACAAATGATGCTTTATAGAATTGTACACCTGAAACCTATATAATTTTATTAACCAATGTCACCCAAATAAATTCAATAACAAAATTGAAAATGTAAAAAAAAATTGATTATACAGGAGGAATTGTCATTAAGAATAGCAACATGCTTCAAAAACTCAAATATAGCAAATAATAAGGAAAATGAAAATAAGAATGAACATGACTGAAGAAGAACTGAGCATCATACTTAAAGATTTGAATAAGTGGTACCATAGTGTAGATGGTTTACAGAAAGAGTTTCTATTAGTTTAACCTGTCAGCCATACATTATACTGGTTATCAAGATACCTTTCAAGTTTTTTCTTAGGACTTTATTATATACAGCTTGTTCAATGCATTTATATACTCCTTGTATTATAATTTGAAACACTGGAGCCTAAGAAAATTTAATTTAATTATTTTATCTTTAACATAAATTTCCCAATGTTTATTTCTTTAATGGAGCCTAAAATATTTTGACATCCTTTGCTTCTTCCATTCTTGAAGTTCTATGATTGTAAAACAAAAGTAGTGGCTCATGGTTATTTAGAGGAGTTTCACAGAATTTTTTATTCTAGTAGATCTTCCTTCAAAAATTTCCCCCTATTCAAATATGTAACTTTGGAAAGGTTACATATATCTGTTAAGCTATAAATTGTTTTAAAAAATATTTTATTTTTTTAAAATATATTTTATTGATTTTTTACAGAGAGGAAGGGAGAGAGATAGAGAGCTAGAAACATCGATGAGAGAGAAACATCGACCAGCTGCCTCTTGCACATCCCCTACTGGGGATGTGCCCGCAACCAATGTACATGCCCTTTACCGGAATCGAACCCGGGACCTTTCAGTCCGCAGACCGACGCTCTACCACTGAGCCAAACCGGTTTCGGCTAAAAAATATTTTATTGATTTTTTATAGAGAGGAAGGGAGAAAGAGAGAGAGTTAGAAACATTGATGAAAGAGATATATCAAGCAGCTGCCTCCTGCACACCCCCTACAGGGGATGTGCCTACAACCAAGGTACATGCCCTTGACTGGAATCAAACCTGGGACCTTGGAGTCCGCATGCCAATGCTCTATCCACTGAGCCAAACCAGTTAGGGAAAGTTATAAATTCTTCATAAGTAAAGTAGGAATCATAAATCACAACTATTTGAGGGGAGAGGGGAGTTAGATTTAGTCAAAATAAAAATTAAATTGCTTGGCTGGTATGCTCAGTGGTTAAGCATCAGCCTATGAACCAGGAGGTCAGGGTTCAGTTTCCAGTCAGGGCCCAGGCAAGCTCAATCCCCAGTAGGAGCAGTGCAGGAGGCAGCTGATTATTAATTCTCTCTCATCATTGATGTTTCTATCTTTCTCTCTCTCCCACTCCCTTCCTCTATGAAATCAATAAAAACATATTTTAGAAATAAGGATTAAATTATCGATAAAGTTGTTAAAATCTAATGAAGAGATTAATGATTGTTGCACAAATTTACTGTGAATTTTCAAATCATTATATAAGGATAGGCATTTATTATAGTATAATTGAATTTTTTGCTTGAATTATTGATAATGTTTTTAGTGCTCCTATATGTAATGTGCCTGGCATTTATGCTTTGGGAATTCAAACACTATTCATTGGATTAATGTCACAACAATAATGTACAATAAGACTTTGCATGGTAAAGAAAAGTTAATTTGTGAAAATAAATTTTAAGGAAATGGACAATTTCACTAATGGGAAGAACTATTTTTTAGAAAAAGAGTTGTTTCCAAATTAAATTAAGATGAACAAGTGAGCTGCCAAACTATATCTTAGATTAACTGAAAACTGGCATTTTGTTTCAAATTCAGATACTGAAAAATTCACAAATCTCTCATTTAAAGATATCACACTACTTAAAACTTTGACTCAATAGACCATTTATTAACACATTGCTTCTCTTGGGTTCATCTTGTTTGGGACTCTCTAAGCTTCCTGGATTTGTATGTCTTTTTCTTACATATGTGAACTAAACTGTATGATTCAAAGTGGTTTTTCAAATAGGCACATATTACAATGATTTTTAGTAGAGGTGAGCAATAGAAAAAGTCTATAGAAAAAAATCTTAGTAGACATTTCTTATTAAATTAAAATCTAGTCAATAAAAGATAGAAATATAAAAATATTATCCCCTGCATTTAGATGTCTTATTATGTATATTTATGTGGTTATTTTTATCTGCAAAATACAGCCAGAAATAAATTATTTCAAAAAATGTGAGTGAAAATCCAGGGTTGTTGAAAGTTATTATTTAAAGTTTACATGTATAAAACAAGTTTATTTTTATGTAACCTGTATAAAAATAATACAAAATAGTTTTGGAAATCATTAAATTGTACTAACTATTTTTCAGAGTTCAGGAAAAGTGACAGAGCAGTACTTAGAGCACCCAAAAAAATATTTTCACATTCTTTTATTTTATGGTTCTACTTTTATTATTTACATAGAAGAATTCAAAGAAACTTAGGTATCATGAGGTATAACATTTTAGCCAGCTAAAACATGGTTAAAAGTAGGAGCTGTTGTAAAATGTGAATTAAAGCCATTTGCTGATTACCTATTTACTATCAGACTATTTGAAAAATAATAACAGATTATGAGATAAATGACTGTGCTTTGTTCACTTATGTATTACAAATGTCCATAATAGTTCCTGGTACATGGTTAGTACTTAATAAATATTTGATGAATTAACTGAAGGATGAGGTGAGCAGTCAATTACATATATAATTTTGTTTCTTTATAGTCAGTGATTAAGGATTATATGGCAATGGTTTAAATAACTAAATATTCACCAAGAGGAATGCTTCAAAAAACAAACCCAAACATATATGTTGATGTTAGGTGAGAAGTTTTTCATTTAAATTGGTTTATACAACAAATAATAATTGCCTGCCTACTATGTACCAGGAAAACCTAGATTATAGTTTCTAGAAAATAAGGTCTGATCTCAAATTATCCTAATATCCCCAGAACTTTCCACAACCAGAGCCTGGGTAATTTTTATTGGATAAGCATATTCAAATATGTAATTTACCTGGGGTCAGCCCTTTTTCATTCAAACCTAGTCATCTTTTCATTATAGCATATTTGCCAAAGAATTAGCTATTTTGGAAATCTGGTTGGTGTAGGTGCTCTGAACTCTGTGAGGATATATATCATAGAAATGAATGTATGGTTGAGCCAAGTTCTTTAGCTATCTATGTAAGTTCAGAAGCTGTCAGGATAAAATGCAGAAATATAACTTGAGCATCCCTCAAGTGTTTCTTGGAACGACACCTTGGAAATATCACCCTGAGCCAAGTAAAGGCCAAAAGGCCTGTGTTCTCTCTCAATGTACAGCATGAAGGCACAAACCTGAGTGGTCTTTGTGGTATGATTAATACTGCATATAATTTCTGCAACCATTGGGTGTTTTCTGAGTTAATCTGTAGCTAGCTGATTCAGCTTGGCCAGTTCTTCTAATTTTCCCTTAAATGTCCTGAGAAAGAGCAACTCAAAATGCATGAAAAAGTAGAGATCACAGAATACCAATGGAGGTCAGCCTGAATGCTTGTTCCATTTAGCAGTGGCCCAGAGGAGAGCCCTATTCACAAAAGATCACTTCCTCCACCCCTCAGACTTCCAGGATCAAGTCCAAGGAACTTAACCTGGCCTCTTATCTGTCTTCATGGGACTTACTCTAATCTACAATAGGGTCATATCAACCATTGTTGTTTGTTAATATCTGTGAGAAGTATTGAGTTAATTTCTGACAGCAATCCCAGGTAAAAACAATAATTATTGTATTGAGTAGATAATGGAGTCCCTGAAAACCTTACTGATTAGTTGAGCCATTGACAATACCATTGAACTCTAACCCCTAGGTCATTTTAATATTTTGAAAAATAGATGGGCAATTCACGGTCCATATTGATCAGTCACCCAATCTTTACAACATTCTAATTATCAGCTGCAGATAGACTTGCATATAGGCACAACTTTAAAAATGTTTTTTTTCTTTCTTGTGGCTTCCTTTGGCAATAATATTGATGACACTTCATTCTCCCTGACATTCCATTTCTCTAGGTGTTAGTGCCAAAGATTCAATCTTCAGTATAGACTGCCATCCCCAGAAGTCTTATATTACCATCCTCATCAATACTTATTTTCTTGCCTTTTTACAGACTACAATGTATTATCCAATACATTGCTTTCACAGTAGATTCAGGTGAAAATGTAACATTCGTTGAGAGCATTTCAGGTTAAAATATTCATACAGGAGCAATAAACCAGGTGAAGTATTTTCACTATTTATTTACAAACAACAATAAGTTTATATGCTTGTACATTCTAGACAATGATATAAGAGGAAGGAAATTATAGGATGAATTCTTACTTAAAATGTATGCATATAAATGTACCTTTGTATAACCATATGTATTGTTACATATTTTGAGAAATTTTAAAGGCTTATGTGTAACAATTTATACCAATACAAATGAGATTTTGGAAATTGTTCTGTATTTACAGATGTGTATCTGCTTGTCTCCATTTAAAAAAATGAAGGCTTTTGCCCTAGCTGATTTGGCTCCGTGGATAGAGCATCGGCCTGTGGACCGAAGGGTCCTGGGTTTGATTCTGATCAAAGGCATATGCCTTGGTTGCAAGCTCCATCCCCAGTGGGGGGGCGTGCAGGAGGCAGCCAATCAATGATTCTCTCTCATCATTGATGTTTCTATCACTCCCTCTCCTTTCCTCTCTGAAATCAATAAAATCTATTTTTTTAAAATGAAAGCTTTTAAACATTTGTGAAAATAGACTTTAAAAATATTCCCAATTATACGAAATTCTATCAAAATGTTGTTCCTAAACCAAGTTGTCAGGGAATCGTAATTTTTATTGTTTCTTCTAACCTTAAAAAACAAGTATCAAGAGCTTTATCAACACATCAAGATAAGCTGATATAGTGATGCATTCAAAACATAAATGGGTTCACCCACTGAAGGTGACATTTTTTAGTATTTGTTTTAGGAATGGGAAATCTCACTTGGCAACATTTATGGAATGCATACTTATCAGGGCAATATTCTTAAGTAATACTGCTGTAAGGAAGATTTAAACCCAAATATTCATATTATCTTTTAAAATAAAGATTTTTATACAAACTTCTCCACCCTTCATTCCCATCTCAATAAAGTGTTGAGTCCAACAATATTTTTATACTCATTCTTTATAATCTTGACTGTTCGTATTTTTGTTGACCAGTATAGTTTAATGCATTTCAACAGTTTGGTGGCTGATTTATCTCTAAAAAAAAGTATTTTCCTTATGAATAATTCAAACCTTTGCTGGTTATAAAGTTACATGTTTGGCTCCCTCCACAGCCAACTGCTTCTTTCAAGTAGCAGATTCCAAACCATGAATTTATATCATGGGTCTGACATCTGGGAGGAAAATAAAACCCAAGATTTGTTTTAAAGGAACTTTCATTTTCTCTTCCCAGGTGTCAGGATTTGCTTGTTATTGTTGTTCATCAGAAAATAACATAGTTAAGATTTTCTCCAGATTCTGTGTTCTGGGCTTTTTGTGTGTGCTGAAGTTTAAAAAGGAACAAAACAGGAATAGAGTGCTATAAATAAAACACTCAGGATTGAGAACATCTGCAAAATTTGGACAAGAAGAATATATGTATATTTTTGTCCCATGTAGAGAAAACAACTGCTAATTTTCACAATATATGATTCTATTAACTTCTTGGGATGTATTTTGAAAATTGATTTTGCATAGGACAGATATATTTGTTCTTACTTTCAAGGCATACTATATTTTAATCATTTTAAAGATATTTTGGTGAGCATTCAAACTTATGTAAACTTTCAAATTCATATTTAAGTGTCCCCAAATTAATTTTACATTTTTCAAATTTGAAAGAATATATACAATTAACTTAAACTGTTTTCATGTATACATATTGTTTAGTATTTATTTTTCATAGAATAAATAAATGAAGAAGTAGTTCTTTTTTAACAATATATATTTTAAACTTCCATCACATTCTTTGAATATTTTCCTACTGTCTAATCTACTTTACTCAATTTACTTTTTTTGTTTTGTTTTATTTATTTATTTTTAAATTTTTATTTTATTATTTAAAGTATTACAAATAGTAACACACATGTCTCCTTTTTTCCCCATTGACTTTCCCCTGGCCTCCCCTACGCCCCTGGCACCTGCCCTCATCAACCCCCCTCCAGTGTCTTGTGTCCATTGGTAATGCTTATATGTATGTGTACAAGTCCTTTGGTTGATCTCCAATTTATTTTTAGAAACATATTAAAATTTCTATTTGCATACATAATATATTCCACCATTTTCCTCTTTCAATATCTATTTATCAAGTAGAGCAGAAATTATGTTCATCCCATTAGGGAGATCTGATATTGACTCAGGCTTCAACCAAAGTGTGGGACTGCATGCTATATAATAGTACTGACACTGTGGAGCCTTTTTAGGGTCACTGTGGGTAGCATAGTTTTATCTTAATTTTGCCTTTAGCTGTTCTTTAAAATGTCCTATGCCTGGACTGACCAGGAGACCCCGAGTGATGGATGAGTGATTACTTTGACAAAGGATTGCTGTGAAAGAGAAGGATAAGGGACTGCCTGACTAAAGGAATCTGACAGTCTCGATTGCCTGACTTGTTAGGCTTTTATTGTAAGAGCAATTTGAGATAAAGTTTATCTTTTAGGTACAATCAACTGGGTAAGTAATTTTGGGAGGACACAAGTGTTTGTAATGTCCTTTAAGCAAGGACACCAAAAGATTAAGCATAAGGATTCCAGTAAACACCTGGGGGTCTGCTCCTGCACAAACTTGTTTGGAAAGGCCAGGGAATAATTAGGAGTGCCGCCTTCAACACTCCCCTAAGTCGTAATTCCGATACACAGGCAGGCCACCTTCAGCACACTTCCCTTTTCTCAGAATGTCCTCCTTACAACTTTCCAACCAAGTCGTGTGTGCTCCCCAACAGTTCTACATTTGTACATCAATGAGAATAAGAAATAATGAGTAATAAGGTTTGAGCTATACTAATGTTTTATGCTAGAATTTATTTCTTCTGACTAATGTAGCATATTTCCTATTTACTTCTACCTTTATAATACAATATATAATTCAATATTAGAAAGTGCAGGTGGATTTGTTAACTTTAAAGCAATTGTGGCAAAAAAAAAATAGTCAAAAAGACTATATTCACTCCTATTTTTAGGCAAGGGTTTTTGATTGTTTGGTTTTAGATTTTTAACAGTTTGACGCCTTTTCTATTTTATACAGTTTTTAACTGCAGAAGATTTTAACTGTATAACAAAACTGACTTACTTCCTCGGGACACAACCCAATTCTCTTCTCTCTATTACACTTGACGAAAGTAATGCTTTTGTTCCATATCTGTGGAATGGAGCCATGAAAAGTGTTCATTACACTAAGATGTAATCATTATTGATGGTCTTCTTTTTAGCCCCTGAAGATTAATTCTTGATAGGTTTCTATTATGGGTACCCCTTTATGGCCTATATTATACTAAAATGGTGTATAAGGACCCCCAAACTGTGACTATATGTGTGCGTGCATTTGTGGTTCTTGTGTCACATAGTGAAAACTATTTTCACCCGTGGGAAAAAAAAACCCACAACTTTAAAAAACACAAAACAAATAATCAAAACAAACAAAACAAAATAAACCTTATTCACATTTTAGTTAGGAAGAAAAAAGTGGGCTAAAGGAGAAATCTTCTTGCACAGCAAAAGAATCCATCAACAAAATTAAAGGAGACCCCACTGTATTAGAGAACATATTTGTCAATGATACATGATAAGGGGTTAATTTTCAAAATATATAAGGAACTCATACAACTTAACAAAGGGAAGACAAATAATCCAATTTTTAAAATAGGCAAAGAACCTAGATACTTCTCGAAAGGGGACATACAGAAGGCCAAGAGGCAAATGAAAAAAATGCCCAACATGACTAATCATCTGAGAGATGCAAACCAAAACAACAATGAGATATCACCTCATACCTGTCAGAATGGCTATCATCAAAAAATCAACAAATGACAAAGTGCTGACAAGGATTCGGAGAAAAAAGAACCCTTTTGCACTGCTGATGGGAATGCAGACTGGTGCAGCCACTGTGGAGAACAATATGGCATTTTCTCAAAATACTAAAAACGGAACTGCTGTTTGATACAAAGACCCCACCTTCTAGGAATATATCCGAAGAACCTCAAAACACCAGAAAGAATATATGCACCCTATTTTCATAGTAGCACAATTTACAATAGCTAAGATCTGGAAACATCCCAAGTGCCCATCAGTAGATGGGTGTATAAAAAGCTGTGGTACATCTATGCCAAGGAATACTATGCAGCAGTAAAAAAGAAGGATTTCACCAGGCAGTGTGACTCAGTGGTTGAGTATCCATCCATGAAAAGAAAGGTCACCAGTTCAATGCCTGGTCAGGGGACATGCCCAGGTTGTGGGTTCAATCCCCATTAGGGGGGGTGTAGGAAGCAGCACATCGATGATAGTTCTCTCTCATTGATGTTTCTATTTATCCCTCTTCCTTCCTCTCTCTCTAAAAATAATTAAAAACATTTTTTAAAAGGATCTATTACCCGTTGAGATAGCATGGAGGGACCTGGAGAATATTAGGCTAAGTGAAATAAGCCAGTCAGAGAAAAATAAGTATCACATGATCTCATTTATATGTAGAATATAATGAACAAAATAAACTGATGAGCAAAATAGATCCAAGGACATAGCAACATGGAATAGACTGTTGAATCTCCTAGGGAAGGTGTTTGGGTGGAAGAGATTAACCAAAGAATTTATATGCATGTATAAATGGGCACAGATGATAGTGTGGTGAAGACCTGGGAAGTGTATGGTGAAGGGGATCAATGGGGGAGGAGAAGATATCTGTAATATTTTCAACAATAAAGAGTTTAAAAATATATATGGTGTGTTTTCACAAAATATATTAACAATCAATATTACTTGAAGTAAACCACATTTTTGGAATATTAAATCAGCCACTTGTGACAGTATTTGAAGTTAGAAAATTGAACAATTATGCAAGTGTGATTTCTATCAGGCAATGAAGGAAATGAGACACTTTAATTACCTTTATTCTTGAGTGCAAAAATAAAGTACAAATATTCTTTTTTATTTCAAATAAATGGCATTGTGTTTTGCCTTCTCTCACCATCTCTTCTTATGACAGAATTTCCTTAATTACTGGTAACCATAGTGCCATGGTCTGCAAACTGTGATTCGTGAGCCACATGTGGCTCATCGGCCGTTGAGTGTGGCTCTTCCACAAAATACCATGGCCTGGGCGAATCTATTTTGAAGAAGTGGAGTTTGAAGTTTAAGTTTAAAAAATTTGGCACCCAAAAGAAATTTTAATCATTGTACTGTTGATATTTGGCTCAACGACTGGAAATGAGTTTGCTGGTCACTTCCATAGTGGGATAGTGGTGAGATCAGTGGTAAAAAGTTAACCTCCTGTGGCCCTCCACCCACAGCTGGCTAACCTCCCCTGACCCTGATCCACCCCGATTACCAGCCAGGCCGAAGGACCCCACCTGTTCACGAATTTGTGCAGTGGGCCTGAAGTTATTTATAAAAGAGAAAAATCATCACATTCACCTCATGTCTTGTTTTGTTTTGTGCCTCTAAGAATTAACTGAGGTAGTGTGTGTACAATACTCTAAAAAAATGTTTGGCATAAACTAGTAACAAGTGTGCAATAGCTATCAACTATTGTTATTGACATCTCTTTCTAACATTCTTTCAATGTTGTTTGACATATTTTAAAAAAAAAACTTCTCCTCCATATGTATTTATGCCACAGGAACTGTTTGTTGCTAGAAGCAAAAAAGGGACTAAATTTTTTAAATAGACTCTATTAGCAGGGTTTATAAATGTAAGGTTTAGTAAATAGCACACGAGTTTGCATTATCTGTTCCCTTTGGACATTAGGAATTAGTTGAAATTCTCAATATATTTTCTTGTTTGATTTGAACTATTAATTAAAGTACTAGTTCATTTTGGAAGACAATTTTAAGCATCTGGAATGGTCAAATTAGGGAAAAAAATTTGCTTTTTAGTTGCTGCCTATTTTCCTTACTTGAGGTGTTTATTTTGCATCTACAGAGACATTGCTAGGGGGGAAGTTCTTAATTCCTCTCCTGCCAATAATTATGTGATTATAAACAAGATAATTAGCATTTGCCTTATTTTCTACAGCATTAGTAGCAAAATAAATGTGAAGAACAGAAATGTTTTTCTACTTTGTGTCCTTCATATGTTGTTGCATTTGTGAGAAATCAGAACAATTACTAGTGAATTCAAAAACAATTATGGAGAAAACATTTCTGTATGTGTTAATGAATAACTTAAGTTGAGCTTTCTGAATAATTGAAATTTTGAATCCATCATTTTAGAAATATATATTAACTCTATTCTAATCCTCCAAACCAGCCTATACCAACCTCTGCTTGCCCAACCTCCCTCCTTTATGATTAAGTCAATTAAACAGAAAAATCATAAAAGTGTTCTTTTAGTTACTTTCATATGAGATAATGATGAGCAATGTGATCCCTCTGAAAAAGAGACTCTGGGAGTGAGCAAGGCTAGTGGGAAAAAGGGGCATTTTTACAATCTATTTTATTACAGGATATATATTTCCAATGATTGATGTACTCTTATTTCTACTTATAAAGACAAAATAACAAATAGTTACATTACTTGTTCTAATCTTGGAACTGAATATGTAATTAATATGTATCTTATTTGCTCTACTCACTTCAATCACTCAACGTCTACATCCATATAAAAAATGTATATTGAGGACTTACCATGTGGCAGAAAAAGGTACTTGGTTTCAAAAGTGCAGAGGAGGCAGAAATTCCCATTCTAGGGGACTTGCCACCTATAACAGGATTCAGGTATTAAGTCTTCACAGGACAGAGAAAGGGAAACTGCAATGACAACTCAGAAAGAAGCCTTAGCTCCTTCATTCAGGTAGGAGAAAGAGTGGAAGAGGAGAGAATAATCCAGGTAAAGCAATCCTATGTAATAAAAAAGTAATATTCAAATTAACCATCACTCTGCTATGCCCACAAGCCATGTCCACCAGCCAATCAGGAGAAAATATGCAAATAAACCCAACCAAGATGGCTATGGCCACAGAGAGCAGGAGGGAGGCTTGGGTTTCCCCAGCAATGGAGGAAGCCAAGTCTTCTACACACCCTGGCCTGACCAGGCCTCCACTTAAGGCTACAAAGTTTCAATTATAGAAGATACATAAATCCCAACAGAAATGGCTGCCACCATGGAGCAAGCAGAAGCCTTGGCTCTGCTCGAGGCTACAAAGTTTCAATAGTAGAAGATAAATAAACCCCAGATACCAGGGCCTTCACTTGGGTCGCCCAGGGGCATGGCCAGCCTGCAAACCACCACAGGCCCCTTGCCCAGGTTGCCCTATTCCCCAAGGGAACCCACACCCTGATCCAGGACACCCTTCAGGACAAACCAGCTGGCCCCCACACATGCAACCAGGCCTCTAGCCTATCTAATAAAAGACTAATATGCAGATTGGCCATCACTCCAACGCACAAGATGGCTGCCTCCATGTGGTCAAAGATCCTGCCCCTATGTGGACACAAAATGGCCACCACAAGATGGCCAGCAGGGGAGGACAGTTGGGAGGGACCAACCCTGCAAGGGAGGGCAGTTGGGGGTGACCAAGCCAGCAGAGGAGAGCAGTTGTGATTGATCAGGCCAGCAGGGGACAGCAGCTGGGAGGGACCAGGCCTGCAAGGAGGTCAGTTAGGAGCAAACAGGCTGGCAGGGGAGCAGTTAGGCATCAATCAGGCTGGCAAGGGAGTGGTTAGGGAGTGATCAGGCTGGCAGGCAGAAGAGGTTAGGAGCAATCAGGAAGGCAGTCAGGTGAGCAGTAGGGAGCGAGCAGTCCTGGATTGTGAGAGGGCAGACAGACATCCCTCAAGGGTCCTAGATTGGAGAGGGTACAGGCTGGGCTGAGGGACACCCCCCCCCCCCATGAACAAATTTCTTGCAGTGGGCCTCTAGTCCTATGTAATAAAGATATAATATGCAAATGGTCATTACGCTTCATGGCATAATAACTGACTATGTAATGACCAGATCAAGGATCCGCAGAAGGGTGGGGCAGTGTGCTACAAGCAGGTGGTGGAGAGCTACAGGAGGGGGCAGTGCAGCAAGCTATGAGGGGGGACAGAAGGTTGGAGGGAGCTACAGGAGGGCAGGGCTATGGGTGGAGAGCTAATGGAGGGCAGCAGGACAGTAAGCTATGAGGGGAGGCGGGGGAGCTACAGGAGGAGGGCAGGACAATGGGCAGAGAGCTACTGGAGAGCAGCAGTGAGCTACTAGTGAGCTACTAGTGCACGGATTCATGCACAGGGCAACTAGTTTAAACATAATGATTCAAAAATATGTACACTATAAGGAAAATAGCAGGATAAAATTGTGGATTGAAAGATCGATTGCTAGGGAATTATAATGCCAGAATACGGAGTTTAGATTTCAATTCCTCTATAATTAATAGTAGCATTAATTTAATTTCAACATATATTTAATCAATGACCACTATATATAACGCCAAGCATTGAGATAGATATGGCTTTAGCCTCCATGAAGCCTGCATTTTTATTTATAAAAATATTTTAAAGTTATAAAAGCTTCCATTTATTGAGTAGCTATTATGTTTCTAGGTAGTTTTAATCATAAGAACAAAATGAAGGTTGCTTTTAGTTTTATTGTATGTGAGCAAAAAGTACAGAACAGAGAGGTGGATGCCATTCCTACGGCCACATTACTTGTTCTTAGAAGTAACTCCAAGGGCCCTGTTGAGCCAATGACACTACATTGCCTGCAGCAGTTTGTTGTATGAAGGTCATTAGTAGAATCACAGTTTATAAATTTTATTTTGAAGAATTCACCAGTTTAAGGTTATAAATGTTAGAGGTGAAGAGAATTTAAAAATATATCTACTCTCTTATTTTCTTATGTGTGAGGTCCAATGATGTTAGGGGACCACTCTTGGTTAAAGAGATGGAGAATCTTGACACCAGGAAGGATCTTTTATCCCACACTTTACTATGTATATGAATCCAGTTATTTAAGCCCCCAGCCCTGGAGATACACTAGCAAGAGAAATGAACATAGATGCTGTGCTCATGAAGCTTAGAGTCTAGTTTAAGAGAAAAAGGTAGTTATTAGGGTAAAACAATTTTATGTTTTCCTATGAAAACCACTAACTTTTATCTTACACTCTAATTAGGAAGGGCAAGAATACCCTTGAAGTAAGATATTGTGATACACACTGAGTGGCCAGATTATTGTGATATCTGAATGCATAATAATGTGTATGAATTCGTGCATGGGTGGGGGTCTGGCCAGCCTGGCCAATGGGAGGGGACATGGAAGGTTGGCCGGCCGCACTGCCTTCTGGTTAAACTCCTGGTTGAGGGGACAATTTGCATATTAGCCTTTTATTATATAGGATATACACTGAGTGGCCAAATTTTTATGTGTTCAGAGATCATAATAATCTGGTCACTCAATGTATATTGTGTTCTGAAACCTACTAATTGCCAGTGAAACTGAGGAAAATATTTTTCTGGTGGGGTCACCTTTGTGTTATTTTTCCATAAAATTCATGTGAAATTACCGAGTTTTTGTTCCAGTATCATTTCTTCTGCTTCCTATTATCAAAAAACTGGATGGATGTTAGCTGATATTTATTGTGGTGATTATTTCACAGTATATATATACATCCAATTATTGTGTTTTACATCTGAAATGAATATAATATTAGGTGTCCCTTATATCTCAATTAAAAAAAAACTAGTCTTAATTTTAAATGTCATAAAAAGGACTTGGTTTTAGTTACTTCAATAGTATTAAAGCATTCCTTCAGAAATCTAATTCTTAGATCTCTAAATATGAAATTGAGAACGTATATGAATTTTAAATATATTTTGTTGGTTGTTTACAGAGAGGAAGGGCGAGGAATAGAGAGTTAGAAACATTGATGAGAGAGAAACATTGATCAGCTGCCTCCTGCACACCCTCTACCAGGGATGTGCCCGCAACCAAGGTACATGCCCTTGATCAGAATCAAACCTGGGACCTTTCAGTCCACAGGCTGACGCTCTATCACTGAGCCAAACCGATTTTGGCAGGAACATATATGAATTTTAAATTGTTCTCAATGTAATGCATGTGCTATATGTCATGGTCAGACTTTTGATTCAGATACATTTGTATAAAAATAAGCCTTTTCAGTATCACTCTATATTTTACTAAAAAGGAATAAAATCCTAATAAGTGACTTAAGTATTAAACACAACAGATTTTTTTTTTCAGTTTAAATTCAGCATTTATCAGAACATGGGCATTCATCATGGGAAAAAGATAAACTAATTGGTTTCTTGGTATCTATTTTCTTTTACAATTATTTTTGAGAAGATGATTTTAGGCCTGTAGAGAAACAGAGAATGAAAATATCTAACAGACTTTCCCCAGGCATCGCTGTATCCAAGGGTCTAAGAGGCTCAAGATTAGAAAGATTTACCATTGACATACTGAATAGCTCAGGGGTCTACAGATAACACATGTTAAGAGTCAAAACTTTCTTTAGGACTTGTGACATGCCAAGGAATGATTGGAAGTAAAGTATACACTTAAGTATGTTAATCTCAAGATATCAAATGTCATATAGACACTTCAATGTAAAATAATCATCAAGATAGCAAAGGGCTGCTGTAAGTGGATAGTTGTGCCATGAAAACAGCAAGGAATATGCAGAAGGTTGAAACTTGCTGCAGTGAGACTAAAAATACTGGAAATATCTAACTTTGTGTGACAATTCAAATTAGATGTGATCTTTTTTACTTTCAAAAAAGACTGTTCTAGAGGGAGGTTTTCTGCATTCTGGACAGTGTATAAGGGGCCAAACAGCTGGATGAGGTAAAATATTTAGCATTCTTAACTTGCACATTATTTGTGTTTGTTCTCTCATGTTCTATTAATCTGTTCTCTCTTAGGTGGAAATAGTCATTGTGATTCTTGTCTACATTTTAGATACTAGTAGAGTTCCACATTAAATTAGATTACATGCTCTCTTTTAATATGGCAAAGCATATACTTAGTGCTCACATTTGACTCTGCCATACTCATATTCCTACTTATATATAAGAATGAATGTTTATACTATAAATATATGTAATAATTTTTTAAATATTATGTTATTTCCATGATATTACCAGCATAGCTGTTTAAAAACTTAAGTAAATATTATAGATTTAGATATAACTTTTCAAATTCCTTCCCCTGATGACATTTTACAATATATAAATTAACTAGAGGCATAATGTACAAAATTTGTGCAAGTAGCTTGGCCCTCATAGCTATAGCTTTGTCTGGAAGGTCGTTTGGCTGTCTGGTCTAATTAGCATATTATGCTTTTATTAGTATCTCTATATACTAAAAGGCTAATATGCAAATAGACCCAACTGCAGAACAACCAAACAACTGAACAACTGGTCACTATTACATGTGCTAACCACAAGGGTCTCACGTGAAACATGTCAGGCATAAGCCATGGCTGAATGGTGGAGCAGGTGAGGGGGGCAACAGACCAAGGCAGTGCTCTGGTTGCTGTCATCAGGATGAGCCTCTGGTGGTTACTGAAAATTATTTGCTCCCATGCACCGACCTGATCACTCAGTGCTGTGAGCACGTGCAAGCGGCAGCTGCCAGGCCTGATTGCCCCTCAGGGCTTCTCCATCCCCCCCTGCTCCCGAGGGGTGATTGGGGCAGCAGCCAATGCTTGCATCCGCTGACTACTCCAGTCCCACTTGCACCCGCTGCTGGCCATGGCCCCAATCGCTCCACACCATCAGTGGGTGTGAGTGGGACCGGTGCCATTAGTGCATGGAGAGGCAGTGGTGGGAACAGAGCTGCTGGCAGACAGGGACCAGGGACCATGGCTGGAGGGGCCAATCAGGGGTGCAGAGGATGGGCCAAGACTCACCCCCGTGCCCACTGCGGCCCACAGTTCCTTTCAAGGTGCACGAATTTGTGCATTGGCCCCTAGTATATTATATATGTGTTGCTTTTTCTTTGAGAAAGATATCCTCAAAAACTAGAAAACAAGGTTAATCCTGGTGATATTCAGAATGGGTAATGTCATCATAAATATTGCTATACAGTCAAATAAGTTTTTGCATCCTAACAAGAATTCATAGCCCTGGCTGGCTCATTTGGTTGGGCATCATCCTGTGCACTAAAAGGTTGCCAGTTTGATTCTCAGTCAGGGCACATGCCTGGACTGTGGGATTGATTCCTGGTAGTGGCAGCTGATTGATGTTTCCCTCTCTCTCTTAAAATTAATCTTAAAATATTTAAATAAAATAAAGAAAAGAATGCATATATTCTTGGATCAGATTACTTTCAAACATCAGTCTTATAAGAAAACTTTACTGTGAAGCTAGTGTCAAGTAGACACATGTTAAAGCTATAGCACTTAGCACAGTTAATGTAAACAGAGGACATAAATATTTGTTACATGAGTGGATGCATTGCCAATTTATTTAACTAATATAATTTAATCAAAACAGGGTGAAGCTAAAAACATATATGAAACAACTGTTTTTAAAATATTGGCAATGGAAAATACAGAGCAAACATTTTTGCTGAGAAAACAATATTTATTGTTTTTACCAATCCACACATTTATTCATAAGACCTATCTGATATAAATTAACATAGATCAACATTATAAATTTTGGCTTCAAAGAAAATATTAACAGGAGATTTTAAAAAGCCAAAAGCCCATCTTGACAGGTGTGAGGTGATAATCTCATTGTGATTTTAATTTGCATTTCTCTGATGATTAGTGATGTTGAGCATCTTTTCATATATCTATTGGCCATCTGTATGTCCTCTTTGGAGAAGTGTCTATTCAGGTCTTTTGCCCATTTTTAAAAATTAGTTTGTTTGTTTTTTAAGTGTTGAGTTTTATATGTTCTTTATAAATTTTGGATATTAAGCGCTTATCTTTTGTATCATTGGTAAATGTGTTCTGCCTGAGAGCAGGCAGATAGCTTTGGTTGAGATGGATGGGGTGTTAGGTGAGGGTGTGTGGAGAAATTGGGCAAAAATAAAAGAAAGAGAGAGTACTCATGGACGTGGACAACAGTGTGGTGATTGCAGGGAGAGGGAAATGGAAGAGGGGATAAATGATGCAGAGGGGCGGGGGAGCCAAAAGCTCAAGCCACATCCCAGACCAGCTAAATTAGAATATTTGAGATAGGGCTCAGGAATCAGTACGTTTTAGATTTTCCCATGGGCAGCCAATGTTGCATCCATGACTGAGATTCATGATCTTAGGGAGTACCACAAATCTTGACTTTGGTCTGAATAAAATGTATAATAAATACTTTTGCTTTTATCCTGTAGTACTTCTTTTTTTAAAAATTGTTGACACTATTACAGATGTTCTCATTTCCCCATGCTTTGCTCACTTTCACCCAGCCCTCGCACTTCCCTCTGGCCATCACCACACTGCTGTCTATATCTCTGGGTTTTACATACATTTCCTTTGGCTTATCCCTTCACCTTCTTTCATACAACCCCTCCTCCTTCTTCCACTCTGACTTCCGTCAGTCCCTTTTAAATCTTCCCTTTCTATGCTTGTGCCATTACATTGAAATTATTTTATCAGTCTTTGCTCCAGTAAACTGAAAGCTACTTCAAGACAGGGACAGTATCTTATTATTAACCAACATATACTACTGTTAGCAATCTACTGTTTATTGATATCTGTTCAGGGAGATAATGAACTAAAGTACTGGTTTAAAAACTCAATGAAAAATAACAGATTTCTTCCAAAACTGGTTTGGCTCAGTGGATAGAGCATCGGACTGTGGACTGAAAGGTTTCAGGTTTGATTCGGTCAAGGGCACATACCTTGGTTGCGGGCACATCCCCAGTGGGAGGTGTGCAGGAGGCAGCTGATTGATGGTTCTCTCTCATTGATGTTTCTAACTCTCTATCCCTCTCCCTTACTCTCTGTAAAAAAATCAATAAAATATATATTTTTAAAATAACAGATTTCTGCATCCAGGAATGCTGGTATAATTGGTATTGGAATAACTCTTCCAACATTAAAAAATTGTAAGGCTGGGCAAAGTACATGAAACAACTATTTACAGATAATGGATAGCAAGCAGGAAAGGGCTGATATACCTGAGAGAAGGCAAACAATGTTTGAAAACAGTTTCCAGATCATGGCCCTGGGATGGAGCCCAAACAGAGCATAAAGATTTCTTGCTGAGTTGGGAAGATGAAGACTGTAGTTCAGAGCTACTGAAATAGTTTGAATTTGTGGGGCAGGATATCAAGAAATTTAAAAAAAAATTCAAAAACAATGAACTGCAAAAATCTGCATAGAGGTCTGCTTTAATCTTTGGCTAAATACTAGGCTGTAAATGTATATGTTAGAATATTCTAGGTCAAGAAAAGAAGAATAGCCCTGGCAATATGGTTCAGTAGTCAAGCAGGGGGTCATGGTTTGATTCCCGGTCAGGGCACATACCCAGGTTGTGAGCTCGATTTCCAGTGTGGGGTGTGCAGAGGCAGCCAATCAATGATTATCTCTTATCCTTGATGTTTCTGTCTCTCTTTCATTCTTCCTTCCTCTCTGAAAGCAATAAGAATATTTTTAAAAGAGGAATAAATTTGTGACCTATAACTAGACAAAAATATATTAATAGTAACTGATATAGGAATCGAATTAGCAGAAAATCATATTTGAAAAATTATTATAGCCCTGGCCAGTGTACTCAGTTGGTTGGGCATTGTCCCATGTAGCAAGGGTTGCCAGGTTGATTCCTGGTCAGGGTATATGCTCAGGTTGTGGGTTAAATCCCTGGTAGGGGGGTATGCAAGAGGCAGCCGATGAATGTAGTACACTTACAACGATCTTTCCCTCTTTCTTCTTTCCTCTCTCTCTAAAAATCAATAAAAAATCTTAAAAACTATTATAACTACATTTAAGTATTTAAAGAAATATGTGAACATAATGAAAATTCTATAGAAAAATGGAAATTATGAGAAAGAACAAATGGAAATTTTATAATGGAAAGATACAATATCTTAAATGAACAATTTATCATACAGACTCAAGAGCAGATTAGAAAAAAGAGTATAGAATGAAATAGAGAACTAAAGGTAGAGTGATAGTGAGAAAAAAGGTGAGAGATAATAGATGATAGTAGATAGATATGTATATATGTGTATACACACACATATACATAGAAAACAACAATAGCACAAAGTGCAAGAGAGAGATAAGAATTATACTGGTGTTATGTTCTTATATATGAGGTTATATAATATTGATTAGTTGGATATTATAAACTATGTGCAATAATTTAAAAAGGAAATCTATAATAATAAAAGTATAATATGCAATAGACCAAACAGCTGAACTGCAGAACCACCATCCGGGCTACCATCCAGACGAAGCCAGGCTCTGAGGGCTGAGGCAGCTGGGGCTGCAAAGGCTTACTCTTGCACAAATTTCATGCATCAGGCCTCTAGTAGTTAAATAAGTGATATGAAAAATAAAATGAAATACAAAAATATGCACTAAAAAAAGTAATTAAGAAAAGAACAAAAGTAACAATAAATGGGTAAAACGGGAAGTAAAAAGCAAGATGATAGACTGAAATCAACTATGAAGCTAAATGTATGTAGGCTAAAAGTTCCAATTATTGATACAAGGCAGACATTTTGAAACTAGATGAAAATATAAACAAGACTCAACTATATGCTGCTTATAATACATGAACAAGAATAGTAAATGTGAAGAATTATATAGGATAAAATAAAATTATGACAAAGATACAAAATGCAAATCATAATAATAAAAATGCTGGTAAATCTATATTAATAACAAAGTAGACTTCAGGATAATAAATATTACCAGAGTTATAGTTATGTTAAAATTATAAAATGTGAATTCATGAAAAGTACATAATAGTCCTCTATGTATATGGCCTTTAATAAATCTCAACATACAAGAAATAAAAAATAACAAAACCAAAGGCATAAATAGATAAATTAGCAATGAAGTTGTTTTTTTCAACACTTCTTTCTTAGTAATGTGAAAAAAAGATAAAAGCAATAAAAGCATAAAATATTTGAATTATGTTAATATTCAACTTTATCAAATTAACATATTTTATGACTGTGCACAAAACATCTACAAAATACATACTCTTCAAATACACATGGCATGTTCACCAATATAAGCTATATTCTGTGTTATAAAAAAGCCTCAATATATTTTGAAAAAGATGAAAAGAATAGAGTTTGTTCTCTGGCCAAACAGAATTAAATTAGAAACCAATAGTTAAATATACCAGGATAACCACCAAATATTTAGAAATATTTAAGAATTACACACTTATTCATAACCTATGGTAAAAATAAGAAAATCACAAGGGAAATTGGAAAATATTTTGAACTAAATAAAAAACTGAACATATCACATCTTATAGAATACAATGTTTAACATAAAATTTATACCTTTAAATGGTTATATTAGAAAAAAATTACAAAATAAAGTATCTACCAAATATTTAAGGAAGAAATAACAATTCTGAAAGAAGTTCTATAAAATAAAGAACACTCTCCCATACCAAAATATATGATTATCTCACTAGCTTCAGTAAAACATTTGAAAAAAAAGGTCAAAATAATTTATTATAAAATTTCTCAGCAATCTAAAAACAAATTTTAACATCCTCAACCTGATAAAGGCTGCTATGAATAACTGACAACTAACATATCCAAGCCTGAAAGAGGAAAAGCTGTATCCCTAAGATTGGGGTTAAAACAGGGATATCTCCACTTCTATTCACTATGGCATTGAATCGAATAAATCAAGGTAAAGGAATGAAAATGTGTGAAAATTGGAGAAGTGTCTTTATTTACAGATGACATTTTTGTTTAGTGACCTGATATTCTTGGCTTTGCTAAATTCACTTTGTTCAAGTAGATAAAAAGATGATAGATTCCTTTGAACTGCGGACATAAGTGATCACCCATTCATTGATTTAGGTAGGTACATGCTCCAATTTGAATATTGACTGTCAGCAATTTCAAGACAACATGCTTTGATCTAGGGATTTTCATTGTACATGTGAGAGCCTGAAAAAAAAAATGATAAAACAAGGCTTTGCTTAAGATATTGTGTGTAGCAGCCAATCACTACCTGTCTATGGCTTATTTCCTTTGCATTCAAAGTTTTCTTTAGATAATATTTGAAATTTCTAAAATATAAGGTCCAAGGGGATTTCCACAAAGGTAAACAAATCTTACTTAAAGGTCAGAATCTATCTTACTTGAGTCTTAAACATATGTTCTTATGTAAAATCCAGCATTCAGTTTTTTGTTGTTGTTGATGTTATTCTTAATATAATCTCTTTAATAGATATAGTTTTTCATCCTACCCAATAAAAGAGTACTATGCAAATTAACCATCACTCTGCTACACCCACCAGCCATGTCCACCAGCCACGCACACCAGCTAATCAGAGCAAGTATGCAAATTTACCCCACCCAAGATGTCTGCCGCCACAAAGAACAGGAGGGAGGCTTGGGTTTCTCTGGCAATGGAGGAAGCCAAGCTTTCCACACACACCATGGCCTGCCCAGGCCTCCACTCAAGGATACAAAGTTTTATTTATAGAAGATAAGTAAACCTCAGATACCAGGGTCTCCACCTTGGTCAGAGTGGGGCATGGCCAACCTGCAAACCACCACAGGCCTCCGAGACACCCTTCAGGGCAAACCAGCTGGTCCCCACCCATGCACCAGGCCTCTAGTCTATCTAATAAAAGAGTAATATGCAGATTGAATATCACTCCAACACACAAGATGGCTACTCCCAAGTGGTCAAAGATCCTGCCCCCATGTGCACACAAAATGGCCATCAGGGGAGGGCAGTTGGAAGGGGCCAGGCCTGCAAAGGAGGGCAGTTGTGGGTGATCAGACCAGCAGGGGAGGGCATCTGGGAAGGACCAGACCTGCAAGGGAGGGCAGTTGGGGCCAATCAATCCTACAGGGAGGGCAGTTACTGGTGACCAGGCTGGCAGAGGAGGGAAGTTGGGGGTAACCAGACCTGCAGGGAAAAGCAGTTGGGGGGAATCCAGGCCTGCAGGATAGAGCAATTGGGAGGGACAAGGCCTTCAGGGAAGGGCAATTAGGGGTGACCAGGCCTGTAGGGGAGAGCAGTTGGGGGCAAACAGGCTAGCAGGGGAGCAGTTAGGCGTTGATGAGGCTGGAAGGGGAGTGGTTGGGGGGTGATCAGTCTGGCAGGCAGAAGCAGTTAGGGGCAATCAGGAAGGCAAACAGGCGAGCAGTTGGGAGCCAGCAGTCCTGGACTGTGAAGGGGATGTCTGACTGCCCGTTTAGACCCAATCCAGGATCGGGCCTAAATGGGCAGTTGGACATCCCTCAAGGGGTCCTAGATTGGACAGGGTGGAGCCTGGGCTGAGGGACACCCTGTGCACGAATTTCATGCACCGGCCTCTAGTTTATAATAAGTGTTAAGTCACTGAATATACACCCTCCCCAGTGATTGTTGATGTTCCAAAATGTAAGCACCTTTTATATATACTTTTTCTGTAGGCTACTTATAGCAAATCCATTGGCTCCAAATTCCTTCCTTTTGACCTTTTTCTCTGACTCATTCTACCATCACCTACCAGATCTGTTAAGAAAAGGAAAGTTAATAACAAGGTTTCACATCACCAGTGAGATTAGATTCACACTCAAGTGATAAAAGGTGAGTTTTGAATTTTGAAAAGAAGTCCTTCAAGGGTCATGTAATTACTAGGGTCTCATAAAAAATTTACTGCTGCATATTCCTTATCTGAGAGATGGTTACCACAATGCCACAGGGCAGTGAAAAGTTATAAATGGTGACATGCAAATGAGTCATGAAAGCACAAACATTGGTGGTCTGCTGCCCCATTTGCTAATGGAAAATGCAACATCAGAAAGCATGCCTTTCATGGAATACGACATATCTAGGACATTGCCTGGAATTTATAATCAATTATATTTCTGCTGCTTCATTGGCTTTTATAATTCATTTCAATTTTCACTTATAGAAAAAAAATCATGGTGCATAGATTAGCATAGAGCCTCTTCATGCTTCTCTTGGCTGCTTCTTTTACTTGTGATTAATTTTTAAAATTAAGCTAATTTATTTATGTGATAGTTCCTGAGAATCATGACTTGAAAAATAACTTTGCCTTTCTTAAGACCTGTTTAAATAACAATATTCATATGTATACTTCTGCTAAGTAATTGCTCCACTCTTGAAATTTTACCTTGTCTTAAACACACACTGTCTTTTTCTAATGAAAGAGTCTAGTTTCAGATTTTTTTATTGCCAAAGGGGGGAAAAGGGATAAATAAAAAATTACTGGATTCAGGACTAATGTATAAAAAGGTCTGAAAATCACAAATAATTTAGTGCTTCCTATATTGGAATGTTATTTCTTAGGAAAACATTTTATTCAGATTTAATCAGCACCTCAGAGATCTCAATGGAATCTTTTGAGGTTTCTGAAATCCTTATTTCTGACCCAGTTTTTAAATTTTTCAGATATTAATGAACTACTACTTTCTGCATATAAATAAGAAATTAAAACCATTTGGAATAGGTTATCTCTTGTTATCTGCTTGACTGGGTAATTTTAAGCATTTTATTTTACTTTTACCTGAAGTAATCATAATGCTACAAAGTATATTAATTGAGAACAAATAATTGAAAGGTAAAAAGACTAATTTCACTTACAAGAGGGTTTTGTAGCCCAACTAGCATGACTTAGTGGTTGAGTATCCACCTATGAACCAGGTGGTCATGGTCATGGTTCAATTCCCAGTCAGGAAACATGCCTGGATTATGGGCTCAATCCCCTGTGTGGGGCATGTAGGAGGCAGCAATCAATGATTCCCTCTCATTATTGGTATTCCTATCTCTCTTTCCCTTTCTCTTACTCTCTGAAATCAATAAAAATATTTTTAAAAACCAAGAGGGCTTTTTATAAAGTTCTAAGAACATGTAATATGTATATATAATTCAAATTATTGTTTATGTTGTTATTACATTATATTTCTGAACACAGTATCACAGTAAACTTTTAATAATTATTTAAAACTTATAATACTTTTGCTTCCAGATAACCAAAATGAAAAGCATGTGAAAAAAATCATTCTTCTTTGAACCTTTTTCTAAAATCATGTATATATCAGCTATGAAAGAATATGAAAATAATAGAAATCGTAGGTACAATATATTGTTTCTTAGATACCAGTTTCTATGGCAATATTTTACTACTACAACCCTATGAGTCTGAAATTACTTCAAGTTACAGATTATGAAACTGACATTTAGTTTAAGTAATACTTCCAAGATCCATATCTAGTAAGTAACAGGAGTAGAAGCCATGTTCATGTCTGTCTGGCTCCAGAGCCCACACACTTAACCACTATTATTTCAAGGTCTCCATTTTTTCATTGTACTAGGAAGTCAGCAGATTCAATGTTTTCGGAGGCTGACAGTTGTGTTATAGCATTTTGTACTATTGAACCCCAGTTTATCACAGTAGAACCAGGCCTGTCCACATTCCACTAGCTAGAACCCAGTAATTTGCCTGGAACCTAACTGCAAAGAAGGCTGGGTAATGTAGTGTCCCTGTTTGATCAGATGAACATCTCTTTAGATTCTATTACAGATGGACTTAGAAATAAATATCTGCAAGACAGAAAATTACTTTCCTACTTAAGTACATGCATTCAAAAATCTATTGAGCTTAGAGAAGAGAGAGAGAGACTATTTTTGGCTATGTCAAGTCAAAGTACAGCAATATTTGTGTGGAATTTTGGAAAAAAATAGTAGGATTGGGACAAACAATGAAACAAGGGAAATGCCTTCAGGAGGAAGAGAACTGAATCAGCAGAGTCACAGAGGCAGAGAATCCCAGGATTTCTTCTGAAAATACCATTTGGCCAGTCAGGTTAAGACATGTACATCAGAATCTAGTTAAAATTGAAACAGGATATTTATGTAACCCTAGTTCATGCCCAAATCAGCAGTAGACTCATCCTTTCACTTTACCTTTTCCAAATGAATTTAAAAATTCTGCAGACTCCAATTTATTAAAATTTACTTTTGAAATGAGAGTGACAGTTATTTTTTCCACTGCTCAGTATGAGACCACAGTTTTATTAGAATGCTTGCCCTCTAAGCTCAGCAGGGAGCATATTATAATTAGATGAGTATTACAATAGAGACTCTGTTAATGGAATTTTCGAAACATAGTAAAAGAAAACCCTACAAGAGTATCTCCATTAGACTCTATATAAGTAAGGGAAACCTGTCTTAGGAGACCACTAAAGAAATCAGCAGGAGTTAGTTAACTGAAGGTCAAACAAAATGACATGATAAGCCTCAGGGATACTGTTAAAGTAATCATTGCAGATAAGGGACTGACTGACTGTCAGAGGTTGCCTATGCATATTTCTAATATGAAAATGAAGATGGGAATTAAAACAGAAGAAATGGCCTCTTTAGTTTTGTATAATATTTATTGTTGAAAGTATTACAGATGACTCCCCACTTCCCCACTCTTGGCCCCTTCCCTGTTCTTCACCCCACTATCATCTGTGTTCATGGGTTATGCATATATGTATTAAGTTCTTTAGTTGATCTCCTCCCCTTCACTCTGAGAATCCTCAGACTCTTGAATGCTTCCATATCTGTGGATCTGTTTTTTTCATTAGATTCCAAGTGCCCATCAATAGATAAATGGATTTTTTTAAAAAAGCTGTGGTACATTTATACAATGGAATACTATGCATCTGTATAAACTTGAATACCACCTTTCAATAAACAATATTAAAATATATTTTTTCTATCTCTCTCCCAATTTTTTTTTCCGGGGGGAGGCAAAAAGAAAAACAATTCTATGCACTGAAAGTGTGAAATCCTAGTGCATTCTATTATGGCAATGTTCCACATACAGTACTTAACATGGTTCTTCCTTGAGGCCGAATGATCTCTGTCCATTTTTCAAGTGCATATTTTTTCCTAAATGTATAAAATATGCTCCTTGTTAGAAAATCTAAAAAACTAAAGATAAAAGAAGGTAGAGCACATAATTCAAGAAAATTCAATAACGTTTTCATTATTCATATATTTTATACTAATATACTCTTGATAATAATGTATATTTTCTGTCCAGTAGTTTTAATTGAGTACTTTGGATTGATAGATTCTTTTATATCCTTTGATTTAATTTTTTTCCATGCTCTTGCAAAGATCATGGAAAACAGCTTTAAAAATAAAGAAAGTTTAATCAGTCTGAAATTCCTCTAAGGGAACTACAAAAAAAAAGGAAGTCAATTATTTTGTACTTATTCAGCACAAGTCTGTACTTTCCTTGTTTGGGTAAAGAAAAAAGGATTCTTAAAGAAGCAGAATCACAAGTAGGAGGAGTGGCACATGGGTGAGACCTTCCCTCTCATTGTCATTGTGGTTTCCTGTGACTAGGCCTTCCTCTAAATACCCTATCACAGTGGTTGGAAGACTGCAGCTCTCGAGCCACATGCAGCTCTTTGGCTCCTTGAGTGTGGCTCTTCTACAAAATACCATGTGCGGGCGAGCAGGTATAGTGAGATTGTAAGTTCGTGGCCCATGCACAGAAGTCAGTTTTCGGCTCTCAAAAGAAATTTCAATCATTGTACTGTTGATATTTGGCTCTGTTGACTAATGAGTTTGCTGACCACTGCCCTATCACCTCTTTACTTTTTAGATTTCAGCCTCAGAAACTAAACTGGAATGAAAACATCTGCTCATAATTGCTGACCTTTCCAAATCTTAAACTCCTATCCCAAGATACAAAGTGTTCAGTATGGTTTTGCCCTTTCCCTTCTTAGCATTGATCTTTGAGAAAACACAGCAACTGGTCCTGGGATTCAGAATGACATGACTGTAGGGTTTCATTCTGTATAATGTTTGTCATTATTTAGAGCACCAGGAAAAATTTTAATAACAGGGTTACTACAACATAACTGTTGTGCTTTTTCCTGTTTGACCTGAAAAGAAGTTAGCAACTCACTGTCAACTGAAAGGACAGCTAGGTGTTAAGAAGTGAAGAAGTATTGTTCTAGCACAGGTGCCCACCACAGTGAAACAATTATAGGCAATTAATCACATTACACCATAGTCTGTGCTCAACACTACTCTTTCCTCTACCCATTTGATACTTGGATGCTATTTGCATAGGACTAATACATAATAGACAAATAGGCTGAAGACATCTTTCTAGGTTCTTAATGCCTTTTATATACATAAGATAAAACAGGTACAAAGCATAAATATTTCCATATATGCTGCCTAGAACCATTAATGTGTGTGAAAATTTGAGTTATACTTTCAACAATCAATTATTAATATGGCCCCAGGAGATTATTCTGCTATTTTTAGAAGAAAAGGTTTGACCAATGGATTTAGAAATCCTGATGACCTGATTTCTAGATAGATTGGTGTTATTTATATATCCTGATTTGAGTGTTAAAAAAAAATTACTGTGTTTGCTATAGTTGCATCAGACCAGATGATAAAATCTTATTATCAAAAGTGACTGATGATAATACACTTGGATATGAACAGGATTAATAATTGAAAATCATTTAGGTGTGTGACATCTATATTGAGTCTTGGCACATAATGTGCCAAACAATTGCTGTAGAGTTGTTCAAGGGTTGAAATATGATTTCTGTCAGTTTGTAAATGGTCTTTGATCCAACATTAATTGGCAAATATTAGAATCTATTTTCTTTTCTGCTTTATTTTTTTTTCCACCAAAATTCTTGTTTTGGTGTTGTTTTATTTATTTTTATTTATTTATTTTTGCTTCCTTGGGTTTTCAAGAGTAAAATTCTTCTACATGATCAATGACATTTTCTACTCTCTATAGACCTGATGCTGCATTCCTTTCTCAGGCAAACATCTTTTTTAAAAATTATATTTTATTGATTTTCCACAGAGAGGAAAGGAGAGGGATAGAGAGCCAGAAATATTGATGAGAGAGAAACATCAATCAGCTGCCTTCCACACCCCTCCCCCACTGGGGATGTGCCTGCAACCAAGATACATGCCCTTGACTGGAATCGAACCTGAGACCCTTCAGCCCACAGACTGAGGCTCTATCCACTGAGCCAAACCGGTTTCGGCTCAGGCAAAGGTCTTTTGATTTTATTTTTAAACTAGCGACCTATTGCAGGAATATTCCTGTAAGACTTCCAGCTTCCCTCTCGCCACTGCCACCTCTCTTGCCCCCCTACCCCACCTCTCCTGCTGCGGCCTCCTAGGTCCCCTGTGCTACCCTTCCCTTATGGGCTGCCAGTGCTTTCCCTCCAGCAGCCACAGCTGCCTTGCTTTCCAATTTCCCTCCTTTCCCTCCCACTTCCTTCTATGCTGTCTTCAGTCTTCTCTCCTCCATCCCTCTGTGTATGCAAATTAACCACCATCTTTGTTGGGTTAATTTGCATACATGCTCTGATTGGCTGGTGGGCTTAACTGGTGGATGTAGCAGAGTTATGGTTAATTTGCATATTACTCTATTATTAGGTAGGATTACAGTTGGCATGCAGTATTAGTTTCAGGAGTACAACATAATGATTTGATGTTTATGAAATGATAACCCCGATAAATCTACTAGTACCCATATGACACCATACACAGTCATTACAATATTATTGACTATATTCCCTATGCTATATTTCACATCCCTGTGAGTTTTTTCTCAGTATTACCTTTTTTCATTTGTTTTTTTATTTCAAGAAAAATGATTTTAAATATAATAATGTTACATGCAGTAACATTAATATCTCAAAAAGATTTTATAAATGATAATGTTATATGCAATAAACACCAATTATTCAAAAAATGATCTTACATATAATATTACATGCAACAAACATTAATATTTCTAGAATAAAATGATTTTAATTATAATAATATTACCAAAACTGTACTAACATAGTATGATACCACAAAAGTTGTAGGAAATATTAAAAATTTGCAAATAACAGGATTGCTTCTGTTCTATTCTAGAATATTTTCCCCCCTTTGGCTCTATTTTTGTCAGTTTATATTGTTCATTATATTCCACAAATGAGTGAGATCATATGATATTTATCTTTCTCCTTTCATCAGGTCTATAGAGATTAGAAAATGTCATATATCGTTTCTGATTGGTGTTTCTGTTTTCTTGGGATATAGTCCTAGAAGTGGAATAACTGGATCAAATGGAAGTTCTATTTTTAAGTTTTTGAGGAAACGCCATACTGTTCTCCACAGTGGCTGCACCAGTCTGCATTCCCACCAGCAATGCACTAGGGTTCCTTTTTCTCCACATTCTTGTCAGCACTTGTCATTTGTTGATTTGTTGATGATAGCCATTTTTGGCAGGTGTAAGATAGTACCTCATTGTCATTTTGATTTGCATCTCTCAGACGATTAGTGACTTTGAGCATTTTTTCATATGTCTCTAGGCTTTCTGTATTTCCTTTTTCAAAAAGTGTCTATTTAGCTTCTTTGCCCATTTTTTTGATTGGATTGTTTATCTTCCTTTGCTAAGTAGTATGAGTTCCCTGTAAATTTTGGAGATTAACCCTTATTGGATAGAACATTGGCAAAATATGTTCAATACAGTGGGCTTTCTTGTTGTTTTGTTGATTGTTTCTTTTGCTGTGCAGAAGCCTTTTATTTTGTTGTAGTCCCATTTATTTATTTTCTCTTTAGTTTCCATTGCCCTAGGAGCGGTATTGGTAAATATATTGCTATGACATATTTCTGCTATTTTGCTGCATATAGAGTATCCTAAGATTTTTAAGGTTTCCCCATCTTATGTTTAAGTCCTTTATTCATTTTGAGTTTATTTTTGTGTATGATGTAAGTTGGTGGTCTAGTTTCATTTTTTTGCATGTATCTGACCAATTTTCCCAACACCATTTATTGAAAAGACTCTCTTGACTCCATTGTATGTATGTTCTTACCTCCTTTGTCAAATATTAATTGAACATAATGGCTTGGGTCCATTTCTGGATTCTCTGTTCAGTTCCATTTGTCTATATATCTGTTATGTCACTACCAGGCAGTTTTGAGAACAGTGATTTTGTAATATAGTTTGATATCTGGTATTGTGATCTCTCCAACTATGTTCTTCTTTCTCAGGATTGCTACAGGTATTCTGGGTCTGTTTTTATTCCAGATGAATTTTTGGAGAGTTTGTTCTAGGTTTTTGAAATATTCTGTTGGTATCTTAATGGGGATTGCATAGGATCTATATCGATAGAATGCTTTGGGTAGTATGGACATTTTAATAATGTTGATTCTACCAATTTATGAACACAGTATATTCTTCCATTTGTTTATGTCTTCCTCTATCTATTTTTTTTAATGCCTGTAGTTTTCTGAGTATAGGTCTTTTACCTCCTTAGGTAAGTTTACTCCTAAGAATCTTAATTTTTTTGGTACAATGGAAAATGGGGTTGTTTTTTTATTTTTTTTATTTCTCTTTCTGTGAATTCATTATTGGTGTATAAAAAAGCCATAGATTTCCGGGTGTTAATTTTGTATCCTGCTACATTGTCAAATTCACTTATTAAGTCTAGTAGTTTTTTGATGGAATCTTTAGGGTTTTCTAAGTATTGTACAATATCATGGCATATGCAAATAATGACAATTTTACTTCTTATTTTCCAATTTGGATGCTTTTTATGTCTTCTTCTTGTTATCTATGACTAGCACTTCCAGTACTATGTCGAACAAGAGTGGTGAAAGTGGGCATCCGTGTCTTTTTCCTGTTCTTATAGGAAATGGTTTTAATTTTTGCACATTGAGTATGATGTTGGCTGTAAGTTTGTCATATATGGCCTTTATTGAGATATGCTCCCTCTATTCCCACATTGCTGAGATTTTATTTTATCAAAAATGGATGTTAGACTTTGTGGAATGCTATCTCTGTTTCTATTGATATGATCATGTGATTTTTGTCTTAATTTGTTTATGAAATGTATAATGTTGATTTATGAATATTGTACCAGCCTTGCTTCCCTGGAATAAATCTCACTTGATCATGGAGTATGGTCTTTTTAATATATTTCTGGATGTGATTTGCTAATATTTTGTTGAGGATTTTAGCATATATGTCATCAGCGATATTGGCTTATACTTCTCTTTCTTTGTCGTTTCTCTATCTGATTTTGAGATTCGGAAAATCCTAGCCTCATGAAAAGAGTTTGGAAGTGTTCATTTCTCTTGAATTTTCTGAAATAGTTTGAGGAGTATAGGTGTTAGTTCTTCTTTGAATGTTTGGAAAAACTCCCCTGTGAAGTTGTCCAGACCTGGGCATTTGTTTGATGGGAATTTTATTTATTATTGCTTCTATTACTTCAGTTGCTATTGGACTATTCAGGATTTTGTGTTTTTGTGTGTATTTTTCTCTTCCTGATTCAGTTTTGGGAGATGGTATTTTTCTAGGAATTTGTCTATTTCATCCACATTTTCCAGATTGTTAGCATATAGTTGTTCAATCAATCCTTTGTATTTGGTGTAGGTGGTTACTTCTCTGCCTTTGTTTCTAATTTAATTTATTTTGGTCCTCTCTCTGTTTCTTGATGAGTCTGGCTAATAGATTATCAATTTTGTTTATCCTTTGAAAGAACCAGCTCTTGGTTTCATTGTTGTTAGTTTTGTATTGTCATTTTTAGTCTCTATGTTATTTATTTCTGCTCTATTATCTATTATTTCCTGTCTTCTACTTACTCTGGGATTTTCCTGTTGTTCTCTTTGTCGTTCTGTAAGTTGTAGGGTTAAATAGTTTATTGCTAATTTTTCTTGTTTTTATTTTTTTTGAAAGTACACCTGTAGTACTATGAACTTCCTTCTCAGGACTGCTTTTGCTGTTTCACAGAGATTTTGGGTTATTGTGTGTTCATTTTCATTTGTTTCCAGAAAGTTTTATATTTATTTATTGATCTCATTGGTAACCCATTCATGCTATATAATAAAGGCCTTGTCCATCTGTCTAGATACCACCTAATTTATTTTCTTCTATTTCAAAACAGAACTGAAATTGAGAGAATACTCAATATTTACTATCCTTTCTCATTTCAAATAATTTATAAACTTATCCAAAGCAATTTTCTATGCATACAATTAAAATAAAACTTCTCTAAATGCCCCTGTAAAATGGCCAATTCCATATCTGTCATGTCTCTAATTTTGCAAGTGAACCTCCTCATGATATTTGACCCCTTGGTGTTTCCTTCATTATCCCCACCTCCCGTTTCAATTTACATTCAATATTATTTTGTATTAGATTCAGGTGTGCAGAATAGTGATTAGATAATCATAAAATTTACAAAGTGTTATCCCCAATATTTTCAGTATCCACCTGGCACCATACATAGTTATTACAATATTAATGACTATATTTTCTATGCTGTACTTTACATCCCCATGACTATTTTGTAGCTGCCAATCTGTACTTCTTCACCTTTTTCATCCAGTCCCCCAAACCTTCTCTCCTCTGGCAATTATCAGTCTGTTCTCTGTATCTGTGGATACAGAAATAGGCTTTGTTTGCTCACTTATATTGTTCATTAGATTCCACATGTAGGTGAAACCATATGGTATTTGTCTTTCTCAGACTTATTTATTTCAGTTAGCCTAATACCCTCTAGAGCCATCCATACTCAGATAAATGATAAGATTTCATTCTTTGGTCAGGTAATATTCTATTGCATATATGTACCACAGCTTTTTATCCACTCAACTATTGAGGGATACTTGGGTTACTTTTACAATAAACTGGCTATTGTGAATAACACTGAAATGAACTTAGGAGTGCATATATTCTTTCAAATTAGTGTTTTAGATTTCTTTGGATGTATGCCCAGAAGTGGAATTGCTGAGTCATAAGGTGGTTCCATATTTAATTTTTTGAAGAAACTCCACACTGTTTTCCAGAGTAGCTGCACCAGTCTGCATTCACACCAGTAGTGTACTAGGGTTCCTTTTTCTCCACATCCTCACCAGCTTTGTTGTTTCTTGATTTATTGATGATTAGAGGACTGATTCATGAAATTCATACACTCGGAGGGTTCCCTCAGTGTGGCCTGTGCCTTCTCACAGTCCAGGAACCCTCAGTGGATGTCCTATAGGGAGTAGTTCAAAGCTGTCAGTTGGACATCCTTAGTGCTGCCAGTGAGGCAGGAGAGGCTCCTGCCACTGCTACTACACTCCCAGCTGTGAGCCCTGTGGGAGCGCACTGACCATCAAGGGTCAGCTCCTGCATCGAACATCTGATCCCTGGTGGTCAGTGCATGTCTTAGCAAGTGGTTGAGCAAATCATTAGCATATTATGCTTTGATTGGTTTAATGGCCAACTGAACAACCAGACACTTAGCATATTAGGCTTTTATTATAATATATAGGATTTTGATTAGTGTATTCTGAGACTGTATTTCCCAATTAAGTAGTAGTTTAAAAAATGGAATTTGGAATTTGACTGCCTGGGTGAAATTCTGGCTCCCCTAGTTACAAAATCTTCTGAATATGAACCTATAGTTCTGTGTCTTTACCATAGACCATTACACACTCTGTAAAGAGAGGAATCATTTGCCTATCTCATATGGTTGTAATGGGTATGAAGTCAGGTTAAACATATTGACAGACTACTTATAATAATAATTGGCTCAGTATAGATAGTCAATATGTATTAATTTTATGAGATATTAAAGGAGAACCCCTAAACATATTTTATTTTGACCTTTCATAGCTGAACAACTAGTCATGTTTAAAATTTGGTTCTCTCTTTCATCTCATCCCATCAGTTACAATATACTACCTAAATCTGCTCACAAGGCTTTTCTCTAAATCTAGACCTGATTGGTTTTTGTCTAGAGTTTGACAGATATAGTTATGATTTTTGTAGCACTGGGCTAGATATTAGTAATGGGTAGAAGCTACCGTGTGCCAAATAACAGTGGGTGTTATTAAAATAAATTGATTTTATTTTTCAAGCAACCACATATAGTATTATTTTCTTCCCACTAAATAGAATAAGTATCTACAGCTCAGATGAGCCAGCTACCTTGACCCAGGTGAGATATTTAATAAGTATTATAAGTGCCAGAGCTGGAATTTACCATTAATATCAGGTTATACACATTTTATTTCTTGACCAGTTCCAGCAATTAAAATCTCTTAGGAGGGAAAAGGGGGAAATTTTTGTAAGAGGTATTTCCTTAGGTAAACTGAAGTTCTAAATATAACCTGAAAGGACATAGTTACTGGCTTCTCACAAACTTTATGATCAAAATTATGTAGCTGGATTAGATAATGAGATTGTAAATGTCTCTCAGTTAAATTAGGCTTTAGCTAAAAGTTGTTCATTGCTCACTGCTCTTGAAAGGCTCTGGCCTTTATAAATCATGATATACAGCATCTTCAATAAATGTCCTTATTAAATTTAATCAATAAAGTCCTGCAAACCAAATTGACTTTTCTTTATGCAGTGGTAAGCAGTAATGACTGGCTTCCATGTGCGTATTCAACCTGTCGTATTGGCATCTATCTGCCATACTGTTTCTTAGCTCTGAAACAAGCATACAAGACATAATCTGACCAGTGTATTCACATATAAGTTGATAGAGTCAGATCAACTCTTAAAATTTAGGCCTCACCCTCTCCAAGATAGTATAACCCAATCTAGAAATTCACATCAAAGCCCTTAGATCTGCTTTTAATATAAATGATGGCTCTACTTCATAAAATAGCATTTGATATTACTTTGTAATTAGATTACTGCAATTTTCAAGTACTTTTTTAATAGTTAAAATAAACTATTTTCAGGCTTTTCTCCATGCAAAACAGGAAGAATATAAAGATTCTTTTTGATCTGGTGTCTGGTATTAACTTAAATTGAAATTCACTATTTGAATTTATTGCAGCAAATATCCTCAGCTACCCAATTATTTTAGTACAATTTGGCACATATATAATTTTAAAAGATCTTGTATCTAAGCAAAACATTTAATTTCCTACCAAATTAATCCCTTTGGAACATTGCGTTGGATGCCATAGTGATTTTTTTTTTTTTAAAAAGGACTTTTGTAACAGCCAGTTGCTCCAATAAATAAATACTCAGTAATCTGCACAAGTTGAAGATCTGCACTTATGTCTGTCATATATGGTGCAGGTTTTCTTATTATTAATTATGTGCTCTTTTTCAGTTCAGACATTTTTAATAACAATGTGTGCTATGCCCTTTTGTTTCTAATCCTATTTTTTCCTGTCTCCCTGTTTGAAGAAGACTTACTCACTTACTCTTTTCTTTACTCCAAAAGGACAATGCAGGTGGATTGATGTAGATTTTTTTTTTAACAATGCTGCCAGGAACAAGAATGTTCAAAGAACTTACTCTTTATAATTTTGCTTAACTAAATAGTGTGTGCCACAGTATGCATTTTTGTAATTATTTAATATAAATTAAAATTTCTCAGTTAGTGTTGCTGTGTAACAAACCATCCTAAAAATATTTTGGAGTAAAGCAACTATATGCATAGATTCAGTGGATCAGATATTTAGCTAGGGCATAGCAGGGATGGTTTCTCTCTTGTCTATGATGTCTGGGCCCTCAGATGACAAGAATCAAAAAGTCTAAGGATAATGTAATGGCTGAGAGCTATAATCATCTACAACTTCCTTCACATACAAGTTTGGCAAATAGGCTGTGTGTTATTACTCTTGACTGAAACACCTATATCGGTAAACAGACTTTCCTAATAGTTTTGGTTTCTTATGGAATGATGCTATATTTTGAGGGGAAGCATCCCAAAAGATGGCATACAGAGAACAAGTATTCCTAGAGAACCAGGTAAAAGAGAACCAAGTGAGAGCTAACCTAAACTCTGAATAGTCAGAAAGAAATCACTAAGGTCAATCCAGATTCATGTAGAGCAAACATAGACCCTACCATGCAATAAGAAATGTTCAAAGAATTTTTGGATATATGTTAAAACCATTACAAACAGATCAGCAAATGAATAAATAAGTCAATATTGTTATTTTGAGAATACTAAAGATTGTAACAGTTTACATATGCCATTATGCATCTCTCAGCTGTTAAGTGATGTATTGAAGTTTAAGTAGAGTGGATGACCATATATTCACCATACATATCACAGTTCAACTTTTAATTCTGCTTTGGAATGCTTGATTGCATGTGATAAATCTTCTTTATGATATATAAGGTTCTATTGGCCTCAGTTTTTTAAAGGTCAATTGTAGACGTAAAGTTCTTTAATTTTTATAAGACAGTAGAAAAATTAAAATAAACAATAACAACAAAGATAAAAGAGGGGGATATAAGTAGGTATTATTGACAAACATCTTCTAGTCATTTGTGTTAGTTTGGATTCCCCCAAATGTAGGTATCAATCAAAGGACTTGGGTACATGCAGTTTATTTGGGAGCATAAGTAAGAAAGTGAAGACAGGGAGGAAAGTGAGCAAAGCCAACAGAAGCTGTTAATGGGTAGGTAATTGCTCTGGGCAACTGGAGCTCAGTCTGGTTGTGGGCCATCTGATCTAACAGACTACGAGAAACAGGGAAACATGGCTCAAAATCATATCTGTCTAGATGAATAAGAGGCTGGAATATTTTATCACCTATAACTATCTCATTGTTTAATGGTTTGGATTGGATATATTAGGGACTCTTCTATTATTACTCTTATTTGCAATAAGCATTATCTGGTGCTGTCAAGAAAGCTCTCAGAGAAGAAGAAATACTCAATTCTTGCAGTAAGAATTATGTGGGAATCATCTAGCATAGAGGCCAGTGGAAGTGGATTAATGTGGGCTAAAGGGATATGGGTTGGGGTATCAACCTCTCCTCCATCTTGATTTTTCTATGACAATTATTATTTTATTAATGTAATGCATGCACAGTTTAAGAAAAGCAAATAATCAAAAACGCTTGCATAAACAAAGAATGGCTGCTTGTTCTACCTTTTTCTCTCCTTGAACATCATACCCAAGAGGCCATCTTTTCTAATTTTTAGTATTATCTACATCTACATATCTCTATTTTTCTAAATAACATGCATATTGTGATTTATCTTGGCTCATTAATTTTATAACTTGTGTATTGCTTTCCTATTATGGCAGTTTCCTTTTATGGAATGTAATATTTTATGCCATTCCATCTCCCTCCAATTTTCTTCATATTTCTAGTATAATTATATCACAATTTGGGGGTTACTCAATATTCATATTATTTTGACATTACAAAGGTTTTCTATTACCAAGACAAATAATATGTGATGACAATAGATCCTTGCTTGTAAAACTTTTATTTTCCTGAGGAAAAGTATTTTCTTTCTTTTTATGTACCTATTGCTAATTCTTCCCAAAGGCTCTACAATCTCTATAAAATGAGTTTCAGCGATATTGTTTACACAGTTTAATGTAACATTTCTATTTTCTTTTTTTTAAATATATTTTATTGATTGTGTACAGAGAGGAAGGGAGAGAGATAGAGAATTGGAAACATCGATGAGAGAGAGTCATCCTCAGCTGCCTCTTGCACACCCCCCACTGGGGATATGCCTGCAACCAAGGTACATGCCCTTGACCGGAATTGAACCCGGGACCTTTCAGTCCCTAAGCCGACGCTTTATCCATTGAGCCAAACCGGTTTTGGCTCTATTTTCTTTATGGAGTTTTTTATTGATGATTCACCAACTTCAATCTTGACTAGCATGCTGCACAATAGTAATCCTGAGATTTTCCTTTGCCTTCACTCTAGAATTTCTCTTTGCTATTCATTTGAGTTAGATCACTTGTTTCCTGCCTTCTGAAATACATGTCTTTTCTCTCTTGATGTATTGCCTTCTTTTAGTGGAATAGTTTCCATGGATGGTTAATTGTTTTGAGGGTAAATTGTTTACATAGGTAGGAAAATGTCTGTATTTTGCCCTCTCATTTTTTTGCCAGTTTATATTATTCTAGTTTAAATATCCTTTTTCCCCCCAGAAATTTGAAGGTATGCCCAAATTATCTTCTAGTTTTACATGTTAGCATTGGGAATTTCTGTGCCATGATAATCTCCAATTCTTTGCAAGTAACCTTTTCAATGTGTTGGGTTTTCCTTTTGTACTTCACCTTATTCTATTTTGGGATGGTGGTCCTTAGTTTAAAAATAATATTAAAAATAATAGTTTTATTATTCTGTCTTTTGAGCTATGTGGGTCTATTAATATTAATATTTATGCCTCTAACTTCTTGGAAATCTGATATTTGTCTCTGTCATTGGTTTTCTCCTCTTTTTTACTTTTCTTTAACTTATACACATTACACACTAGATATAAACTTTCTGATTTGACCCTTTGAAACTCTTACCTGTTCTCACCTACTTCTACCTTTTGGAGGTTTTTTTTCTTGCTGTTGTTTGTTTTGTTTTTGTTTTTTATTTTGGGGAGATTTTATTGACTTTATTTTATTTAATTGCTATTCTGGTACTTATATTTTTAATCTCTAAGACTTTTTTCTTCATATGCTGCTTTATAAGTATTCTTTTCAGTACCAAGCACAGAATATATCTAATGAATGCCATTTTATCAACAGATTTCCTTATTTTTCTTAATACATTATCTATATTTACTTGATGTTTCTTCTTTTGCTTGCATGTTCTTGTTTCCTACATCATTTGTACCCAGTTTCTGCTTATTTTTTACTTTTTTTCATGTTGGAAGCTTTCCTCAAATACTTGTTGTTTTTTTGCTACCTACTCATATTAAGAATGATAATTTAATTGCATACATTAATTGCATCAACAAAAGCAAAAGTTTCACCTAAAAATTACAAGAGGGTAGGTGAGAAAGCAGAGGAATGGTAGTGTGTTCCATCTGGGCCAAATGGCACAAAATAAGTTTCCATTTGGATTTGTTATTAGACTTCCAGAAGTCCTTAACCTCTTTTATATTTAAGACAAAAATTTAGATTTTAGTATATTATTTTCCAAAAGAAAGGTCATTAACATTAATCAGTTTTTAAGGTAGCATTATCTCAAGAGATTAACTAGCTTTGACTTATAAAATAGTAGAGATATAGCTCAACTGATAAAATGGCAATTGTCTTTAATTGAGTAACATATTGGTAAAAAAAATAACTAGAAATAATACAATCAAGGGATTACTTCTAATATTGAGGCATGGAAAAAATGGCATAAAATCTTTAAAATATTCGATATTCTGGTGCTTCTAAGATGAAGTTGAGAATTGAATTTATTTTTTTACCAGGAAAAAAAAAACAATCAATAGAAAAAACATAAAAGAAACACGGATTTTGAAGACACTGGACACCAGGCAAGAAAGTACAGTGATCTCTGAGAAGTAGGAAAAAATCAGATGAGTTATGTGATTAACTCAGATTATTGCCTTGGGAGAATGCCTGAGCCATGGTATAGGGAGGGAGAATCCAGGTTTTTGGAAATAGAATTAAGAATTCAGAAGAAGCCGAAATTGGTTTGGCTCAGTGGATGGAGCGTTGGCCTGCGGACTGAAAGGTCCCAGGTTCGGTTCCGGTCAAGGGCATGTGCCTTGGTTGCAGGCATATCCCCCAGTGGGGGGTGTGCAAGAGGCAGCTGATTGATGATTCTCTCGTCGATGTTTCTGACTATCCCTCTCTCTTCCTCTCTGTAGAAATCAATGAATATATTTAAAAAAAAAAAAGAATTCAGAAGAAAAAAAAACAAATATGGTAGATGTTTTCAAGACAAACTAATGAAAAATAAAGAGAGAAAACTCAGAAGATCTGCACAGGGTCCTCCTCAAGTGTTCCTCAGTGTACTGATAGGCATTTGCATGTGATAATACTACCCAAGGCTGTGTAGAAAACCATCTGAAAGGATGAGAGGAGATAGAACTCAGATCTCATATAGATTTAAGAGTAGTGCCTATTCCCATTAGCCAGGCTAGAAAAACTTAATTCCTAGGACAAAGGTAGATTACTCAGAGGAATTGTGTTTCAATAGTGGGGAAAATTAGCCTAGACTAAATGTTGCTCTGATCTGGCTTTAGAGAGCAAGAAAGCCTTAATGATTAGGAGAAGGTGTAAAAGAACTTCCAGTGTGCTCAGTAACATTCTTTTTTTATTGTTCTGGGATATAGTTGTAAATATCCCTAAGCTGTTAATACTCTCAACAATAAATTTATTTATTTATTTATTTATTTATTGTTGAGAGTATTACAGATATCCCCTTAACCCCCACCAACTATTTTCTGCTTCAACCCAGGCATTCATACATGCATATAAATTCTTTGATTAATCTCTTCCTGTCCTTTTCCTCCCTTTCCCTCTGAGATTCATTAGTCTGTTCCATGTTTCCATGTCTTTGGATCTATTTTGTTCATCAGTTTATTTTATTCATTGGTTTTCACATATAAGTGAGATAATGTGATACTTGCCTTTTTCTAACAGGCTTATTTCACTTAGCATAATACTCTTGGAGTCCCTCCATGCTGTCTCAAAGGGTATTTTTTCAATGCTGAAAATTAATAAGCTAAACATCTATACTAAGAAGTTAAAGAAATGAGAACAAAACAAACCCAAAGAAACGTACAAGAAGAAAATGAAAAATGATAGTTAATAGTAGAAAGCACACATAAAATAAAGGATCATCAAAGCAAAAATTTATTCTTAACAAATACTCATGAAATTGACAAGCTAATAGTGAGATTGATCTATGGCTGCCTAGAAGGCAGAGCTTTTGACACTGACTGGGATAGAAACCAACCAATCAGAATCAAATTGGCCAGCAGGGGAGGGCAGTTGGGGGCCAGAAAGAGAGAACAGTAATTAATATCTGGAATGCAAAAGAGGTTGTATCTACAGTTGATGAAAACACTAAAGAAGATAAGAAAAAGACATTTGATAAACTTTGACTTTTAATTTGAAAATAGAAATTAAAAAATCTGAACACACATTAATAAGTTGAATGCTTTGAATTTCACATACTATAAATTATTTCCAGCTTCTAATTAGACATAAGATTTTAGGTTAGATCAGATTAGATGCATAAAAATTAAAAAAATAAAATTATTATTCTTTAATGATAAACACAAATAGTCTACAAGTATTTTATTAGCAAGTAAAGAAGCTTTCAGATCATGGAAAAAAATGGTGTTGTAGGCAACTTCTAAAATGGCCCCTGCTTCCTGGTATCCACTCCTTGTATGATCCTTTACCCTTGTGTAGGCTAATGGCAGAATGACCCATTGGTGGGGGGTGGGATAGGTGAGCAGGTGGCTCCAGGCCAGCCAAGGCATGTGCCAGCAGGCAGAGGGAGGGGACAGCGTTTGGGGGGCTGTGATGACCAGCGGTGGCAGAGAGACAATCATCGGAGGAGGGTAGGATCGGCTGGCCATCCCCTGATTAGCCCGCCTGGTCACCTCCCACAGAGGGAGGCCAGATTGCAGCTTAGGCCCGCTCCCTCCAGGAAGCAGACCTAAGCCAGCCATCAGTCAGACATCTCCTGAGAGCTCCTGGACTGCAAGAGGGTGCAGGCTGGGTTGAGGGATCCTCCCAAAGGCACAAATTTTCATGCACCTGGCCTCTAGTAGTAAAATAAGATTGTAGGGATTTTTGTAGATGTTCTTTAAAGTTGGGGAAGTTTTCCTCTATTTCTGGGTTTCTAAGAGGTTTCCCCCCCACACAAATGTGTGTTTAACTGTGTCAAGTACTTTTTTATGAATCAACTGATACAATCGTGTGATTTTTTTTTCTTTTTTAGTCTGTTAAAACTGTGATTAAGTTGATTTTCAATAATCGAGTCAGTCATTTCCATTGCTGATTTCATTTGCTAGTATTTTGCCAAGAAGTTTCCATGTATATTCATGAGAGATACTGGTCTATAATTTTCTTTTTACATACTATCTTAAAAAATAAAAAGGCATAAGTAATGGGATGTCACCTCCAAGATTAGGTTATAATCTGTCTTGCTTGTAATCTCTCTTGCTCTTTCTTCCTCTGATGTAGCCATCTGCCATATTGTAAGATGCCTTATGAGGGATCCCACATGAAAAAAAAAAATTAAGGAAGGTCATTGGCCAATGGCCAGAGAAGAATTGATCCTTGAAAACAACAGGGAGCTTGAAAACATCTCAGCCCCATCCCCATTGAGTCTTGAGATGATTACAGCTTGTATTAATACTTTGTAGCCTGTGAGATCCTCTGAGCTGAGTCATCTGGCTATGCTATGCTTGGATTCCTGATCTATAGAAAATGTGAGACTAGTAAATGTTGTTTTAAGATATGCCAGGTTTGTGGGCTTAATCCCCAGTGCGGGTGCATGCAGGAGGAAGCCGATCAATGATATTCCTCTCTCATCGATGTTTTTATCTCTCTATCCCTCTCCTTTCCTTTCTCTATAAAAATCAATAAAAACATTTTTAAAAATAGTGTTAGAGTAATTTTTAAGTAGTAATAGATAACTAATTTATAAGGAGAGACCTAAAAGTTGGTTAAGGTGACGTCTGAGTGAAATAAAACTCCTAAATACCACAGTGAAGAAATTGATAAAATTGGAATGCAATGTGGAGAGTTTCCAGGTGAGGCTTCAGAGATTGCTGATAGTTCCCCATTCCACTGGTTGCTGGAATCTGCCATCTGCTATTATCACCAAGTTTTTATCCTAATATATAAAAAACCCAGGGTCTGTAATGACCAACTGAAGGCTTGATCAAACAGTAGAAGTCAGTCCTGCAGTCAGTGCTGGGTTACAGTGCTGGGTTACTGACTGCCACCAGTGAGGGCGCAGCAACCCAGCACTGACTGCTGAAGGGGCTGCATATCAGGCCTGGAGAGAGGCCTAGAGAGAGAAGCAGGGTCTGATCCATAGCCTCCATAGAAGCTGTTGATCAGCCCTGGCCTCTCTCTTCCTCTCTGGGTCTGGCCAGCAGTGCACTTCTCTTTCTCTCCAGGGGGGCTGCTGATCAGCCCTGCGTTTCTGATCAGGCCCAT
Source organism: Pipistrellus hanaki (assembly GCF_964339955.1). NCBI lineage: Eukaryota > Metazoa > Chordata > Mammalia > Chiroptera > Vespertilionidae > Pipistrellus > Pipistrellus hanaki. The sequence continues at coordinate 89,903,440 of NC_140524.1, forward strand.
AGATAGGCCCAGAGAGGCTGACTAGCATAGAAACTGACCAATCAGAATCAAATCTTGGTGAACTATGAGGAGCCAATGGCTGCCTAGGAGGCAGAACTTTTGACACTGACTGGGATAGAAACCAACCAATCAGAACCAATTGGCCAGCAGGGGAGGGAAGTTGGGGGAAAGATAAGACTGGCAGGGTAAGGCAGTTAGAGGTGATCAGGCAGGCAGAGAAAGTTAGGGGTAATCAGGCTGGCAGGGGAGAGCATTTGGGGGCATGAGCAGGCTGGCAGGGGAGGGAAGTTGGGGGCAACCAGGTCATCAGGGGAGGGCAGTTGGGGTTGATATCAGGCTTGCAGGTTAGGGCAGTTAGGGGTGATCAGGCAGGCAGGAAAGTGAGTGGTTAGGAGCCAGAGGTCCCAGATTGTGAAAGGCATGTTCAACTGCTTGTTTAGGCCCAATTCCTGTGCAATTGAGCTTAAAATGGCAGTTGGACATCTTCCAAGGGGTCCCCAATTGGAGAGGCTGCAGGCTGGCCTGAGGGAACCCCCCTCTGTGCACGAATTTTGTGTACTGGGCCACTAGTGCATGACAAAACACCAATATCAAAACCAGTTTCTCAAGTCTTGCTATAAAACTGCTCTGTGGAAACCAGTAACAGAAGCAGTAGCTACATGTCACCATGGCATATAGTAATCAGGAATTGCTTATCTCATTTTAAACTAATTCTACATGTACCACAAGACACAGATGGTAGTGTCTTGTCCTTATCAAAATGCCTGTAGCTATTAAAGGAAATAATATCATTCCTATATTCTGGCTGAAACTCCAAATTTATACACGTGGAAATTTATAAACATTCATCTAACATTACACACACCTATATTTGGTATCCATATTTGATACCTATATATGAGGTGTGCTATATGTGTATATGGTGTGTGGCATATGTATGTATACTACAATACATATTTAGTAATATAAGTGTGGTGTGATGTATGTGTATATATATATATATATATATATATATATATATATATATATATATATATATATGATGTGTTATATATGGGTGTGTTGTATGTGTATTCATGTGTGTTGTGTGTGTGTGTAAATATGAAGAAATTAGTAAAGGACATTTAGAAGACAACAAGTGTTTATTCTTCAGGAAATCATGGGAGAGATAGATTATTAAATCCTCCCATTTATATCTCCTCATATAAGCATTAATGTTTTCATTATACAAAATAAAAAGATATATTTAAATGTAAATAAAGATAAAATTTCTGTGATTGCGTTATTTTGAACCTTTAGCTCATACTTGATTTTGACATGTATTTTAAATGTCCTAACTCATTAGGCATACTCACAATAGACAGGTGACCCAGCCAGCATGGCTCAGTGGTTGAGCATCAGCCTATGAACCAGGAGGTCACAGTTTGATTCTTGGTCAGGGCACATGCCCAGGTTGTGGGCTCAATCCCCAGTGTGGGATGTACAGAAGGCAACTGACCAATGGCTCTCTCTCATCATTGATGTTTCTATCTCTCCCTCTCCCTTCCTCTCTGAAATCAATAAAAATATATATTTTTTTAAATAGACAGGTGGTAGAAAATGATGTAGCGGGCTTAGAGAGGGCTTGCACTCAGGGCAGCATCCTAAAGGAGAAAGGTCTTTTTTCTTGTAGTATTATGGACTGGCATTATTTTATTTGGAATATCCAAAGTCACACTCCCTTAAACCATTTCTTTCAAAATAATTACTAGAAGAGTCAGTTATCAGAAAGGTAGTGAATCTAATACAGTGGTTCTCAAACCTTTCTAATGCCGCTACCCTTTAATACAGTTCCTCATGTTGTGGTAACCCCCAACCATAAAATTATTTTTGTTGCTACTTCATAACTGTAATTTTGCTAGTGTTATGAATTGTAATGTAAATATCTGTGTTTTCCAATGGTTTTAGGCGACCCTGCTGGTGGTTCCTATTTTACTTAAATGTATTCACTGAAGTAAGAGGTTAATTCCACTTTTTTTCTACTTCCTCATTTTTCATCATGGTTGTATTCTGTGGCATTAAGGAAAAGGCCATGCAATTGAAGGATTAAAAGAAATTGCACTTAGAATTGAGTTATAATAGAGCATAAAACAACCTAAAAGGGAAAATAGGCAATGGACACCAGAGTACTAATTATGGTGTCTTATTCAATTTTAAATAACTTCAATGGTATAAAATGAAGCTCAAGTAAGAGCTCTAAAACCCTGAATTTTTAAAAACATTTTTATTGATTTCAGAATGGAAGGGAGAGGGAGAGAGAGAAACATTAATGATGAGAGAGAATCATAGTTAGGCTGCCTCCTGCACACCCCCTGCTGGGGATTGAGCCCTCAACCCAGGCATGTGCCCTTGACCAGAATCAAATCCAGGATGCTTCAGTCTATTCTGCAGGCTGATGCTCTACCCACTGAGCAAAACTAGCCGGGGCCTTGCATGTTTTTCTTAAGCATTTTGATCCTAGGGTGTTTTTTGTAATGTTTTCACTTTATTTTGTTTTTCCTACTACTACGCAATTCAAATTATTGGTTTTGAATAAATTTATTATTTAGTAATTACTTTAAAAAAAGCTTTAAAATTTATTTACTAAGAAATAATCTCATATAGTGTTGTATGTGTCTAGAGTATCTTAAGAATTTTGTTAATAATCATCTGGAGAAAAAAGTCTACTTTTATTTCATTTCATGATGATTCTGAGGGCTCTTTCAGTAAATAACTAATATGTTTAAAAGCTGTGACAAGAGTTTTATGATTGTAGAAATATTTGGATTTTTTACTTAGATTGCGGTCTCAATAGTTACATTCAAATAATTTAATTTTATATTGCTATAAAACAAACCTCCCAAATGTAGTAGCTTAAAACAATAAACATTTATTAACTCACAGTTTGTGAAATTCAATAATTTGGAGTGAGTTAGCTGTGTGGTTCTGACTCAGAATCTCTCATGAGTTTGCAATCAAGATGGTGTAAAAAAATAAAGAACTCTTACCATTTGCAACAGTATGGATGGACTTGGAGAGCATTATGCTAAATGAAGTAAGCCAGTTAGTGAAAGATAAATACCACATGATCTTACTCATTTGTAGAATATAAAGAACATTATAAACTGATGAGCAAAAATAGATACAGAGGCAAAGAAGCATCAAACAGACTGTCAAACTACAGCAGGAAGGCAGGGAAGGATTGGGGTGGGGTAATAAATCAATCAAAGGAATTGTATGCATGCATTTAAGCATATCCAATGGATGCAAGACACTGGGTGGGGAGGTAGGGCAAGTACTGGTGGGTAGGGGAGGTTGGGGACAACAAAAGGAGCCATATGTACTACCATTTGTAATACTTTAAACAATAAAATAAAATTAATAAAATAAAATAAAGCCAAAACTGGTTTGACTCATTGGATAGAGCGTCGGTCTGAGAACTGAAGGGTCCCAGGTTCGATTCCAGTCAAAGGAAGGCATGTACATTGGTTGTGGGCCCATCCCCAGTAGGGGGTGTGCAAGAGGCAGCTGGTTGATGTTTCTCTCTCATTGAGGTTTCTAGCTCTCTATCCCTCTCTTTTCTCTGTAGAAAATCAATAAAATATATTTGATAAATAAATAAATAAATAAATGAAATACTTGTTAAATATTAAAAAAAAAAAAAAAACCCTGATGAACAAAAATAGATAGAGACAGAAAAACACCAAACACCAAACAGACTAACAAACTTCAGTGAGAAGGCAGCGGAAGGCTGAGGGGTAAGAGATCATCCAAAAGGTTTGTATGCATGCATAATAGCATAACCAATGGACACAGATACTAGGTGGGTGAGGACATCTGCTGGGGGTGGGGCTGGCGAGGGGGAGGTCAATGGGAGGTAAAGGAGACATATGAATACTATACATAATACTTTAAACCAGTGGTCAGCAAACTCATTAGTCAACAGAGCCAAATATCAATAGAACAACAGTTGAAAATTCTTTTGAGAGCCAATTTTTTTAAACTTAAACTTCTTACACCACTTCTTCAAAATAGACTCACCTAGGCCATGGTATTTTGTGTATGAGCCACACTCAAGGGGCCAAAGAGCCACAGTTTGCCAACCACAGCTTTAAACAAACTAATAAAAAAGATGTAGGTTGAAGCTACAGTTACCTAAGCCTTGATGGGAGCTGCAGGATGTGCTTCCAAGCTCACTCATGCCTGTTGTTAGGAGGCCTCAGTTTTTTTCTCAAAATGTAAGCCTCTCACTTCTACCTTCTAAATAGCATGCATATTTTTACTGAGACTAACATCAGCCTGGAAATCTATTGATAAGGGAATTCACAGACTATACTTCTAGTTAACACAATGCAAAGCCATTATAATTAGGAAAAAAATAAAATAGAAGAAAAATGGAGCAGACAAGAACATATTTTTACAAGAGACTTGTACAAACCAGCACACCTGCAGAAGCCACTATTTCCAACGCTGGAATTTTATGAAAATTTATCTGTTGGGTTCATGTTTATAAAGAAATTACTTTCAAAGAGGTCCATTTCCCTTTGAACTTTTGATGCAGATTTTCATCCAGTTCATTGTCTAGTAATCACATAGCATCAGAATTGTCATGGAATTTCTTCACTGTAAATGCATCTACTACACCAACAGAAGGCTTCATTTTCCCTGTAGACCGATTTTACAAACTCTCAAAATGGCTTGGCCCAGCTTTTACTCCATTACTAACACAAGAATTTTTTTTAAATTTGTTTATTTATTAAGGTATCACATATTTGACCTCAAACCCCACTCTAATCCCCCACCACTCCCCACTCATGCTCTCACCCCCTTATTGTCCTTGACCACTGGTTAGGCTCATATATATGCACACAAGTCCTTTGGTTGATTTCTCCCTTTTATGTTTAAATTATGTTTCTTCCTTTGCATTTCTTGGGTTGCTTCTAACAGTCTATGTATTTCATGAAGTTAAGACCTTCAGGGGTTATCCTCAATACTTTATTCCTGGTACTGAAAACAGTGTCTGGAATGTGATAGGCACTGCTACTGCGACTGGATTCTACTGGGCAGCTTGTCTGCTCCACCTGGTGGTCATTTGCAGGACTGGAATATCCACAATGGGTATCTAGATATCTGGTATGTTTGGGGCAAGCAGTTCCTCTCCCTCTGTCTAGTTGGACTTGTCATATGGTGTCTAATGACTCCCAAAGACCCCTCTTTAAAAAAAAGTTAGAGAATCATCTCATAAATTCATTGATCATATTTTTTCAAATTGGCTCTTAGAGAATCATTGATTAACTTGATTAAAAATGAAAATATGATTATTGTGTCATGTAAGATACAATAATTCAGAGAAAAAATACACTAATGTTCTGTGATACTTTTCCATAAAACAATTTGAGCTGCAATGTTGGATTGACAAAAAATCAAATGAAATATTACACTTTTTCATCAGAGTGCCTTGGGATTGTTAATAATATATACTTGGATAATACAGAGCTTGTTTTGAATTAATAGGAACAGCAAATACAATTTTAAAAATAATTTATTTGTAATGTATTATATTGATGCTGGTTTTCAAAGTATTGTTTCTCAGGAGCCATTAGCATATGAGTGCTGCCAGTGAAAGAGAACTTCCTGAATATCTTTCTCTTCCATATAATACTTTACTAAATAGATAGTTCCCCCTTACAACTTCTCAACAACAGAAGTAAAACAAGATATTGATTCTAAATTACAATAATTTGAGAGAAAACCACTGTCTGTGGCTACAGAATAATTGGGATATATGTCCATTAAAAGGGGATTAAAAAATAAACATTAGCCGCTAGAGCACTGATGAAATTGTGTTTCAGAGAACTGAGAAAATGCAGAAAATTGGCATTAATTAATGCGTCTCTTTACACAAAAGCACAATTAGTCAACAAAGCAAAGCAAAATATTTCAAGGCCTAGTTTCATTGCCTTCTCCCTACATTGTGATTCACTTTTTAAAATTCATTTTATTATTTTCTATTTTTAAATTAAATTTATTATGTGACAGTGGTTAATATGTAATAAAAGTGTATAGGTTTTGATTGTACAATTCTGATACATTATCTGTATATTATATTGTGTGCTCACCACCCAAAGTAAAATCTTCTGTCACCATATATTTGACCCCCTTCACCCTTTACTATTCCCTACCACCTTCCTTCTGTTAACCACCATACTGTTGTCTGTATCTATGAGTTTTGTATGTTCGCTTGTCTTGTTTGTCCATTTGTGACTTTCAATTGTAACCTTACATATGAGTGAAATCATAGTCCTTAGATTTTTCTGAATGACTTATTTTGCTAGGCATGATATTCTCAAGATCCATTCATATTTCACAAATGGCAATTATTTAATCATTTCTTATGACTGAGTAGTATTCCATTACATCAGCGGTTCTCAACCTTACTAATGCCGCTACCCTTTAATACAATTCCTCATGTTGTGGTGACCCCCAACCATAAAATTATTTTCGTTGCTACTTCATAACTGTAATTTTGCTACTGTTAATGAATCATAATGTAAATATCTGTGTTTTCTGATGGTCTTAGGTGACCCTGCTAGCATTCTTCATCTTTGCTGCAGGCTTGTCTTCACTGCAGACTCCGTAGTCTGTAGTCTTCATCTTTGCTGTGGCCAGAGTGCTGCTCCTGTAGATCCCTTTGCCCCCCACCCTCCCACTCATAGCAGGCATTCTGCCCCATGTGGCCACTCCAAGCCTGGAGCAGCTGGGCGGCCATCATCTTTGTCCTTCTAATTTGCATATTCCTTCCTGATTGGCTGGTGGGTGTAGTGGAGTGATGGCCAATTTGCATGTTTCTCTTTTATTAGTGTAGATAAGTTTCTCCAAAAGTGAAAATGTTTGAGAAGTATTCTATTAGACTTAGTAATAATTCATAGTGGAATAAGATAGTAGTGTATTCTACCTCCCTCTCTTCTTTCCCATGTTTATATTACTGAGTGAAAACCATTCTGAACATGCTAGTTGTATTTCCTATTCATCGAAATAAATAGCAAAATTGATATTTTTATAGAACAAAAGCATGTTTTTGCTCTGCTTTTTATATAATTATAATCGGAAAAAAATGACTTATGCCCTATTATTTTAAAACAAAAATAACTTTTGACACAAATTCTTCAAACATTGTTTAGATCTAGCAACCTAGTAAGTCAAATAATTCTATTTAAAAGTAAAATTTGCAAGCAGATTATCTTGGGAAATGCCTTATATGTTACAATACTTAAATTAGATGATTGATGGGTATTTCATGTTATAGTGATAGAAGTTAATTGGTAACATTTGCATTAAATATTTCCCAAACTAAAATTATTGTGGTTATGCTTTATGCCATAGAACTTTGGTATACTAAATTCTCACTTACTCAATGTGAAGAAAAAAGAGTCAGTGTATTGTGTCAAGAAAAGTGTTGGCCCTGATTGACAACAAGTATTGCTGGCTCAACATTTATGCACAGGTGGTATTGCCACTTCTAAAGGCAGCTTTCCAGTTTAGGCCACTTGATTTTTGTGTGTCACACTTACATTTTACTCATTTACAAAGTAATATAGATTTATTTAAATTAGGTTATAAAGTAAATATAATTTAAATATTCTATTGAAAGTAAAAATGAAAAAAATTACGTATCTTTAAATGGGTGTTTTTGTTTATAAAATTGCTTTATTGAAATTAGTAAATGCATTATCTTTCTATAAGACCACATGTGGAGCAATGGTCTGATTTCTCATAATTCAAAGGATGTTGGCCATATCTTCAAATATAGGGAAATTAGTTCCTTAAATGTGTGCTAATTAATATGCCTGGAAGTTGTCAGACAGTAGTGCCCCTGTGATTATAAGAAATCATGGCCAATTACCAAGTAGTACTTTCATTTTTTAATCTTGCTTAATAGCTCATCTTTATATATCTAACATTGATATCATTTTTACTAAGTAAGTAGAGACATCAATAAGTTGCATGTATAAGACTACAGCTTGGTCATCAATTTAGGACTGGAGAAATACAATTTAAGTGATGAGCTGGTTCTTATAGCAGTCAGTTTGTGTTGTATTATGCTACTGTCAGAAACAACACCAACATTTCAGTGGTTGACCAAAGTAGTTTATTTCCTGCATATGATTTTTATGAAAAGAGAAATAGTATTCGCTCTCTGGGCTTTTGCTCAACCCTGCTCTCCATGTCTTCCTCATTCTCAGAGTAGCTGAAGAAGCAGCTCCTAATAGAAAATTCCAGCTTCACAGCAGAGAGAAAACAAGGAAGAAACTGGAAATACACCATCTCTCTGTAAGTGTCTTCTTCTAATCGGCATTCATCATTACTGTTCCCATTTTCATAGTCAATGCAATTCATACGGAATAGAAAAGTATACTCTGCCCACAGGTTAGCACTATCTGTCACACATCAATGCTCGGCAATAAATAATCTTAGTGGCAGATGAGAAGTGAACCCTTGGGAATAATTATTTAGACCCCATCATATATGGATGTAATAAAGTAGGAGAATAGAGAAAGGCAGAGTACTGACCCTGGTGTCTGACATTAAGGTCATGCAAAAAAAAAGGAGATGACAAAATGAAGAATAACAGATTAGGAAAACTAGACAAGTCTTATAATAAAACCCAGAGGGTTTTTCAAAGAGGAGAATGTGGTCAAATTCATTTGTTGCCCCAAATAGTCTAATAATAGAGTGATATGCATTATTCTCCACTATATTTGTCAATATGAATAAAGTTAGTGTCCTTGAAAAGTGCATTTTAAGTATTATTTTGAAAGTGAGAGTAAAGTAAGGATTGAAAGAATGGATATTTCTTGTTCTGATATAAGGCAGCCTGAATTAACACAAAACTCCTGCCATGCTATAAACTCTGGGAAACCTGGATAAAGTATAACAATAGCAAAATATATTGCTGAATTTGTAAGAAAGAAAGGAAAATCCTCAAGTGCCATAGACGAAGAAGTCATGAAAAGGTAAGGCCAAAATATTGATCTGGTTGTTTCGGAGGTGATAGGAAGCAGTGAAAGACCTTTGGAGAACGTATAAATTCATTTTAAGGCTAAAATTTCAGTTTTTAAAACTTACCAAGATATAAGAAAAGATACTTTGCACCAACATAAGGTTAGAAGTTAGGAAAGATGCCCCTAAATCAGCATTATAATATGATTAGAAACACAATACCCCATATGAAAATTGAAAACTAGAACTATGGCAAAAATGTTAGGACTTGCTAGATGTTATATTTTTCTCTGAACTCTTCTGTATGTTTGAAACACGTCATATTTAACACAATGTTAGCTGGGAAGTGTTGACAGAGATGTTGAAATGTAAAAGGCAGCAGACAACAAAGTGAGTTGTGAGAGACACCATATTCAGGTTGTCAGGGGAAATACCAAAAATATCTAAAATATATCTACAAATATCCCCAAAATTCAAAAATAAGTTTATGAATTATAAATATGACAAAGAACCTACTTTTTCCTTAGTAGGGGATATGAGGATGGAGAAAGTGGAAATGGGTGAGAATGTGTGAAGTAATTTCTTTGGATAGAACTGTGGCTGTGATGCGAGTCCATTCTTCCTTCCTCCATAAAAAGAGAAGAAGAGGGGTACCATCTTTTAGCCACAAACCTATTGAAAGAAGGCAATAAGGGAACTACTCTGGAAGCTTGATACCTAATTCCTTGCATTAGCAAACATGAGGTGCTCACATCTGGTACCACTGGTAGATTCTTCAGACAAATCTCTGGCTAATGGTAGAAACAGCAGGGAAGAGAAAGAAAATAGAAAGTTATTTGATACAAAAAAATAACTTCTCATAGTTCTATTTTAAATGAGCACCACTCCTGTTGGCATGCCATAGAGTCTTGTGGAGTGAATCCCCAAGGTAAAAAGAGACTGAGGGAGATAGAGGCAATAGTGGCTGGATGTCAAAAGAGCCAGAAGGGAAAATAAACTGGTAAACAGAGTAGATCCAGAGACCTGGGGGCATGGAACAAAGTGCAGAATCTCAGAAGGAAGGCAGGGGAACATGGTAGGCAGGAAGTAATCAACCAAGAACCTTGTATGCATATATATCGATACATGGCCCATGGACTCACATAGTGGGATGGTAAGGGTGTGAGATGGAAGTGGGCTGGAGGGAGTCAGTGGGGGGGGGGGACATATGTAATACTTTCAGCAATAAAATATATATCAATATATATATTTTTAAAAGCCAGTAGGGGAGCCTCCAGAGAGCCCTAAACCATGAACAAAAGAATTACAAACCCCACATACAATTTGGGGGAGACAGTTAAAGAAAGGACAGATAGGGTTAGGAACACTTTCCTTCCTCTAGCTGTCCACCCAAATCACATGCTGACTTGAGAAAGGGGCATTGTATAGTTAAAACAATTCCAAAATTTGTATTGCCAGGGGCTAGATGTGCTAATTTCTGTGTAGGTAATTAAAAATGGCTCTGGACCTGACTGTCTCTTAAAGACTGTAATGGGATTTTGGTGGAATAAAGAATTGCTGGAATAAGGATGTCAGAACAAATGAGCAGGAATGACAGGAGATGGTCATTAGAAGGTGTTATGCTTGGAATTGGTATTTTGAAGATGATAATTGTCAGTGATATCGAAGTTTGGGACGTGCACATGAAATTGGTTCACCAAGATATGTGTAAATAAAGGTCACGAAGTGACAAGTAAAGTAAAAGATCTTCTGCTAAGCATACAACGATGTGGAATTAGGAGTCCAAGAAAGTTATTGGGGAGGACAATTCCTGTGAAAGATAGAGGAAACTGCATTGGGCAGAGAAAGTCTGCAAACTAGGAAGCGCATCTGACACCTCTGAAAGGGACTTGGGGAAGGAAGCATATGGAAATTCTGAAAATAGTTTGGCTAAATCTAATTTTTAGCTCTGGAGCAAAGATTGGCCATTAGAGGAGCCTTGCATTGGTCAGAAAGGGCAAGGGACATAAAGAGGGAAAGGAAGAGAGAGGGAGAGAGAGAGAAACATCAATGTGAGAGTGAAACACTGATCAGCTGCCTCTTACATGCTCCTTCTGGGGATTGAGCTGGCATCTGGGGCAGGTGCCCTGACCGGGAATCAAACCAACAATCTTGTGGTGTGTGGGAGGGTGCCCAACCAACTGAACCACACCAGCCATGGTGGCTGGCATAGTATTTCTTTTTCTTTTTAAAAAAATATATTTTATTGATTTTTTTGCAGAAAATAAGAGAGAGGGATAGAGAGTTAGAAACATCTATGAGAGAGAAACATCAATCAGCTGCCTCCTGCATACATCCTATTGGGATGTGCCCGCAACCAAGGTACATGCCCTTTGACTGGAATCGAACCTAGGACCTTTCAGTCTGCAGACCGACACTATCCACTGAGCCAAACCGGTTTCGGCATGGCATGGTATTTCTTAAATGGGGATATGAGTGGCACATCTCCATAGCTATCACCTCCATATTAAAATCATGCAGAATAGTGATACCAGTGGAGAAACAGGGAATCAAGAACTAAATCTACATTTTATTAGAGGAAGGATAGTATGACTGCTAATGAAGTACAGCCGATGAAAGGAGGGAAGACAGATATGGCCTAATGGGGTGGGCTGCAAAAGATCTATGGTTACAAATGAGAACAGTAGAAAAATATTGCAAAGAATAATTTGGAGCAAGGGAAACTAGTTACCTCACTTTCTAGGAATGAGATAATGTAGCTGAGAGAAACACATATGCAAACTAAAGCAAGTTTTAATTTGATGTACTTATGGGCAAAGTAGTGATGGAAAGGTAGCCAGATATTAGTTGAAGCCAGAAGTTTAAAGTTGAAGATATGATGGAGTTTACACATTAAAGATCTGGAACTTGCCGGGACCGGTTTGGCTCAGTGGATAGAGCGTCGGCCTGGGGACTGAAGAGTCCCGGGTTCGATTCTGGTCAAGGGCATGTACCTTGGTTGTGGGTGCATCCCCAGTGGGGGGTGTGCAAGAGGCAGCTGATCGATGACTCTCTCTCATCGATGTTTCTAACTCTCTATCCCTCTCTCTTCCTCTCTGTGAAAAATCAATAACATATATTTAAAAATAAATAAATAAAGATCTGGAACTAGGTGAACTCTTGGATGCCAGATAAATTGTTGATTGTTGACCCACTGAAAGTTAGACATTACAAGCACAAATATACTAGTATAAAGTTAAGCTGATAGGTGATTGGAATGAGGATAGAAACAAGGTTGAAACCAATTAATTAGGATGATGAACATGAGTTTGATTTCATAAGATTACACTTTACTATGATGCCTGTCATAAAGTCATGCTTATTTTTTAAGACATGCAAAGATGATTGCTTATTTTTACCTGTAGTGATTATGGAATTAAGTACAAAAAGGAGATATTAGAATTATTTTTAACATGCATATTTTAATTTTTTCTATTCATTTTTAATTTTAGTTTATTTATTTTTTTAAATCTTTATTGTTGAACGTATTACATATGTTACCTTCTCCCCCCCTTGACCTCTCACACCCCGCCCCTGCTCCCTATCACAGGCCTTCATCACCCTATTGTCTGTGTCCATAGGTTATGCAAATACGCATATGAGTTCATTGGTTGATCTCTTTCCACCTACCCCTCCCCTGTCTTCTCTTTCCACCCATTGCACCCTCCCCAACCTTCCCTCTGAAGTTTGATAGTCTGACAGATGCTTTTATGTCTCTGGGTCTATTTTTGTTCATCAATTTAGGTTGTTCATTCAATTTCACATATGAGTAAGATCATGTGATAATTATCTTTCTCTTACTGGCTTATTTCGCTTAGCAGAATGCCCTCCAGGACCATTCATGCTGTTCAAATGGTAAACATGCACCTTTTTACACATATAAAATGTCGTATACCCATACAATGAAAAATAAATTATATAATGATACATAATACAATGTAGATGAACCTAGAAAATATGGTTCTAAGTGAAAGAAACCAGAGACAAACAGTTACATATTATATTTTTTCATTCATATGAAATATTCAGAATAGATAAATTGGGTTTAATCTTATATCCATTAAGCTGTTGCTCCTCATCCCCCATTTCCCCCCACATCCTGGAATACATCAATTGCTCTCAGCTTAATGGATATAAGATTTCTTATGGAGATTATGAAAATATTTTGAAAATAGTTAGAGGTGGTAGTTGTACTACATTGTGAATGTACTACATGCCACTGGTTGTCCACTTTAAAATGATAGATTTTATGTGAAATTTTCCTCGATTTTAAAAAGACACAGTAAGAATTACTTTAAATGGTTTCAAATATAATGATGCTTAGTGTCGGAAAACTGTAAGGCAATAAGCACTCTATAGGAATAAGCACTCTATAGGAATATAAATTAATGTGGGCCTATGTGTTTCAAAAATAATCCCATGCCTCTTTCATAGGGCAATCCAAACTTTATATATTAATACTACAAGTATGTCTGGCTGGTTTTGCTCAGTGGTTGAGTGTTGACTTACAAACCAGGAAGCCACTATTGAATTCTGGTCAGGGCACATGCCTGGGTTGGGGGCTCTATCCCCAGTGTGGGGCATGCAGGAGACAGCCAATCAATGATTCTCTCTCATCACTGATGTTTCTCTCTCTCACTCCCTCTCCCTTCCTCTCTGAAATCAATAAAATATCTATTTTTAAATACCACAAGTATATCCCACAGTTCTGGTCTAGATATTTCATACATTATAGATAGCTTGGATGCTCCCTCCCCACACACCAGCCAATCATAGACAAGGAAATTGGTAGAAAGAAACTGGTTGAAAGTAATGACCAGCTCTAATATATTCTGGAACAGTAAATTTTAATTGTAAATCTTTTAATTTTCTTTATCTTCCACAGAATTATGAAGTATATTTTAAAGTTTTAGAATCTCACATTTTGGAGGAATCTCACCTATTGCCAATATCATCTCCCCAACATCTCTAACAAGAGATCTTTTAGATATCCTAGAAAAACAGTTAAGGACATACCAAGGCAACCCCTCTGGAAAATTTACTATAAGAGTATTTTTCCTCCACTATTTTAACTGTTTTCTCGTGGCTTTTAATCACATATCCCAATTGTGTCTATACAGAGCAAGTCTACTCCCTAATGAGTCTGAAATTCATTGGAAGACATTTGTCCTCTGGGTTGAATGGCCCTGGTTTTTTGAACCTGGCATATTTGATGTAAATATACTTTTTTCAAGTACTAACAATTGTATACTACAAATCATGGAAATATATACAAAATGATTGCAATTAAGAGACCAATCACAAAACAGTTAATTGCATATACTAAAGAAAATAGAATCTATTACAGCAGCTACTAGGCTGAAAAATATCAAAATATATTTTTTTATTTTTTGCTTGGCAAAAACATGTCAAAGTAAGCCAGCTACATTGCAGCAGTTTCTTTAAAAAATACAAAGTTGCTTTATTTTGAGATCAAAATAAAACCTTTGCATCCTATGAATTCGTGAGCCAAGTTTTATATGGGGAATGATTATTATGTTGAATTATGAATTCCTGAAAATACAGCTTTACAAAAGAAATGCTGGTACAATCTTAATTGCATTTCAAAATGTTGACATTTTAATCTGCATACTCTAATAATATCCTCTTTTTTGTGTATGTAAGCTGGTGGAAATACTTAAAAGCTCTGATATTTCTATATTGTAGGTCTGTAGGACCCTTGTGAGAGAAAGCCTTGTCAGAACAAAATCATTCATTTGGGCTGACTAGATGAAAAGTAGGAGCAAACAAGTACTCTGATCCAGCTGGTTGTTCCCTCAGCATCATGATTATATGAGTTTTATAAAGTCCAGTACCAGGGGGAGCTAGAAAAGCACTTTCTAAAACTGCTGGTGTTTGGTAAATTCCCTAGTTCCACTTCTATACCTAAAAACAACTTTATTTGCATTTCTGCTAAAACGTGTACTTAATTCTGTGCATATGCATACCACCAGATTCTCACTGAACTCTGCTTTTATGTCTGCTCTTAATTAAAGCCATAGTTTTGTTTAATCTCTTCCTTCAAAAAGAAGTCCAAAGAATAGTATAGCCCATTGGATTAGCTAACACTTTGAGCATAAAGGCAAATATTCATGAAACCCATTACTAATGTGTCTTGCCCTTGGCATCAGACATATGGAAATGGGATACACACACACATACACACACACACTCGCGTGTTTCCCATTCCCCTTGCAAATGAAGATTGTGTAAACAAAGTGTAGGAAACAACAAATATAAGTTGAGAGATTATTCTGAAAGTATAACATCTATAAGTTTACAAGATTAGCTGAAGTGATCATTTCTGATGTTATATATGATGACACTGAATATCCCAATAATATTTGGTGCATGTCTTTCTTGAAAGATAATCTTATATGATAATTATGAAAAGGTATAGCACAGTATGCATACACTAAACTCTCTAATTCAGTATCTGGGGCTTTCCAAGACTTGACAATTCTATATTTTAGGTCCCAACTATTTTAAAAATATTTTTATTGATTTCAGAGAGGGAGAGGGAGATAGAAATAAAAACATCAATGAAGAGAGTTAATCATTGATTGGCTGTCTCCTGCATGCCCCTCCCCCCCAAACTGGAGATGGAGCCTGCAATCCAGGCATGTGCCCTTACCAGGAATCAAACCATGACCTCCTGGTTCATAGGTCCAGCTCAATCACTGAGCCATGCCAGTTGGGCTAGGGTCCCAACTTTTTACACTATTGAGCTAAATCATTTTTTTTTCTTTTATTTAAAGAGTTTCAATTAAAACATTTTGATTGTGTTTTGTTTTTTTCTCAGTGTTTTCTTACATGATGTTACATTATCTTAAAGTACAAATTACACAGAGTAAAATGCACCAATAATTAATTTATAGCTCAATGACTTGTTAATTTTTTTTCAAATTAATGCACTTTACTTTTATAATACTTTTAGTATTACAGAAAAATTGAGCAGACAGTACAGGGAGTTTCCCACTCAAACTATCATTTATTATCTACATCTTATGTTATTGTGGTACTAGAGGTCCAATGCATGATATTTGTGCACTGAGGGGGGTCTCCTAAGCCCAGCCTGCACCCTTTAGTAGTCTGGGAGCCCTTAGGGGATTGTACAACTGATGGCTAAGGCCCACTCTGCTGTGGGAGTGCACTGACCACCAAGGGGCAGCTTCAGCATTGAGCATCTGCCCCCTAGTGGTCAGTGTGCATCATAATGACTGGTCATTCTGCCATTTAGTCAATTTACATATTACCCTTTTATTATATAGGACTAGTGGCCCAGTGCACAAAATTCGTGCATGGGGTGGGGTCCCTCAGCTCAGCCTGCACCTTCTCCAATTGGGAACCCCCTTGGGGCATGTCCAACTGCCAGTTTAGGCCCAATCCCTGCACCATCTCACAATCTGGGATAGCTGGCTCCTAGCTGCTCACCTGCCTGCCTGCCTGATTACCCCTAACCTCTCTGCCTCCCTGCCTGATTGCCCATATCCCCTCTGCCTGCTGGAATGATTGCCTCTAACCTCTTTGCATGCCTGCCTGATCACCCCCAACTGCCCTCCCCTGCTGGCCTGATCTTGCACCAATGGTCCTCCCCTGTCGGCCTGATTGTGTTCCCAACTGCCCTCTTTGCCTCAGCCCCCACTACCATGACTTTGTCCAGAAGGAAGTTGGATGTCCAGAAGATGGCCGGTGGACCTAGTCTAATTAGCATATTACCCTTTTATTACTATGATAGATTATAAAGGATAGGACTGCTTAAATGAAGGGGGGGGGGCTTTTCATCAGGAGGAGGTGCTCTTGGCTGACAAAAATGCATCATCCCTATATCTGGAATGATAGCAAGCCATATGCTTCATACTGCCAGCCAGTCATTAAAAAATGGAACCGCTTTCTTGATACCTTACACCAAACAGCTGTTACCCTTAAAACCCCTCCTCAACTCCCACCTTAGGTTCTGCCTTCACAGTTCACCCAGATTTGGTTCTGATTATTCAGTTTCTATGCCAGTCAGCACCAAAAGCTCCACCTCCTAGGCAGGTATTGGCTCCTCACAGTTCACCCAAATATGGCTCTGATTGGTCAGTTTCTATGCCAGTCAGCATCTCTAGGCCTATCTCCAGGCCTGATCAGAGAGGCAGGGCTGATAAGCAGCCCCTGAGGAGGCCCAGAGAGAAACAGAGGCACAGCTACTGGTGAAGCCCAGAGAAAAAGAGAGATGCAATAGCTGATCAACAGCTGCCATGGAGGCTGCAGATCAAAACCTGCTTTTCGTTTTCTGGGCCTCTTTCCAGGCCTGATTCACAATCAATGCTGGGTCGCCACATGTGCAGCGGCAACAGTCAGTGCTGGGTCACCACAGCAATCCAGCACTGACTGTAGGACTGAGTTGTTTTGGACATTATGGACCCTGGGTTTTTATATATTAGGATACTTGTTACAAATAATGAACCAATATGATATAGTACTAGTAACTAATGTTTGTAGTTTATATTAAGACTCGTTCTTTGTTTTGTGCAGTTCTTTGGGTTCTGACAAATGCATAATGTCCAGTATCTACCATTATGGTGATATAGGAAATAGTTTTTCCATTTTGAGTACCTCTTTGTGTTTTAACTATTCATATATTCTTCCATTTCCTTGAATACCTGGAACCACTGATGTTTTTACTGTCTCTATGATTTTGCTTTTTCCACAATATGATATGGTTGGAATTATATGGTGTGTAGCCTTTTTTGATTGGCCTCTTTAACTTAGTAATATACATATGATGTTTCCCCAGTCTTCACTTTTAAGCTCATTTCTTTTTTAATGTATTTTATTGATTTTTTACAGAGAGGAAAGGAGAAGGATAGAGTTAGAAACATTGATGAGAGAGAATCATCCATCAGCTGCCTCTTGCACACCTCCTACTGGGGATGTGCCTGCAACCCAGGTACATGCCCTTGACCAGAATTGAACCCAGGACCCCTCAGTCCACAAGCCGATGTTCTATCCACTGTAAGCTCATTTATTTTTAAATTGCTGAATAATATTTCACTGTACAGATGTATTACAGTTTGCTTATCCATTCATTTGCTGAAGGACATCTTAGTTGCTTCTAGTGTTGGCAATCCTATATAATAAAATGCTGATATGAAAATTGTCCCCATGGGTGGGAGTTCAACCAACTGGGAGTTAGACATGCACTGACAACCAGGGGGTGGCAGTGGCAGGCAGCTGGGGGAAGAGAGGCCCCAGCTGGCAACCAACAGCCACTATGAACCTACCCGTGCACAAATTTTGTGCACTGGGCTTCTAGTTATGAATAAAGTCACTGTAATTATTCATGCACAGGTTGTTGTGTGAACATAAGTTTTCATCTCAGTTGGGTAAATACCTACAAGAATGACTGCTAGATCATATTGTAAAAGATCATCTTTCACTTCCTAAGAAACTATCCCATTTTGTTTTCCAAAGCAGCTGTGTCATTTTGTATCCCCGCCAGCAATGAGTGAGATTTCCTGTAGCCTAACATCCTTACCAGCAGTTGGTGTTGTCAGTATTTGGATCTAAGCCCTTTTAATAGATGAGGTGGTATCTATTGTTGTTTTAATTTAAAATTCTCTAATGACAAATAGTGTGGTGCATACTTTCATGTGCTTATTTGCCATCTTTATATCTTATTTGGTGGTCTATTAAGATATTTTGCTACCTGTTTTCTTATTATTAAGTTTTAAAAGTTCTTTGTATATTTTGGATACAAATCCTCTATCAGAAATGAGATTTACCTATATTTTCTCCCAGACTTCACCTTGTTTTTTAATTGCTTTAATAGTATATTTCACAGAGATGTTTTTAACTTTAATAAACTTTAGCTTATCAATTTTATTTTTTAATTGGTCATACTTTGGATGTTATATATGAAGAGTTATAACCAAACAAAAGGTCACCTATATTTTCTTATGGAAGTTTTTTTTTTAGAGTGAATTTAACATTTAGGTTTATCATCCATTTTCCGTTAAGTTTTGTGAAGGGTGTAAGGTCTATGTATAATATATATATATATATATATATATATATATATATATATATATATATATATATATATATATCCAATTGTCCCAGTACCATTTGTTGGAAAGACTATCCTTTGTCCATTGAATTGCTTTTGCTCCTTTGTGAAAAATCAGTAGACTATTTTTGTGGGGGTCTATTTCTGGGCTCTGTATTCTATTCTATTGATCTATTATTGTGTATTCTTTTGCCAGTACCACACTGTCATAATTATTGTAGCTTTATAGTAAGTCTTGAGGTCAGGTAGTGTTAGTCTTCCTTCTTCTTCGATATAGTGTTAGCTATTTTAGGTCTTTTGACTTTCTATATAAATGTAAGAATCAGTTTGCCAATATTTATAAAACACCTTTGTGGAATTTTGACTGAGATTGAATTGAATCCATAAATTGAGTTGGGAAGAGTTGACATTTTAGCAACATTGAGTCTTCATATCTCTACATGTACTTAAATATTTGATTTGTCCATCAGTGTTTGGTAGTTTTCCTCAGATAAGTCACATATATACTTTGATAGATTTATCCACAAAAATATTTTTTGGTCCTAATATAAATGACAATTGCTGGATTTGTATATTAGTTCTTTTTAGTTTTATAGGAAACTGCCAAACTGTTTTCCAGAGGGTTATTTTAAATTATTTTTGAGATTCATCCAGATCAATAAGCATAAATGTAACCTTTTTTAAAAAAATATTTCATTGACTTTTTACAGAGAGGAAGGGAGAGGGATAGAGAGTTAGAAACATCGATGAGAGAGAAACATCGATCAGCTGCCCCCTACACACCCCTTATTGGGGATGAGCCCGCAACCAAGGTACATGTCCTTGACCAGAATCAAACCTGAGACAGAGAGACCAAGTGAAAACACAGGGAAAAGATGACCATCTAGCTACAAGCCAAGGAGAGAGTCCTCAGAAGTAACCAACCCTGCCTATACCTTCATCTTAGCTTTCTACCTCCCAGAAATGTGGGAAAATAATTTCTGTTGTTTAAGCTACACAGTTTATGGTTCTTTGTGATCGCAGCCTTAGCAAACTAATTCCACTAGGAAACTAACTTTGTAATAAATTCTGAGTTTGCATGCAATTTCTTCATTAATATTTGAAATACGACACAAATTTTGTGAATGCATATTAGCACTAAAGTGCTAGAGGCAAGTATGCCCAAATATTAACAGAAGTTATTTCTGGCTAGTAATAGGGGGTAATTTATATTTTCTTCTAAATTTTCTATTTTTCCACTAAATTCTACCTTCTATGCAATTTACTTCAAATACTCAGAATGTAACAAAATGTCATTGATGGAACCCCTGCAAATTCATATTTTGGCTAAGAGTAAATGAAAATGCACTTTTCTATCATATAAAAAAGCATTATACTAAAAAATATCAAAACACTGCCCCGACAGTGCGAGTCAATGGTTGAATGTTGACCTATAAATCAGGAGATTCTGGCTCAATTCATGTTCAGGGCACATGCCTAGGTTGCAGGTTCAATCCCCAGTTGGGGGTGTGCAGGAAGCAGCCAGCCAATGATTCTCTCTCATTATTGATGTTTCTATCTCTCTCTCTCTCCCTCTTCCCTTCTCTCTGAAATCAATAAAAATATTTTTAAAATAAGCATAATTTTTAGATATGTGCATTTACCTAAAATTATAATATAGTTAAAAATTTGAAGTTTTTACCTCAATATACTAAGTTGAGATAATTTAGTCTTAATAGCAAGCTCATCTTTATGTATTTAATGTATCAAGGATTTTTCATGGTAGCATTGTTATCCTTTATAGTGCCATAGTGTTAGTGAACTTGGCTTTTTAGTTTTGAAACATCTATATTATCTTAAAATGTATGAGCTGCTTCCCTTGTGTTTTAAAACATGTTTAAGTATATTTGGGATGTTAGCGACATTTAAAATGGAAAGTTATAGCTACATAAACATATCCTTTATTACATCAGACTGGATATTCCCTGTCATCCAGAGAACTAACCTTTTTAAAGGAGCATTTAAATGTCTTATCCAATTGAAAAGATAAATCAAGAGTCTTCAAAACACCTTATTATTAATTTTTAAAAAGAATATATAAATCTTGCTAAGGGTAGCAATCACTCTGCAAGTTCAAAGTAATTAGCAAGTTAGTTGGAGACACCAATGTACCCCCAAAATTGTAGGCTCTTCCTTTAAAGGTTTAAAATATTGTATCCTATGATTTAAGCTTGTGGATTGCAAATGAAAATGACATTCAAGACAGGTTCTGGGATAGTACTAATTTGCAGCTCTTTTCAGCCTAAATAAAAGTCATCTCCCATGCCTTGTAGTAACTAATCTAAACTAAACTACCTGACATTTCCACTCAGTCAAAGAACAAACTGAAAATGCTGAATTGACAGCAAAGCTTTGATGTAAATCAGTAGTCACAGGAGACTGCAAAGAAGAACATAATGTAACCATCAGCTCATCAAAGCGAAGCTTTCTTCTTTTAAAGAAAAAAAAAATTCAGACATTTTTCCTCTGAATTAAAGAAACATTTGGCTTCATTATTTTAAGATACAGTTTCCTCCCCAATAAATATCAAAATAATTAATACTGAAAAGCAATTGATTTTCCCCCTAATGATCCAACAGAATTATAAAAATACAAATCAGAAACAAGCTGTTATTTGGCATGTAAGACTTCCTTTTAAAAAAATTTCAGCAATGTTTAAATTCATAGTTGTCTCCCATGGATCAAAGTAAGGAAAAAATCAAATGAGCATATATTTGAAGTCATTTTCTTGAAAAAACTAAAAGCTCATTTTTTTCTCTCTTTTAAATAAAACTATTTCCAATAGACTATATGTCTAAATCTTTTCTACAGAAAGCAAATTCACAAAATAGATCCAGAGACTTGGAAGCATGGAACAGATTGACAAATCTTAGGTGGAAGAGGGTGGGCAGAAAGAGACCAACCAAAGAACTTATATGCATACTAGTATATGCATAACTCATGGACACAGGTGGTGCAGGCCTGGGGAAGGGGGCAGGAGTGAGGTGATGGGGGTCAAGGGGGGAAATGGGGACATCTGTTATACTTTCAACAAATATTTTTTTAAAAAACCAGTCTTCACACTCAGCAATAATGGCATCACTTTGAAACTCCTCAGAAAATGCACATGATCTGGCCTCACTTCTGGCTAACTGACTCACAATCTCCATTTTGACAACATTCTCATGTGATTTGTATCCATGTTGAAGACTGAGACACACTATACTAAACAACTCAGATTTTCAGAAGCAATGATTTGTTGTATTTTAATATTTTGTTTAAACCATTTTAGACCAAAGAATGGGAAAAGGGCAATTTTCAACCAGGTTTACTTTGCATATGATCTATTAAATCAGTAGAGCTGTGTTCCGGGTATGTTATAATCCAATAATTATATATATTTTTCTAGTTGGAAAAAAAAAAGAATTTAAAGAAAAAAGAAAAAAAATAACTTATCTAGTCCATCTTGTCACACAAGGCAAGATACTTTTCTATATTATAGATATTGCATCAGCTAAAGTTCACTCAGTTGCAAATGACAAAGAACCAATCAAAGAACTTAAACAAGAAGAAGTTTACTATATTAATAAGACAAGCTTTTTCTCTTTAATTTAGTTAATATTGATTGAATTCCAAATATTAGCCCAACCCTGCATTCCTTGGATAAACTTCACAGGTCATAATGAATTTCCTGTTTTATATATTGATAATTTATTTTGCTAAAACTTCATTAAGAAATTATATCATGAGAAATAGTAGTCTAAGTTTATTTTTATATCTTAATTATTTGTATAACACATATCTTGACCCATTAAATGAAATTAGAATCTGTCCTTTATCTTATATTTATGAAATACAGTGGTGCCTCGCATAAAGAATGCCTCGCACAGCGAACACTGCACACAACGAACTTCATTTCATGATTCATACAACGAACTTCGTTTCACACAACGAAGTCGCCCGAGCTTCCACGACCGCTTTGTCCGAGCTTCCACGACTGCTTCGCCCGAGCTTCCACGATCGCTGCCGATGTATTGCATCCTTCCGCGCAGGCACTGCAGGCAGTCGTTAGTCACTGCGCTTAACTTAAGCACGTATCGTGGCAATCGTTCTTCATTATGAATTAAATCACGCACGTATCACGGCAGTCGTCCTTTTAAGTTAAACTCAATATTTTTTTTATATCATGGCTTCTAAAAAAAGCAGGAAGGTGATTTCTGTTGAAATGAAACAGGAAATAATTAGAAGGAGTGAATGTGGGGTAAAACAGTGTGACCTCGTCAAAGAGTTTGGCCTCAGCAAGACCACCATTTTCACCATTTTGACAAATAAGGATGCAATCAAATCAGCCAAAGTAGCCAAAGGAGTATCAAAACTATTTCATGAAAAACATAGGTCTTCAATCTACGAGGAAATGGAGAGGCTATTAGCGATTTGGATTAAGGACAGGCAGGTGAAAGGTGACGTAACAACCCAAGATATTATCTGTCACAAAGCCAAGAGAA
Organism: Pipistrellus hanaki; assembly: GCF_964339955.1. Classification (NCBI taxonomy): domain Eukaryota; kingdom Metazoa; phylum Chordata; class Mammalia; order Chiroptera; family Vespertilionidae; genus Pipistrellus; species Pipistrellus hanaki. The sequence continues at coordinate 89,927,113 of NC_140524.1, forward strand.
TTTATGACTATCTAAAGAAAAACGTCCCTGGAAGTAGCAGCAATCAAGATAATGAAGAAGAATTCAAAGCCAGCAGGGGGTGGTTTTTTAGATTTAAGAAAAGGTGTGGAATCCACAGCGTTACTATGCATGGTGAGGCTGGCAGTGCTGACAAGAAAGAAGCAGAAAAGTTCTCTATTAACTTTCAAAAATGTATTAAGGATGAAGGATACTGCCCACAACAAGTGTTCAATGCCGATGAAACAGGTCTTTTCTGGAAAAGAATGCCGAGCAGAACCTTCATTACAAAAGAGGAGAAGAAATTGCCAGGACACAAAGCCATGAAGGACAGACTTACCCTTATGTTTTCGTCTAATGCCAGCGGAGACCTCAAGATCAAACCTCTATTGGTTTATCACTCTGAAAATCCAAGAATTTTCAAGAAAAATAACGTTATTAAGTCCAAACTGCCCGTCCATTGGAAGTCCAATCAAAAAGCCTGGGTGACCCAAGTTATCTTCAACGAATGGATTCTGGAAACCTTTGCTCCTGCCGTGAAGAAATTCTTGCTGGAAAAAGAACTGCCGCTCAAAGCCCTTCTGATACTTGACAATGCCCCTTCTCACCCAAAAGACCTAGAGGAAATATTGCAGGAAAATTATCCTTTTATCAAGGTGCAGTATTTGCCACCAAACACCACATCCATTCTTCAGCCAATGGATCAGCAAGTTATTGCGAACTTTAAAAAACTCTACACTAGAGCCCTCTTTAATAAGGTGTTTGAAGAATGCGAGTTTGGTGGAGACAATATGACTGTCCGAAAGTTTTGGAAGGAGAAATTTGATGTCCTTATGGCAATACGACTTATACAGAAGGCCTGGGAAGAAGTGTCACAAAGGATCCTCATTTCTGCTTGGAAGATGCTTGTGCCTTCGTGGACCCAGGAAGAAGCAGTACTGTAGTTGATGACACAGAAGTGGGGAAGGACATCATCACAGTGGCCCAAAGGTTGGAATTAGAGGTAGAGGAAGAGGATGTAGAGGAGCTTATTGAGGAACACGAAGAAGAGCTGACAACTGAAGAGCTCCAAGCACTTCTGGTCCAGCAACAGGACAATGCTCAAAGGGAAGCGTCATCTGATAACGAGGAGCAACAATCAAACAATCAACCAATCCCAACTGCTGACATCAAGAACATCCTGGTCAAATGGAAAGCAGTTCAGGAGTTTACCAATGCCCACTATCCGGATTCAGCTGAAGCAAACAGGATCAACGATCTTTACTCCGATACTCTTGTCCGTTATTTCCGGCAGATGTTGGAGAAAAGAGAAAAACAAACGACTTTGGACAGGTTTTTAATGAAACCATCGGCCAAAAAGCAGAAAATGGATGAAGATGTGCAAGATTCGGTAGACTCTACTTAGTCTGTCTTAAAATTTAAAAAATGTGTGTTTTTTTTTTAAAAAAAAATTATGTTTTTAGATGTATCTAAATAAAAATAATAACAAAAAATTTATCTTTTTTATGTCATCTTAGCATATTTTATGCTACAGAACGAATTATTTTTTTTTAACATGTATTGTTATGGGAAAACGCGTTTCACATAACCAACTTTTCGCATAACAAACTTGCTCCTGGAACGAATTAAGTTCGTTGTGTGAGGCACCACTGTACATATTTTCTAAAATGTCTGCTCAAATGTTTCTGTTAGCTACCTGGGTCTGAAGTTTTTATATGGACATGCTTACTATAATGAATTCAACTTAAATAAATAATTCAGTAGTGCTATTTAGATGTTTTAATCCTCTGTGTCTTATTAACTTTGCTTTTAAAATAATCCATCCATTTTACTTGAGTTACTAAAGTATAAGGGCAAAAACTTGTTCGAAATACCTCTTACTTTCCGTTGATTTGCTTTATACAATGATTTTATAATTTATAAAATGATATCTATTTATATAGCTATCTACCTTCTCCTCTACTACAATTTTACCACAGGCTGTTCTGTGGCCCTTCCAGACATCAATTACTAATACCTATCCATCTACACATCAGTATTACAGAGTCACATGCTTATTCACCTGTTTAGCATGTGCTCGTTATCTGTCTGAAGACTTTTTACTCGTAGAAACTATAAAGATTCAATTCCTATTATCAAATCTAATAAAATCCATTTAATATTTTAGTTTTCAAGCAATAGGATTACTTAATGGACCTTCCTTCACTATAATAAAGTAGTTGATAGTGTGCCTCTGTTTTGGTAAATATGAATGTGTCACCTGAAAGATATGAACACATATTGAGAAGCAAAATAAATTTACTATAGATAATAACTTCCATATACCCATCCAAATTTTCTATGCATCCTTCTCTAGCCTGCTCTGTACTTAGAAGGCTGAAATATACAGACTGTATCAGTAGATCCTTTGTCTTCTGACTTACAATTGTATGTACTCTAACTCTCAATGGCACTTCATACTGTCAGTTAGTAGTTCTCACCATGTGACTTCTTCTGGGTTGTAATAACAGTTTCCCACTCTTGTCCCTTCTCCTCACCTTTTATAGACTAAGTAAAATGGGACCCAGATATTAATAGTCACAAGGAATGTCACTTTCTCCTCTATACATCTTTTGCATCTATTTACATAATTATTTTATAAAAGTCTTCGTGAATTAACAAAACTTTAGTATCATCTCTTTCCTGCAGAGACTCCCATAAGTACAGTTAAACAAAACAAAACAAAGAAAAAACAATAACCATAGCAACAAAATAAGAATGGCCAGACAATTTTTTAAAAATAATATTCTAGACCTAAATGATAGGAAAAAGCTAAATAACTAAAAACAGGGTACCCAGGACCAAACCAGAGAAGGTCAGACATGCAATACCACCATCTGTCCACCATCCAGACCTGAAATATCATGGCTGACATATACACATAAGGAACTGTTTGACATTGAAATTGGGACTCAGAAGAACTGTTGGCCCAGAAAGGAACTCACTACAGACTGATTCATTTGCCTCTCAGCATAACCATTATGGCTTGTCTCATTTTTGGTTCTTATAAGTGTATTTGTAGTATCACATGATCTCACTCATCTAGGGGAAATGATGAACAACATAGACTGATGAACAAGAACAGACCCGGAGTCAAGGAAACATAAATCAGACTGTCGGACCTCAGAAGGAAGGTAGGAGAGGGTGGGAATAAGGGAGAGAGATCAACCAAAAGACTTATGTGCATGCATATGAGCCTAACCAGTGGTCATGGACAACAGGGGGGTGGGGGCATGCGTGGGGTGGGGTTTGGGCTGGGAATGGGAGGATGAGGACTAATATGTGATATCTTAATCAATAAAGAAATTTTAAAAAGAAAAATAAATAAAAACAGGGTAGCTCTGTTTCATAAATAGACAAACCTAGATCACTGCATCTATATTAATAAAAGCCTAGGTGGTCCTCGCGCCCTCACACAATGCCCTCAAGTCATCACAAGATGGCCACCACAAGATGGCTGGCAGGGGAGGGCAGTTGAGGGCTATCAGGCCAGCAGGAGAAGGCAGTTGGGGGCAATGAGGCCTGCAGGGGAGGTCAGTTGGGGACAAGGTCAGTACTGCAGGGGAGGACAGTTAGGGATGACCAGGCCTGCAGGAGAGGGCAGTTGGGGGCCATCATGCCAACAGGGGAAGGGAGTTTGGGGGCCAGATCAGGCTGGCAGAGGAGGGCAGAGGAAGGCAATTGAGGGTGATCGAGCTGGTGGGGAGTGTAGTTAGAGGCGGTCAGGCCTATAGGGGAGTAGTTAGGTGTCAATCAGGCCAGCAGGGGAGCAGTTAGGGGGCAATCAGGCTGGCAGACAGAAGTGGTTGGGGGCAATCAGGCAGTTAGGCAGGTGAGTGGTTAGGAGCCAGCAGTCCCAGATTGTGAGAGGGTGCAGGCTGGGCTAAGGGATCACCCCCATGCACAAATCTCATGCACCAGGTCTCTAGTATGTATATAAAGAATAAACTTATATACACATAAGATGTTCTCATCCTATGAGGTTGTCTGTTTAAAACAGCAAGAAAAAACATTTTAAATAGTTAGAAATTTATATCATACTGTACACCAGAATAAACTCCAAAGAAATTATATATATATATATATAGTGTGTGTGTGTGTGTGTGTGTGTGTGTGTGTGTAAAAAAGGAAACAATAAAATATTAAAAGGAACAATAAAATGTGCATTTTCCCCATCCTGGGAAAAGTCTAAGTATATAGCACAAATTAAGGAATGTATAAAAGAAACATAATGTTATATTTCCCCACACAAAATTTAAACACAATACTGTAATGAGAAAAGCGTTTCTTATGCTGGTATGCAGCCAAAATAGGGACCAAATGAAGAGATGGGCACTAAAATGTGATTCCCCCATTTGCTAGAGCCCCACTTTGAGGACAGTGGGGGGTGAAGTGGACTTGGCCTCTCTAGCTTCTTGGACACATCTGAAATATAGGAGCTGCAGTAGTTTACAGAAAGGTTTTGGTTCAAAGCTGCTGCTGTCATCAGGAGCCTGGGTCCTAGGGCTCCATTTCTCTTTGGTGAGAGTCCAAGATTATCTGCACCTCCATGGCTTTTACCTCCAGACCAGCCAACACCAGCTCAATATTCCTATTGGGAATATTTACCCACAGGTAGTGTTTTTGACATTTTTTCCAGCCTTCTTCCAGCTAGTCTTTAGAAGTGTCCTCAGAGCAAGCCTACATTTCAATGCCCCCTTATGAATACCATGGACTTAATTCAGTTCACACATGATGTGTCAGATTCTCACACTCTTATTGGTTTTTGCCTTATCCCCCCTGAAATTTTTACTAAGACCCTTGAAAGTCTCACCAAGTCCCTTGAAGCTCTCATTAAGATCCTTAAGCAATCTTATAACCATTGTTTTGAACTCAGTATCAAATAGTTTGTTTGCTTCAATGTCATTTAGTGTTAGTTTCCCCTCCCCCCCGAGATATTTTCTGTTCTTTCATTTGTGACATGTTTCTTTGTCTCTGGATTTCGGCTTCTTACCTGTGTTTGTTTCTATGTATTAGATAGAGCTGCTATGTCTCCTGGCATTGGTAGAGTGGCCTTATGTAATGGGTATCCTTGTAGGGCCCAGTGGCTCAGCCTCCCCAGTTATCTGAGCTGGGAACTCTAGACGTGTCCCTATGTAAGCTGTGCCCAGTCCTATTGTGGTTGAGCCTTGATTGCTATTGGCATCACTGGGAGGAGTTGACCTCAGGCTAATTGGCTTTGAAGACCAGATGTGACTATAGTGGAAGAGCTGCTATGCAGGAGACACCCCTTTGGAGCAGGACTTGCTTCAGTGGGGCTTTGGTGTTCACTGAGTCTGTCCCTTGAGTGTGTTGTTTGTGTATGTGTAGAGTTGTAATCTGGTATGGTCTGAAGCTGTCCTCTGGGTCACTAGTTCTGGTGCCTCCAGGGAGGTGCAAAGCCAGCCACTGCTTGGGGCCATCTGGAAGGAGCTACAGAGAGATCTGAAGATGGCTCCTACGTTTATTGGACTTGTTAGTGCCCAGGAGAGGTCAAGCTGTGAAGTAAGATAAGCTGCTGTTAGTGCTGGGTCTTGCTGCTGCCAGCTGCTGTTTGTTTGAGAGATTTTAGGAAAGTCTGAAGCCTGAGCCAGGACAGGCCATTCAAATAGAAAAGCTGCTGCAAACAGCTTGGGTGGAGCTGCAAATTGGATGGGTCAGTCTCATGGAATCACCAGGACAGAGTGATCAGTGTGAGCCAGGCCGATGGAAACTCAGATATGGCTGCCTGTCAGCTCTGTAACAGGAGAGGTCTCAAAATAGGACCATAACTCCTGTGAGCAACCTTGTCTGGGAGCAAACCTTCCCCAAATTCTTGCTCAGATGCCAGATAATCCAGTTCCTCTCCATATGTCCCAGATTCCGCCAAGCCACTGCCCCAGTCTGGGAGCACAAAGGGAGCAGGGCATGTAAGTTTGTGCATTGGCCCTAAAAGAGCAACTGTATGGGTCTCCAGCAGCTTCCATGTCACTCAGACATAACCTCTGCTTGTTTATACAGCCTCAGGTTATGGGGGCTTCTCTTCCTAGCTCTGAAACCCTGGGATGGGGGTCTGGTGTGGGTCTGGGACCCTTTGCTCATCGTGGGAGGCCTCTTCAGCAGAGACATACTTCCCTATTAAAACACACCACATGTGAGTGTTGGACCAGCCTATTCCATTCCTCCGCCTCTCCTACCATCTCCATGTACTTTCTTCTTTAATTCTCTGTAGGACTTCCAGTCAGCCAGAGTTCAGGTGGTTCTGAATGATGGTTGTTCTGTATTTTAATTGTAATTTTGATGTGGTTGTGGGAGACAGTGAGTGCTGCATTTACCTACACTGCCATCTTGGTTCTCACAATGATAAATGTTCTTGAATAATGTTTCATTTCAAATAACTTAGGGTCTATACATTGTATTCAAAGCCAGTATTGTGATGTTTGCACACTGCTTTATTGGTAAACAAACTCTACTTATACAGTCATAGTATTTGCATTGTATTTAATTTTTAGTAAGTTTATTTTTAAGTTGTGTATATTTACAGGTAAAGCAAGAAAATTATGATTATGGTTGAAGAAGAAAATGTAAGCTTTAACAACCTTGAGAAATGTAAATCTGTAGGTGATAGATGGTGGAAGATGAGAGAAAAAAAGAATGTGGAGAATTTATGGAGACACTGATATCTTCATGCTACACAAAAGAGAGTCAAAATACTTAAGCAAATTTTATATCACAAGAAATTGAGATATAAAGATATTATAACTTAACATTATAAAGTTTCCCAGCACAAGAACTACTTATGGCCATCAGCTATTTGGATACACGTTGGCAATGGAATGAGTTAAAACTAAATTTTCTATTGATGAATGGGTAGATTTTTTTCTAAAGTTAATCAAGACAGAATTTTAAGCATATAATTTTAGAAATTAGTTCAAGAAAAGGTTATATCAGGAGTCAAACATGGGATAGGGAGAGATTATGGAGACTTTCTAAATAATTTTACAATAATCTCTGTTGAATTATTTGGTTTTTAATATTGATACAAAATATTTAAAAAATGATTAGAAAGATATTTATATTCTAAAAGAATTTATAAGCCTTTTACTAAATACTAGGAAGTATAATGTAGGATTAAAAGATATAAATTTAAAATATTTCACTTTACAAAATATAGATTTTTATTTTTAACTTTATCTTTGTTGTTGAAAGAATTACAAATACCCCCTTTTGTCCCCCCATTAACCCCTTCCACTCTGCTCCCACCCCCTCCCCAGGCCTAATTTGTCCTATTTCACATCCATTTAATAACCTAGACAAGAAGCACCAGTGCACTAAGCCATCAGTAATTAGAGGCTATAAACAGGGACCAAATGCCATTATGAAATTATAAGGTAATATTGTATTTGAAATAAAGCTTTGTAAAAATATACATAATATTATGGCCCTGAGTACTTGAAAAATGTTAAATGCTGTACTGTAATTGTTATTCTTAGCATGATAAGAGAAGGTTGAATAATGTTTATATTCTTGTAATCTAAGACAAAGGGTACTGTTTATATCATCCTCTTGGAGCTATCTCAAGCAACATAAAGCTCCACATATGGTATACTGAGTTTACCATTATTGTGTTTACAATTCCTTTCCCTTTGTTTAATTTTATTAAAGCTAAGCAAACCTTTCTAAGATAACTCATTTATAATCTTTTAACCACAAGGCCTATAAGGGTTTAACCACTTAAGATAAAAATATTAAAAAAATATGAAGTGACTAGTCTCAAGTAATCACTTTTTTCCATACAAATAGTGAGTTCTTTATTGAACAGAGAACAGTGTATTCTCTTCAGTCTGGCCCTCATTCTATTGCTGCAAGAATTATGTCAATTAGAGCTTCCTCTGGCAATTCCGATTCAAACTAAAGTGAAATTTCATTCCCCTCTTAACTTCTTGGAAATCTTGACCTGGATTTTTGCTTTCCAGGTACTAAACTATCTCCATGTAGATGGTTTCTTCTTATATACCAACAACATGGAAGCTGGCTTCTTGGAAAGTTTTTTTTTTTTTTTTCATTTATGTCCAACACACAAAGTGAGAAATCTGAATTGTTTTCATTAGAGGCCCCAGAAACACCATGGTGGTTCAGGTAATGAATGGCCTAATTCTTAGGGTGAGATTCTTCAAAATAAATAGAAATACATGTTCCAACAGTATAAAATTCACCTAAAACTTACAATAACCACAACACCCAGTCAAAAAGGTGTAACATTCTGCTAGATTTACTATGCACTGTGAGGTTACTAGTCCACATCATACCTTCAATTTGAATACCTACTTCAGATTTTAGTCATGATTTTAAGAAAGAATCTTCCAAGTCAGATTTCAATTAACATTTCCATTTTTAAGGTGAAGATGCTTCTCCATATGCCATGCTGAACAGATGGATGAACTGTCCTTGTTCGCAACACTTGAATTATTTGACCACCTTTTTCTCTTAGTGTACACCTCAATCAAGCTTTTTTCCCCTAGTGACTTGTATATTTTAATTATTCCTTTCTCTCTTAGAACTAGGTCATCTGTTCTGCTAAAACCCAACCCATATGAGTAGGCAACTGTTGCACAACACAAATTTGCAAGCAGGTGCATTTATAAATTAACACATCCTTGCTGAGTTGTTTTTTACTGCACTGTGAAAAAGTTTTAGCAAAATTGACAGAGATAATCAAATTCAGACAGACTTTCTTTAAAAAGGGAGTTATCCTGAACATGAAATGCAAATATATCTTCAAGATACAGATTTCATTTTCTTTGGACATTTACTCAGGAGTGAGATTTCTGGGTCATATGGTAATTCCAATTATATTTTTTATTTTTATTTTTTTAGAAATGGCCATACTGTTTTCCACAATGGCTATACCAATTTACATTCTCATCAAAGGCGTATAAGGGTTCTCTTTTCTCTACATCTTGATCAACATCTGCTATCTTTTTTGTCATTTTGGCAATAACCATTTTAACAGGTGTAAGGAACTATCTCAGTTTTTAATTTGCATTTCCCTAATGATTAGTGATGTTGAACACTTTTCCATATACCTATTAGCTGATATAAGCCTGTTTTTTGTTTTGTTTTTTGTTTTGTTTAAGGCTTATTGCAATCCTTTGCCCATTTTTAACTGGATTACTTGATTTTTGTTACTGATGAGTTACTGGGTTGCAATATTTTCTCCCATTCTGTAGGTTGCCTTTTCAACTTATTGATTGTTTTTGCTTTACAGAAACACTTTAGTTTGTTGTAGTCCTACTTGTTTATTTTAGCTTTTGTTGCCTGTATTTTTGTTGTCTTATCCAAGATATCATGGTCAAGACCAATATCAAGCAACTTTTTTCCTATGCTTTCTTCTAGGAGTTTACAGTTTCTTGTCTTATATTTATGTCATTAATTACTTTTAGTTTTAATTATTATGAATGATATATACTTGTTTCATTTTTTGCATGTGGTTATCCAGTTTTTCCACAACCATGTATTGAAGAGAATACCATTTCCCCATTGTGTGTTCTCTGTACTCCCATGTTCATTGCAGTATTATTCATAGTTGATAAAATATAGAAACAACCTAAGTATATTTCAACTCGTCAACTATGGATAAAGAAAATTTTATATATAAAGGAAGATTACTCAGCCATAACAAAAAATAAATCCTGACATTTGTGACAACATAGATGAAACTGGGGGTCATTATGATAAGTGAAATAAGTCAGACAGGGGAAAACAAATCCTGCATGGCATCCACTTATACGTGGAATATTATTATTATTATTATTATTATTGGAAATCCGATTCCATAAAAACAGAGAATATAATGGTGGTTGGCAGAGACTGGGGAGATGTAGATCAAAACATAAAATCTTTCAGTTATAAGTTCTGCAGTCTAATGCATACCTTGATGACTATCGACTAATAAAAGGATAATATGCTAATTAGACTGGGTGTCTTCTGGACAACCTTCCAGACATCCTTCCTGACAAAGCTGGGCCTGGAAGAAGCTGCTCGTGGTCCCAGGCACCTGTGTCTTGCCAGAGGGAGGGAAGCCCAGGTCCCAGGTGTCTGTGGCCAGTTGGAGGAAGGAACCCTGGGTCAGGGGAGCTGGGGCCAAGGCAGAAGTGGTTAGGACCAATCAGGCCAGCAGGGGAGCAGTTATGGGTGATCAGCAGGCAGACAAAGGTGGTTAGGGGTGATCAGGCAGGCAGGCAGGCAGGCAGAGGGGTTAGGGGTTATCAAGCAGGCAGGCAGGCGAGTGGTTAGGAGCCAGCAGTCTTAGATTGCAAGAGGGATTTCTGACTGCCAGTTTAGGCCTGATACCTCTAAACCAGCAGTCAGACATCCCCCAGGGGTCCCATATTGGAGAGGATGCAGGCCAGGCTGAGGGACCCATTCCTTCGTGCACGGATTTTATGCACTGGGCCTCTAGTAGCTAATAATATGGGATTATATTCTTGAAAGTTGCTGAGGGTATATCTTAAGTGTTTTTACCACCAAAAAAAGGGGTAATTATGTGAGGTAATGGATGTGTTAATTATCTTAATCTTGGTAGTCATTCCACAGTGTATATTGATATCAAATCATCATGTTGTACATTTTAATATATGCAATTATACTTGTCAAATATTCCTCAATAAACTCAGGAAAAAATAAAGTTTTCAGCTAGTGTGAGAAATAATCTTGCTTTTAGAAGGAGAAGTACATTTGTATTTTTTATAGCTCCTTAAATGAAATCTAGTCATAAATAGATGTGGAATTGGTACATGCTGCTTTTCCTCTGATATCTCACTATAATGCCACCCTTAAGATTTGGGTGTTCTGAGTATGTTAAAGATATTATGAAGGAGTTTAAAACAATCAGAATTGAAATTCAATGTCTCCCTTTCAAGGAAACTGGGCTAGGGTAACAAAAAATGATAGAAAGTCTAAACTCAACCTCTTTTTTTTGGTTTGTTTGTGTGTGTGTGTGTTTTTTTTTGTGTGTGTGTGTTTGTTTGTTTGTTTTTTGTTAATCCTCACCTGAGGATATTTTTACCCATTGATTTTTAGAAAGAGTGGAAGAGAGGGAGCCACACACACAGAGAGAAACATTGATGTGAGAGAGACAACTGAGGCGTGTTCCTTTGATCAGAATTGAACCAAAAACCCTTCAGTTCTCTGGCTAACACGCTAACCACTTAGCCAAACAGGCTAAGCTGAACTCAACTTTTGTTGTTGTTGTTAAATATATTTATGGAGAGGAAGGGAGAGGGATAGAGAGTTAGAAACATTGATGAGAGAGAAACATCGATCATCTGCCTCCTGCACACCCCTGCTGGGGATGTGCCCGCAACCAAGGTACATGCCCTTGACAGGAATCAAACCTGGGACCCTTCAGTCCACAAGCCAACACCTATCCATTGAGCCAAACCAGTTTCAGCATGAACTCAAACCTTTTAATATACTCTCTGCTTTGTGTTACTGAAATCACACATGCTTCATTTTATCATATTAACACAGTTAAAATGGAACCCAGAAAAACACTTCAAAAGAGAATTTTATTCATATGTCACGTCTCCCTATCATCAAGCTAGGCCTTAGTTCCCCAAAAGGGTTGAATGGAAACTGAACCACTATTTTAAAAATTGAAATCTAATTAACAAAGTAAATAACAAACAGCATAGAAATAGACATAGATTTAGAGAACAGACTGGCAGTTTTCAGAGGGGTGGGAGGTTGGGGAGCTGGGTGAAATAGGTAAAGAACTTAAACAACAAAACCCTCATAGACCCAGATAACAGTATGGTGATTACCAGAAGGAAAGAGAGGTAGGGGCAGGGAAGGTAAAGAGTGAATAAAGGGTGACAGAAGGAGCCTACTGGGTTCACTTTGGATAGTGAACATGCAATACAATATATGGATCATGTATTATAGAACTGTACATTTGAAACCTATATAATTTTATTAACCATATTGACCCAAATAAATTAATACAATATAAAAATTTATAATATAATTTTTTTTACTCATTTTGGATACCTCTCTCTCCAAAAGAATTAAAAATCACATATCCTCTTTAGAATTCCCTTAATGTCCTATTTTTTTTTCTAGGACATATTCCACCTTCTTCATTATATAATAATCACATTGATTTTGCTATGGGATTAAAAGCTACTTGAGAATAGACTCTTTTTTATTCATCTATGTGCTCCAATCACCAGTGCACCAAATCTATAGTGCTAGATAAATGTTGAACTAAAGGTAAACTTTCAGTTTGCTTTTCAACTGCATTAAAATATTTATGAATTTTGGGGGGTAGTTTAACCAATGTTTTAGTTTAAAGAATGCTATATATTTTTTAATATTATATATGATTAGTGTTATCCTTTGATCTATCCAATATAAATTATAAGCTGACCAAATAATTAGCTCAGGTCAGGATATTATTTCTTCTTTGGAATAAATAGCTTTTGAAATAGAATTCCTAGTTAAAATTCTATAAATATATGTAAGAATTCCAAGAAAAGTATATCAGTATTGATTTTATATAAAATTGCTAGTTTATTTCTAAATTTAGGATATAAATTGTTAAAATTCATCAAGGCAAATCAAATTTCTATTTTCTTCTTTTATTTGGTATGTTCTCATTTCTAGAGTCCCAGTACACAAAATTTATGCATGGGGGGGAGGGTGTCCCTCAGCCAAGCCTGCACCCTCTCCAATCTGGGACCACTCAAGAGATGTCCAACTGTCCTCTCACAATCCAGGACGGCTGGCTCCCAAATGCTAGCCTGCCTGCATGCCTGATTGCCCCTGACTGCTTCTGCCTGCAAGCCTGATCACCCCCTAACCACTCCCCTGCCAGCCTGATTGATGCCTAACTGCTCCCCTGCCAGTCTATTGGCCCCTAACTGCCTGCCCATGCAGGCCTGATCTCCCCCAACTGCTCTCCACTGCAGGCCTGGGTGCCCCCCAACTGCCCTTCCCTCCTCTGCAGGCCTGGTCACCCCTAACTGCTTTCCCCTGCAGGATTGATTGCACCCAACTGCCCTCCTCACAGGCCTGGTCCCCTTGGGGTTCTGGGCCAGAGCAAAGGTGGTGCCAGAAGCCAGGGGAAGTAAGGCCCATTCTTGCGTGGATCTTCATGCATCGGGCCTCTAGTATCCTATATAATAAAGAGATAATATGCAAATTGACCATCACTCCAACAGACAAGATGGCCGCCCCCATGTGGTCAATAATAGCTGCCCCCATTTGGATACAAGATGGCCACCACAAAATGGCTGGCAGGGGAGGGCAGTTGTAGGCAATCAGGCCATCAGGGGAGGGAAGTTGGGGGAGACCAGGCCTGCAGGGGAGCACAGTTGGGGGAACTAGGCCTGCAGGGGAGGGCAGTTAGGGGTGACTAGGCTGGCAGAAGTGGGCAGTTTGGGGCAATTGGGCCAGCAGGGGAGCAGTTAGGCATAGATCAGCCTGGCAAGGGACTGGTTAGGGGGTGTTAAGGCTGGCAGGCAGAAGTGGTGAGGGGCAATCAGGCATGCAGGCAGGCGAGCATTTGGGAGCCAGCAGTCCTGGATTGTGAGAGAGATGTCCAAGATTGGAGAGGGTGCAGGCTGGGCCAAGGTACACACCCCTCCCCCCAAATTCCATGCACTGGGCCTCTAGTTTTAAATAAACAGATAAATCAATATAGGAGCATAATATTCATCTTGAGTACCTAAAGGCTGTAACGGTATATGAGAAATATATTTACATAAGGGCTAGAATGAATAGTCTGAATTTTTATTAGAAACAAATTAATTTTAAAAATCATATTTTCAAGTAAAGAGTACAGGACTTAGAATACATCTAAGAAAGCTTCCCAAGAAGTGATAGTCATTAAATATTATAATTTATTTCCAAATGAATTTGTCAAATCCTTTTAACATGTCTTTTAAAAGAAGATAGAAACTTCATCTGTTCAGGATTTAATTGTCCCTGCATTATGCCAAAACATCTGCTAGTTTTAGTCAATACTAAAATCTCCATACTGTCAATTCAAAGAATAAAATCAGCTCAATCAGTTTTCTGGAATCACGTAGCTCAAACAACCCTGTTGATTGACATTTTATTTTTCTTCAAATTATTTTCACTTAATGGAAACACCAAGCTCATGTATCAATAGTTCTAGCTAGCTTAACTAAGTAAAAATTTTAAATGTCTTTGCATTAAATTTTTTTATTCATGATGTATAACATATTTTACCATTATGTAATTTGAATGAAGCATACTTTAAGTATATTTAGAAATATTTAAAGTGATAAAATGGTAATGTTCATATTTAAATTAAAATGCAATTAACTAGAACTTAAGAAGTAGTACTAAATATTCTAAAGGGAATGTATTTTATATACGTCAGTTACATATTCATTATATAGTGAAATGTAGGGGCCAAAAATCTTTGGAAAGAATGTCAGTTATACTAGAAGTGAGGACATTTTAAAATATTTCTAGAGGAAATAAGAGTTTGGTTGATATAAAATGAATACCTATTGGATAGATTAATTGGGAGTTTCATATGATAAGACATTGAGCTGAGGTAGATAGGATAAGAAATGGTATACCTAAGGTGTTAATCAGTGTACTCTAAAACAATACTTTATCCTAAATTTTTGGCTAAGGAATTTTCCAGGGAGAAGAGGAAATTGAACAACAATGATATATGGGGAAGAAAATTGAAAATTGCCAGAATTTACCTTATGATTTTTTAAAAAATGTTTTATATTTTTATTGATTTCAGAGAAGAAGGGAGAGAGAGAGAGAGAGAGAGAGAGAGAGAGAGAGAGAGGGAGAGAGAGAGAGAGAAATATCTATGATAAGAGAATCATTGATTGGCTGCCTTCTGCATGCCCCACACTGGGGATCTATCAAGCTTGCTACCCCAGGCATGTGCCCGTGACTGGAAATGAACAGGGAACTCTCAGTCCACAGGCCAATGCTCTATCCATTGAGCCAAACTGGCTAGGGCTACCTTATGATTTTTTAATAAATGATTATTTTTAGAAAACAAAATTAATTGGCTACTTTTTATGTGCTCTTATGTGTGTATCAATAACCAATGTTTAACATTTTTACATTTATAATTTAATTTAATACAATTTAATAATGATAAACCTTTATAAGAAGTTTCTTATGAACACAGCATTAGACTAAGTGCCTTACACTTCTTTCTTAGGAGTTGCATCAACCAAATGGGGCAGATAGTCATTTTTCAGATGAGGTAATAAAGAATGTCTCAACGGTTATAAAAATATTGATTAGCCAATTCACCATAAAGCCTGAGGGGTGTTACTAGTAGCTATAAAAGATAAGCCTGGTCTGGCCAGTGTGGCTTGGTGATTGATCTATGAACCAGAAGGTCACAGTTAAATTCCAAGTCAGAGTACATGCCCAGATTGTAAGTTTGATCCCCAGTGTGGGTGTGCAAGAGGCAGCCAATCAATAATTATCTCTCATCATTGACGTTTCTATCTCTCTCTCCCTCTGCATTCCTCTCTGAAATCAATTAAAACATATTAAAAATAAAATATAATAAAAAATAAGCCTCAAAACTCAATCTTACAAAAGATTATTAATCACTCACATAAGTTAATATGAGTGTTCCAAATTTGTAAGTGGTTCTTTTTAAATAATATTTAGAGACACATGATTTTTTTAAAAAAATTAAATTTATGGGGTGACATCGGTTAATAAAATTATGTGGGTTTCATATGTACAATTCTATAATACCTGGACTATATTGTATTTCGTGTTCACCACCCAAGTCAAGTCTCCTTCCATCACTATTTTCCTGCTAAACCCTCTCATAGCTCCTCCCACCCAAACATTATGCTAAGTTTAATAAACTAGTCAGAGAAAGACAAGTACCATGTGATTTCACTCATAAGTGGAATCTAATGAACAAAATAAACTAACAAAAAATGAAAATAGACTCATAGATAGAGAACAGATTGACCAACAGCTGTGTGTGTGTGGGGGAGGGGTTGTGTAATATATGTTACTTTTGATTTGCTGCTCTGCTATTAAAAAAAAAAAATCCTTTCAAGCCACTGTGTTTCTTGGAGTAGAGTGGGGGAAGTGTGTGTAGGATGATGAATGGATTTTCTTAAGAGCCTGTCCTGGAAGCTACACAAACCATTTCCACTCGCATTCCATTTTTAGTATCTCACTCATATGGACACACCTAATTGCAAGGGAGTTGATGAAATATATTATAGCTATATGCCCAGAAAGAATTGGATTTCATAGATGGCTAGTTAGACTCTGCCACAATCCTCTCTTCTGGTCATCAAAAGAGAAAAGGGCCTGTATGCATGCATATAAGCATAACCAATAGACACAAGACACTGGGGTGTGGTGGTATGAGGGCAAGTACCGAGGGGTTAGGGGAGGCCGGGGAAAGGTCAATGGGGGAGAAAAAGGAGACATATACACTTCTATTTGTAATACTTTAAGCAATAGTATATATTTAAAAAATTAAAGCATTAAAAAAGAGAAAACTCAGCATGGCTGGTGTGGCTCCATGGTTAAGCCTCAACCCATGAACCAGGGATTTGAGCTCAATCCCCAGTAGGGGGCATACAGAAGATAATCGATGGATGATTCTCATCATTAATGTTTCTCTCTCTCTCTCTCCCTCTCCCTTCCTCTCTGAAATAAATAAAAACATATTATTTTTTTAAAAGAGAAAACCTAAAGTCTCATTCACTCACTGCATCTAAATGCAAGTCCAGCAACTCCAGAAAAATGTTCAATGACTACTGTCAAATGGACGTTGCTCTTCTTCATCTGGGGATCTGTGAACTAAGAAGACAATTTATCGCTGTGTTTGGTAGAATAACACCCTCTCCAAGATGTTCAAGCCTCAAGCCCCAGAACTGGTGAATATGGCAAAAGAGAATTCAGATTGCAGGAGTTAGTTTTCTCATACGCTGACTTTAAAATAAGAAAATTATCACCAACAGTGTGGTGATGTCCAGAAAGAGAAATGGTAGGGTGTAAGTAGAGGTGGATAAAGGAGTGGGGGAAATGGGAGAGATCTGTAATACTGTCAACGATAAATTAAATAAAATGGATTTTCATGGATTAGCTGTGTAGGTTCAATGTAATTACAAGAGTCCTTAAAAGTAGAAGAGGGAACTAGAATTCAGAAGTCAGAGAAGGAGACATAAAGAGAAAAGGACATCAGCATGATGTGATATGAGGACACAATCATGCACTGCTAGCTTTGAAAATGGAGAAAAGGGCCACAAGCCAAGGAATATGGACAGCCACTACAAGCTGGGAAAGACAAGGAAATGGATTCTCTATCAGAGTCTACAGAGAGGAATGCAGCGCTGCTGACAATTTCAATAGTCCTAGTGATAGCTATATTGAACTTCTGCCCTCCAAGACTGTAAAATAATAAATGCATGCTATCATAAGTCACTAAATTTCTGATTTGTTACAAAACCAATAAGAAACGAACACAACTCCCTTTTCCCCATTATACAAAGAGGATGCTGGGACAAGGGAACTGTAAACCATTCCCATTTAGGAAAGGAAAAAATCTGGAGAGACTGAGCAGAACTGGCTCACAGCTATAGTTTACCATTGAGAGGAAGGCATTGTGATCCTCCCTTTGTCCTGGTAATTAGAATTCCTTGATTATAGCTGACTTTGATTTTTTTATAGTAAATTAAAAAAAAATAATTTAGTAGGTAATGCTCTCAGCTCCAACTTCTGCTAGGTTTCTCCTGTCACTCTTACCTATGGGATTTGGGGCTTATGCTTTCCTTATATATTATATATTGATAGTTTTTACAATGTGCTTCTTGCTCATGCAAATGAGGAGTCATGATATTTTTGGTAATATAATTAAAATAATATTAAAAAATAATGGGCTTATTTCCCATTTGATTCCAGATAATTACTGTGTCTTTAAATACATTGAAGTTGTTTCTCACACAAAGCTGGAAAATAATGTATTCTTTGGTTATATACTGTTGGTGTGCTATAACCCAGTTGGTACTGGCTTTCAAGAACAGAATACTAAATGTTCAGGAATTTTGTGAGACAGTTGACATCTTGTTGGTGTCTTGAAATTGGCTAGAGTGGGAATAGTTATACCACAAACATTGTCAAATGCTATAGATCATAGCTTTTTTATTTATGCATTTTTGAGACCCAAGTGTTCACATTTTAATAGTACAGAAGCACCTATTCTCAACTTAATGTAGGCTAACTTGACTCCCTTTGAAAAAAAAAAATAAGTTGAAGTGTTGCATAACTTCATCCTGCCTGCAAAACTGAGTTATGCTATTCGATTGAGGATTCTTACTGGGTTTTTCATTCAATGACTTATAAATTCTTATCTCTTAATCTTTGGTACTTAGAATAAGTCAGCATTTCCAGTCCTTAAAGGTCCTGAATTTCTCTGCTTCCTAAACACTTCTGCTAGCAAACCAGCCAATTATTCCCTGATCTTATTTCCTAATAATACCTTACAAAAAGCAGAAAGTAAATGTCACTGTCATTTAGTTATTGCAGGCGACATTTTCACCAAATGTTTTCTCACTGCACCAGATGGCTCTCACTGCAATATTGATTTAACTGCCCAACCACTGTTCAACAGTTAAGCTACTCCATATATTGTAAGGTGTGGTTAAAATAACACCCCTGTATTTGTTTAGGTATCATCATTACCTACTATAATTGATGAAACCTAAAATCTTCATGTATTAATATAGAAGTTCATCTCACCAATCCAAAACTGATGGCTGTGCTTTGCAGGTGGCTCATGTTCAAGCAATGGTTCAGGGACCCAGGCTCCTTCTCTCTTGTGGCTCCCCTAGCTTCATGATATTGCTTTCTAGGCCACTATGCTCCTCTGCTACCACCTAGCTGAGAGCAAAGGAGCATGGACTATATGCACAGACATTTCTATGGGCTCATCCTGATAAAGAAGCATATTTAATTTCTGTTAATTTAATTTATTGTTGACAGATCTTTAGCTAGAAATCATTCACATGGACAACCCTTACTGTAAAGGAGGCAATACCTGTAGTCTAGCTGTTGGCAGAGAGAGATAGAGAGAGAGAGAGAACTCTGTTAATGGCTAATATGTCCCCATAATTTAATTTTTATCTTATTTTTCAAAATTTTACAATTTTTAATTAAACTGCAACAACATCATCACATAATGTCCACTCTAGATATTAATGGAATTTACATTTCTGGAAATAATTTTCTCTAATAAAATTCATAAAATTGAAAGTATATACCAGTGTTGTGCAATACCCTGTAACGGGTTTATAAAATAGTTTCCGAGTAAGTCTTGCTATCTTTGAAAACCACAAAGATATATATTTGAACCAGATTTAGGTTGTAATCATCATGCATTTAAGCCATGTACTCTAACATCTTGCATTTCATTTCTGATGCACTATGATACCATAGTCTAATTACTAAATTTCAGGGAGTTACAATGGGTTCATCTGGAAAGTAGGGAGTAAAAAACAGAAGCTATTTTATAAGATTACTAGAGGCCCGATGCACAAAATTTGTGCAAGAGTAGGCCTTCCTTCCTGTGACTGCCAACACTGGCTTCCGTCTGGCAACCAGGACCTGGGCTTTCCTCATAGCCCATGCTTTGTCCAGAAGGTCTTCTGAAAGGATGTCTAGTCTAATTAGCATATTACTAGAAGCCCAGTGAATGAAATTTGTGCATGGGGGGGGGGGTGTCCCTCAGCCAAGCCTGCACCCTCTCCAATCTGGGACCTCTTGAGGGATGTCTGACCACCTGTTTAGACCCAATCCCAGTGTGGGATAGGGCCTAAACGGGCAGTCTGATATCCCTCTCATAATCCAGGACTACTGGCTCCCAACCGCTCACCGCTTCTGCTGCCAGCCTGATCACCCCCTAACCACTCCCCTGCCAGCTTGATTGATGACTAACTGCTCCCCAGCCTTCCTGATTGCCCCTAACTGCCCTCCCCTGCCAGTCTGGTCGACCCTAACTGTCCTCTTCTACAGGCCTGGTCACCCCTAACTGCCCTTCCCTGCTGGCCTGGTCAACCCCAACTATCCCCACCTGTAGGCCTGGTCCCCCCTAACTGCCCTTCCCTGCAGGCCTGGGCCCACCAACTACCCTCTCCTGAAGGCCTGGGCCCCCCAACTGCCCTACCCTGCAGGTCTGGCCCTCCCCCAACTTTCTTCCCCTCAAGACCTGGGTCCCCCCCACCAACAGTCCTCCTCTGCAGGCCTGGTCCCCACCACTGCCCTCCCCTTCAGGCCTGGTCCCCACCACTGCCCTCCCCTGTAGGCCTGGTCCTCCCCAACTGCCCTCCCCTGCAGTCCTTTTCGTCCCAACTGGTCTCCCCTGCTGACCTGGTCTCCCTCAGCCGTCCTCCTCTGCCAGCCCAGTCACCCCTAACTTCCCTCGATGCTTGCATGATTGCCCCCAACTGTCCTCCCCTGCAAGCCTGCCCACCCCAACTGCCCTCCCCTACAGGCCTGATCCCCCCCAACTGCCCTCCATTGCTGGCCTGATCTCCCCCAACTGTTCTGCTATGCTGCTCTGGTCACTCCCAACTGCCCACAACTGCCCTCCCCTGCCAGCCATCTTGTGGCATCCATCTTATGTCCACATGGGGGCAACCATCTTTGACCACATAGGGATGGCCATCTTGTGTCTTTGAGTGATGGTCAATTTGCATATTACTTTTTTATTAGATAGAATGCTTTTATTACTGTAGGTTGTGTGGATTAAATAAGAAAATGCATATAAATCCCTTAGCTCAGGACTAGATAAACAGTAAACATTGAGTAAAACGTAGCTATAGTTACTAAATACTCTTTCAGTTTGAATTACCAGTGCTGCAAATTGCCCTCACTAAGCCCTGTTATGCTTTGAATGTTCAGGCTGCTGTACTCACATTGATCATACTCACCCAGCACTTTTAACTGCACAGATAAAGTAAATAATTTAATTCACATTTTCTTTCACTGCCAAACACCAAAGTTTTTCAGATTTATTTTTAGAAAGCCCGTTGTATTTTTATTTTCTTGATTTAGATCATTGCTTTCTTTATGTCTTCAAAACAAAGTTTCTGATGTGCAAGCAAACAACTAGAAAACACACACTTGAAACCTTCCAAATAGAGGAAGGGTGATCACAACTTGAAGAAGACAATAAATGGCATGCCTACATTCGTGAAGATTAATGAGATAATGTGATTCATGTGATATTAAAATTAAATTATATCAATGCCTGTTTGAAGCCTGAAATCTTAGTTCTTACAAAATGCCAGGCATATAAGTAAGAACCATTTAAAATGTTGACATTTATTAACTCATTTCATAGTCACAAACACCCTAATAATCAGATACTGTTATTATCCCTATTTTACAAATTAGCAAATTGTGACATGATAAAGATACATAGGTATAAAAGGGCTGAAATAAGCATGATAGAGAGCCCTTGGTTTTTCTTTTGTCTTCTACTTTTGCAATCTTCTCTCTCTCCCTCTCTCTCTCTCTCCTTTTCTCTCAATCTCTTTCCCTCTCTCTCTTCCTCCTTCTTCCATCTCTCTTTTTTACTATCTTTGAAACTAGACTAGTCAACAAACCACAAGGTTGGAAAAACTAGTTCTGGAGTTATACTGATGGTTATCAGAACCTGGAAGAAGACAGATGAAAATAGGAACAATCATGACCTTAACAGTGTCCAAATCCCAACAGGATAATAAAAAAATAAAAAAAACACCCATAATTGAATATAGGTTTGACTATCTATTGCAACAAATACCAAACTCATGATACAGGAGCTGATGATAAGGAAAGCAGTTTATTCAAGTGCTGACAACCTGAGGAGATGGGGGACTCCCATTCCAAAGCTGGTTTTAATACCACAGTGCAGGCAAGGTTTTTTATTAGGAGGAAGGGGGAAAGCAGAACACAGAAATCAGGGCTGAAAGTTATCTACAGGTAAGTCAGCACAATCCATTCCAAAGATTATCTCAAAACTGGTCAAGTGTCCCTGGCCAGTTTGGCTAAGTAGTTAGAAGGTATGTCCAAGTACTCAAGGGTTATGGGTTCAATTCCTAGTTAAGGCCATGTACTTCAGTTGCAGGTTCGATCCCTGGCCCTAGTCAGGGCATGTGCAACCAATTAATGTGACTCTCTCATGTCACTGTTTCTTTCTCTCTCCCCTTTTCCTCCCCATTTTCTACTCTGTCTGAAAATCACTGGAAAAAAATAGCTTTGGGTGAGGATTAAAAGACAACAACAACAAACTGGTCAAGTGGACGTCCGGTTTTTGTGGTGCAAAGTGAGCAAATCTCCTGGAGCAAGAACTTCTGATTGCTGGAGTCAATCCCCTTCCCTGAAGCTAGTTCCTGGAACTTTTATACAAATATCCATAGGTGACATATTATTTAACAGTTTATCTTTTATCAAAACACTTTTAATAGAAACAAAATAAAAAGAATAGAAGGGTGAGTTACATCCTGACCTTTGTTTCAGAGGACTTGAGTTAGTCTTGACCTAATTTCAATTATAGTGAATAAATCTTCCTTGCCTATTTAACTTGACAAGAGAAATCGTTATTCAGTTCATTTTTAATCCTCCATGGTTATTACTTAGCTCATTTTTTTCTTGTGCCTTTTGAGTAAGTTATAATCACTGTACTAGAGCAGAAAAAGTACATTTTCTCAAAAGTTCACATGAGCATTCCACTTCTCTACCATACCTACCTTTTACCTTCTTCCAATAGGAGAGTAGATTAATACAATTTCTGACCTTCATCCACTAACTTTGATGTGCTCTATTATAAATTATCATACCATATGTTTCATTTATTCTGTTGCTTACAATTTTAGTAGTTCCTATTTTCTTTGATGTTGTTGTTCTTTGCCCCAAACATACTGGAATTAGCCTCAAAGTACACATATTGAGTCAATTTCTTCATCACAACTGGTCAAACACTATGTGTCTAAAGAAAAAAAGGAACTGAAACCTCCTCACTTAGCTCTGGCCATTCACAGGGATGGAGGAGTATAACCCGGCAGTAAGTCTGCAATATTCTCCATGCTCCACTGACTTCCAGCACAAGGACAGTCTTCTTCCCTTGTGGTTCCTCACTCTATTTTCCAATATAATAGGTTTTCCCTCTACTCATTCATTTACCACATACCTGCCCTGGATCTCTTTATCCTTGAACATTTCCCTAATCCAGTGGTCAGCAAATTCATTAGTCAACAGAGACAAATATCAACAGTACAACAATTGAAATTTCTTTTGAGAGCCCAAAACAGACTTCTGCGCATGGGCCATGAAGTTTCAATCGTGTGCACCCGCATGTGGTTTTTTGTGGAAGAGCCACACTGAAGGGGCCAAAGAGCCGCATGTGGCTCACGAACTGCAGTTTGCCACCTACTGCCCTAATCTTTACAATAAGAAAGAGGGCAGGGATAGCAGATCTAAGATTATATTCTTCCATAGTTCAGTAGCTGTTTCCTCAAGCTGAGACTTTGAAATAACCCAAGGGAAAGAAAAAGTAAAGCCAAGGTTCCTAGTGTAGATGAGGAAAAATATCCTACCTTCTAGGTTCTTGGTGTGAACCCCTGCAATAAAAGACAGATGAGCAAAGAAAAACAAACAAGTGTAATAACATGTATGCCTCCTGTATATATGGGAGAGACCCAGGAAAACTGTGTAACTCCCTAAAGGGGTGGGGAGCCAGTAATAGTAGTACTTTAGGAAAAGCACAGTAAACAAGGGAAAGGTTGTTATGCAGATTTAAGTCCATACTTTCTTCATTGAAAAAAGTTTAAGATTTTCTTTTTTATGGATAAATAATATTCCATTATATACAGGTTGACAAAAGTAAGTTTACAGTTGTGAGTACATAAAGCAGAATTTATTATTGTTTTATTAATTATTATATTATTCATTTGTATTACAACTGTAAACCTACTTTTGCTCATCTCTCTCTCTCTCTCTCTCTCTCTCTCTCTCTCTCTATATATATATATATATATATATATATATATGTGTGTGTGTGTGTGTGTGTGTGTGTGTGTGTATGTGTGTATGTGTGTGTGTGTGTGTGTGTGTGTGTGTGTGTATTCATACATACATACAGGTCTTGACTATTGTAAATAATACTGTGATGAACATGGGGTACATATATATATTTTAGGTAGTTTTTGTTTCCTTTAGATAAATACCCAGAAGTGAGATTGCTACAAATAGGATAATTCTATTTTTAATTTTTTGAGGAACCTCCATATTGTTTTACATAGGAGCTATACCACTTTACATTCCCACCAATGTAAAAGTGTTCCCTTTTCTCTACATTCTCAACATTTGTTATTTCTTCTCTTTTTTTTATAATAGCCAGTTTAATGGTAGGAGGTAATAACGTGATAGCTTATTGTGGGTTTGATGTGCATCTCTCTGATAACTATTAATGTGGAGCACCTTTTCATGTATCCGTTAGCCATGTGCGTGTCTTCTGATTGTATCTCTTTAATTAAATTTTAACTGCTTTATTTGCAAAATCAGTTTGATGTTTTCTAAGATTGGTTTTAAATATATATATATATATATATATATATATATATATATATATATATATATTTGAATATATATTTGAATATATATTCCAATTCTTCAGTTATTTTTTAAATTTTATGTCTAGGTTACTAGAGATTTATAGAATGGATATTCACTGTCTTTTACCCAAAAATAGCTGTTTCAACTCACCTCTCCTTGTTTTCATTTTTTTACTTTTCTTCCATCTTCTAACTCACCATATTTATTCCCTGACATCCTAGTGAGTTTTCTGTTTACTATTGTGGAGGATTTCCTCTGGATTATTTTAATTTTCTTATGATTCTCTTTCCAGCTTTGTTCACTTAATTCTGTTCAATTTTATCAATTAATAATTGAATAGTTTTAATTTGAAGGTAGCATAACTATGCATAACTATAAGAACATTTAAAATTATAATACAACATAAAATTGGATATGTTTTTCCCTTTTTTACTGTTGACAGTATTTCAGATGTCCCCCATATCCCCCCTTCTTGCTCCCCTCCACCAAGTCTCCACCCTTCCAGGCTTTCAGCACGTTATTTTCTGTGTCCATTGACTATGTATATATGCATATATGTTCTTAAGTTAATCTATCCCCCTGCCCTCTTCCCTCTGAGATCTCTGTCTGTTCCATGCATCCATACCACTGGACTTATTTTGCTCATCATTTAATTTTGTTCATTCGATCCCACATATAACTGAGATCATGTAATATATTTGTCTTTCTCTGACTGACTTTTTTCACTTAGAATAATAATGATAGAAAATGTCCAAATAGAGTGCAAGATAGTTCCAAAAATGTAAGTTATTGCGTATGAACAATTCTGAGTTCAAGGAATTACTTTAATGTTTGTGATCTGTGAAAATTGGTCATTTTCTTGGTCAGTAAGTATTATCTAACCTAATGGGACATCTGAAATACAATAAGAATATTAAATTACCAACTTAATCCCACAAAAATAAATTTTTGTAAATATATATATATATATATATATATATATATATATATATATATATATATATATATATAGAGAGAGAGAGAGAGAGAGAGAGAGAGAGAGAGTCTGTTTTCATTTGGAAACTTACATGTTTGGGATTCCTCGTACAACCCAAAGCAAGTGCTCATTATAAAATCAGGGGTTTCTGAGAATCTAATATGCACAGATCAGTGCTGATGAAATTTGGCTATCCCAAACAGTTTCATGACAGGAGATATAATTGATGCTTATGCCTCAAATATAACTCATCAACACAGAAGATTTAAAATGCTGATAAAGCCATCTGGCAACTTCATGTATTTATTGATTAAAGAGCAAATTTTTGTCTTTTTATTGTAAATATAATAATTTTAACATTTATATTAAGAAGAATGTGAAAGAACAGAAGGTACTGTTCACACATCAGATTTAGAAAGTAACCTAAACTAAAAGTAGAACTATGTCAAACAAACCTAGTCTACAGAAACCACAACTGGCTAACAGTGTGACAAGAACCAGACACTTGGATGGGAAAAAGTTGATTGGGAATAAAGCCAAAATACATCATGCATGCTGGCAGTGTACATAGTTATTAAAATACTAGAGGCTTGGTACATGAAATTTGTGCACTGGGGGGCAGGGGTGTCCCAAAGCTCAGCCTGCACCCTCTCCAATATGGGACCTCTCAGGGGATATCTGACTGCTGGACATCCTTCTCACAATCCAGGACTGCTGGCTCCTAACCACCCCCCTGTCTGATTGCCCCTTACTGCTCCCCGGCTAGCTTGATCACCCCTTAACTGCCTGACACCTAACTGCTCCCCTGCTGACCCGATTGCCCCCAACTGCCCTTCCCTGCAGGCCTGGTTACCACAACTGCCCTCCCCTGTAAGCCTGGTCGATCCCAAAGGCCCTTCCCTGCCATCCATCTTGTGATAATGTGAGGGCATCCATCTTGTGATAACATGAGGGTGGCCATCTTGTGGTGGCCCTCTTATGATGACATGGGGAGGACATCTTGTGACAACGTGGGGGTGGCCATCTTTTGATGACATGGGAGCAGTCATCTTGTGAGGGTGTGAGGGTCAATTTTCGTATTACCTCTTTATTTTATAGGATTATTGACTATATTCCATATGCTGTATTTGTCAATTTGTGCTTAATTCCTTTCACCTTTTTGTTCATCCTCCCAACCCTTTTTCTAAAAATCACATTTTCCTTTTATTTATTTACTTATTTATAAATATATTTTTATTGATTTCAGAGAGGAAGAGAGATAGAAACATCAATGATGAGAGAGAATCATTGATCAGCTGCTTCCTGCATGCTGACACTGGGGATCAAACCAGAAATCCAGGCATGTGCCCTGACCAGGAATTGAATGATGACTTCCTGGTTCATAGAATGATGCTCAACCACTGAGCCAAGCCTGCCAGGCCACATTCTTTTTAAAATCTCTAATGACTTTTGTTTCTGACTAGAAGAATTCTAGTATGAAGAAAAAAGTTCTACAGTGAAATATTTACAATTGCCATCTTGCTTTCTATAGTACTAAAGAGAAGGTTATAACAATACCAAGGCACTATCTAATAATCTGTAAGAGCTGCAAATTTAGAATTCCCACTAGAGATGTGGAAAAACTATTATTTACTCTGTCAGCATAAGGGACAGAGAAGAAAGTGGAAGCATGAAACAATGATGCTTTTGAGGAGAAAAAAAAAATCACCTGTCACTCCTAATTATTCATACAATCAGGGGAGAAAAAGAATTTCCATTGGAATTTATTTTTTCCTCTTTTTGTTTATCTTAATACAACCAACTCGAGGACACATGACTAGTAAAGTGAAGTCATGAAAGTCTCTGACATTTTATTTTTACTTTTTTTTTTTTTTTTTTTTTTGAACCTTGATGCTCTCCAAGGCATGTTTTTCTACATAATATCTGTTCTGATCTCATAGAGTTGCTATGGTGATTAAGTTAGAAGAATATGCAGAAAGTTATCTGGCAAAGAGTAAGCGTTGTATATATTTGTTTATTTGTTTATTAAATACATTCAGGAATTGGCAAAAGTAGGCTTATAGTTACTTGTATGGATAAAGACACGAAGATCATAATTATTACAACAGTGTTTTTAACTCAAAAGAAAGTCACAGTGCAACAAACTGTAAACCTACTTTTGCCTATGCCTGTGTTTTTAGAAGTCAGTTAACAATAGGTATATTTTTAACAAAACCTGCTACTTACTACTTTATTAAAGTGAAATCAACTTTTTTGATTAATATAAATGAGTATATGCAAAACTATACCAATGGTACTGTGGGGGAGGGGAAAATTAAGGCAAATTAACAGTTGAAAAGAACCTAATTTAATTATGCATGTAGGTACAGGTGTTCTATAAGAATATGAGACCAGAGGATAATTAGGAAGTTAGGATTATATGCCAACTTGAGCTAAGAATAAGGGGTGGGATGTGATATTGGAGTTCAAAAGAGAGGAAGGCAATTCACATGAAGATGAAAAAAGCAAATATTTGGTAAATAAATTTTTGTTGGATCGTCTTTAAGAATGGGACACAGTCTTTGAGTAATTTTTCCTTCTTTGAGCAATTATTTCTGGTTTTTTGTGTCACAAAATTTGATTCAATAGCAATGATGACTTCAATATTCTAAAGACTTAAAAAAAACAACAGTTGCCCATTATTTATTTACAGCTGTTACACATGAATATTTTATTCAAATAATCAAAACTAAATTTAAACTGAGTTTCACAAATATTTGCACACAAGTTTTCGCACTGACTTCTGATGGTGTATGTGAATTCTGTTAAAAATTTCACCTGTCAAAGTGAAATTACTGAAGATTGAACTAATCAATGAAGCACCATTCTTATCTTTGATGAATTCAATGAAGTCAACTGCAAAATCAATTACATTTGATTCCAGGAAAAAGGTTAAATATGTAATATTTGTTCAAACAAAACTGACTTAGTAATAAATGATTGCATATTAGAGTCGCATTATACTGACAATTCTGTTTTTACTCAAAGGCAAACATTGATTCTTGTTTTGTTTTGTTTTTGTTTGTTTTGTTTTTGTTTTTGTTTTTTGTCAAGGACTAGCTCTTTCAGACATAGTCAGGTGTCCTTCCATCCAAACTTACTCTATTTTTTCCCGCCAAAATCTAACCCTCTCATAGACTTCACCTAATTATACTTAAGATACTCTAATTAAATTCCCTTTTAATGCAATAGAATCTGAATATGCCAGTTCAAAGCAAATAGTGTCAACATGTTGGCTCCTGTACATCTCACATCAAGGGAATATACCATTATTGTCAGAAACTCCCTGGAGAGAGTGTGTATAGAATACCCCTTTGTTTACTTTATTTTCTAGCAGAAAGATAATAGCAGAGACTGAGGACTGAATTGTGTCCCCGAAAATTAATGTTGAGGTCATAACTCTTAGTACCACAGAATGTGACTATAGTTGGAGATAATGTCTTTAAAGTGATAGTTAATTTAAAATGAGGCAACTAGGATAGGCCATAATCCAAACTTAGTGAGGTCCTTATAAGAGTTTAAGTCATCCAAGGAGATAGCAGGCATGTGATCACATAAGAGACAGCCATGAGATGGGGATAGTCATTTGCAATCCAAGGAAAGAGGGTTCAGAGCAAACCAAACCTGCCAGCACCTTAACACTGGAATTCCAGCCTCCAGAACTGTGAGAAAATAAATTTCCGTGGATTAAGCTGTCCAGTCTGTGGTATGTTGTTAGGGCAGCTCTGAAATAACCAATATACTGCCCCAGACAGAGATTGTTTTCTCTGGATTATCTTTCCTACTAAATCAATCCCTAAGAGCATGTTCAATCCCCCCTATTTACCCTGTGAAATGAGGATGGGATTTCTGAATTATGGTTATGTGGTGTTCAAAACCAAAATACTGGACCCTGTAGAGATGAGCTAGACAATAATTTCTTGATGATGCAAGCTCACAAGATGGGGGAGAGTGACACCACATGCCCCAAGGTGGCAGGAGGGGGGTTACATTCAGGAAAAGTGAATTAGCAAGTTTTTGAGGGGGCAGGCTCAGGCATATCAAGAGGATGAGGTTACCTCTACTTCCCCTGCAGCATATAATCAGATGGTTTGCAAAGTTCACAGGACAGTAGGGAAGAGAATCCCACTACTTAGGAATAAATAATATCTGGGCCTTGTCTGGCTCTAAAAGATCAACTTTTGTAGGTACTTTATCTGCAAGTGAAGAATATGGAGGGGAACTTGCAATTAGCCCATTTGAGTCCTTAATGTTTTGGGTCTTCATTTTAGACCTTACACAACGATGCTGTTTTCCATGCAAATATTTTCTCTCTCAACTCAGACATCTCATCTGAGTGTCTGGCTTCTGCTCACCAGTCCCACAGCCTCATCTACTCCACAAAAAATGTAGCACAATTGAAAGCAGTGTCTCACAGAATGACTTGCAGTGTCCCCAAATCTAAACTGCTTTGTCTCAGAGAATTTACACTTGCTGCTTTCCCTTGGAATACCTCCCAAATTACACACCCCTTTAAATTTCCTATGAGCCATAGAGAGTACTTCAACATCCTCTTTAAGTGGTTGAAGCTCCTATAGCAAAGTTCTATGAAGGGAGGATGGACCTTTATCTTACCATCCCACGTACTAACACAGGGCCTTCCTAAAGACATATGCTCAATTAAATTTGGGGAATAGATGCTTATGTGTGAAAGAAATCTAACATGTTAAGGTTTTCTATAACCTACATCCTTTAATAAACTAAGTATATAGAGGTATAAAACAATTAATTTTACAAAAGAAAAAATGGAAAGGAGGGAAGAGAATCAGGGTGGATAATATTTTATTTTTTATTCTATTATTCCAACAGATTTACTGTAGGATTCTTTCCCATGTCCATGCAAGATTATATTATGATGTCATATATTTTGTTCATGACAAAAATTAGTCCTCATATTTTACTAGTTGTAGAGACACTGGTTGACCAGGACATGGAACTCTGGCCCGTAGTACCAGTGCCAATCCTGGCTGCCAATCTGGCTTGTGCTCTTTCTATCTCATCTCTCAAAGCTTCTTCATATTGTAATGGGAAGTCAGTTGGATCTTTATCATTGAGCTTGGCCCAAAATTCCAGGATTTTCATCTTGGTTGTTTCTGTGTAAGCTTTGGGACCCCAGAGGAACTCGTAGCATGGAGGAACAGTGTTGGGCACCTGGCGGTACTGCAAGTACTCTAGTTTGACTAGATCTTTGGTGATAAGCTTCCTAGGTTCCCCATAGATGTAGTGTTTCCTCCCAGGGAACACTCGCATGAGATTCAGGAAATTCCAGACCTCTTCCTCACTGGCACAGTTGCCATTCATGAAGATCACACCCAGGACATGCATCAGGAGACCAGTCTTGGGTAACCCCCTGCCAGCACGCACCCTCCCCTTATTGGGGAGTTTCAGTTTGCTGACAAGTTCATAGGCCGGTTTTATTGAGTCTGCTTCCTTCACATCAACTGCAAAGAGGTCATTAAGACTCTTACAGGCTCTCTTGAAGATCTCCGGAAATTGGCGCTGGTACTTTTGGTCAATAATATTTATCATGTCTTCCCGCAGTATGCGCTGCTTTAATCTATACCTGTACAAAATAAACTTCTGCAAGATCGTCACCTCCATAGCCATAGGATCATGGCTTGTGCTCTCTAGAGATGGGGCCTCAGAGGAACATGAATGCTCCTCATCTTGACTGTCCTCAGATTTTGTGTAAAAAGCATCTAAAGAGGTCATAGAGGTATTTGGAGCTCTACAAGATGCTTGGAAAGTACCAGTTGGATCACAAGCTGATGAGCTCTTGGGATTACTCTCCAAACTAGAAGATGAGATGGAGGGGGGCTTTTCTGTTGTGGCAGCTGCCTGTAATGTCTTGCAGCTATCATCTCCATCTTGGGAAGCTTGTTGATTCTGCTTTTTGCAGTGCTTACTCTTGTGCCTCCGAGGCATGATGACTATGGTCAGAAAAATCAGTCAGGAGGGTATTAGAAGGATAGGTAATGAGAGTCCCTGGAGGATGAAGGTCAAGAGTGTATGAGCACCTTTGGCATACGAATAGGATCTTTATTGTAAGGAAGCTTGCATTTGCAGTTCTCCCCAAGGGAACCTGTCTAAAAACTCTCAGGGCTCCAGATCTAATCATCTTGTGCCTTGGGTAAACTTTAGACTGCATCCTGCCAGTCCTGCCTCAAGCATACTGAGGTAACAGTAGGGGCTGGTAGTCTTGGAGTTTGAGGAATCTGTTATTTCACATTCAAGAGCATCATTCAACTGGTGGGACACCATGGGACAATAAAGAATGAAGTGAATGATGTCCTCAACTCATCATGCCTATCCAGGTATTCCCAGTGTTCACTCCTTAGTGATTCTTTGGGGTCCTCAGTCATCACTAAGGATCTGCATTTGGCTTCATATATGGCCTTGTACCCCTTTAGCTGAACAGTGGCTGTACCTTCAAACTATGGATTTTGCTTCCCATAGACCACATAAAAGTAAATGTTGAGAGATCTTCAGCCTGATACCACTGTCCTGGGTTTTCAAGTACTGAAAGTGGTGTGGGGTAGTGCTAAGTGAAATAAGCCAGTCAGAGAAAGATAAATATCACATGATCTCACTCATTTATAGGGTATAATGAACAACATAAACTGATGAACAAAAATAGATTCATAGACAGAGAAACAGATCAGACCATCAAACCTCAGAGGGAAGGTAGGGGAAGGTGGAGGTAAGGGGGAGAGATCAACCAAAGGATTTGTATGCACTCATATAAGCCTAAACAATGAACACAGACAACAGGGGAGTGAGGGCATGAGTGGGGGGGGAGATAAGGGGAGGTAATGGGGAAATAAGGACACATATGTAACAACTTAATCAATAAAGAAATTTTTTAAATGCCTTCTTATCCCTTCTATTTAGAGTGGATGAACCTCAACCTTTGCTTTGACCCACTGCTCTCTTGTGCTATGATTCCTCCATAACCCTTTGGCCTGCCCCTCATATTAAAGCCAGGTCCACCCTGAGAGCACTAGGGGAATGTAACTCCTCTCTGATCATACCTGTCCTTGGTTCTTGAGGCCAAGTGAGGACTTACTTTTATGGTGTACTCACTTTTTAGGGGTGTGTGGTTACCACAGACCTCGTAGTATTCACCTTGGCCTCTGGAAAGCCTAGAAAGCCTCCCACTACTGGCCTCAGGCCATACCTTTTAGACCAAGTCCCTCACCCCCATTGTGATATCATGAGAGGTGGTGATTGCATCATCACATCATGCCAACAATGCCCAGTGTCCCATGGCAACAACAAGGGTGGGGTCCTCTGGGGCCCTCCTTGTTCTTTGAGGAATGGATTCCCAACATTCTAATTAAGGATCCTCTCCTTAACTTCTGAAATATGTGTATACCTTCTTCCTTGCCTTATTTTTGAGACCCTGAAGTCCAAGCAAGGCCCTCACATCTTTGACACACCCTCTTAGAGAGGGTGTCTAAGGACCCTATAAGAAATCTTAGGGATAATAGCTTGGGCAGTTTATATGCCACCCTATGGTCTTAGTGTCTATGTTCCCCAGAGCTGTAATTGAGAATTCTGCCCTGTTTCCTGGCAGAGTCTAGATGCCCTTCCTGTGCTCACCTAGGTCTCACAACAGCAGGCCAATGCCCTCATCTCCTGAGGAGACATGGAAGGAAGGGTCAAGGAATGCACATGAGGCTCTCCTGCTAGTGCCCATCCAGGCGTGGCATCAGGATTCAGGTTCCGTAGAGCCTGTCTGTTCAGGGTAAGGGTGTGCCCTTAGTCCTCACTCAGGATCCTTCCCTTGATTCCTGGCAGGCCCCTGGGACTCCTCTTTCTTTCACCTTAACATCACCCATGTACAACAAAGCTCTCATATCCCTGAGAGCCGTGAAAATTAGTGAGTGGATGCTCAATCTGACAGCCATTCCTGGACCTTCTGGGTCTGAGAGGAGATACAAGACTCTCTGTGGCTCCAGTTATTGTGTGGTGTTTGTCTTCATCAAAATCCTCCTCTTGACTCCTGTCTCTCCTATGAAATGCTAGACCGACAGGAAAGCACCTTTGCTACATATTCATGACTTCATTGCACATGCACTCATCTTCCTCTTTGATCCATTTCCTTATTGGTTTGCAGGAAATGTACCAGTGGTTCTTTGGGAGTATGAAACTTACAGTTGCCTGATGACACTGCCCAGATGAACATGCTTAAAATGTCTGCCTTCCCTTTGCTCTCTTCCTAATTTATTTTTAAATATAAATTATTATTTATAGTATCTGAAAATATTTTATTTTTGTTTTATATTTATCTTTACTGTGTCCACTTTTCCCCCACTGACTCTCTCTAGACTATTCCCCACCCCCTGGGCCTACACTGCACTATTGTCTGTGTCCATGGGTTATGTATATGTGTATATACGTTCTTTGGTTGATCTCTTCCCACCCACCCCTGCCTTCCCTCTGAGATTCCTCAGTCTGTTCCCTGTTTCTATGTACCTGGATCTATTTTGTTTTTTTAGTTTATTTTGCTCATTACATTCTGCATATGAGTGAGATCATGTGATACTTGTTGTTCTCTGACTGGCTTATTTCAATTAGAATAATACTCTCTGGGTCCCCTCATAATGTCTCAAGGACAAGAGAGGCTTCTATTTTTATAGCTGCCATAGTACTCCATGATATAAATGTACCACTGTTTTTCCATATACTCATCTATTGATGGGCAATGTGTTTCCAGATCTTAGCTATTGTAAATTGTGCTGATTTGAACGTAAGTTGCATATATACTTTTTGATTGGTATTTCAAGATTCCTAGGGTTTATTCCTAGGAATAAAAATGGCTGTTCCATTTTTAATTTTTTGAGGAAACTCCATACTGTTTTCCACAGTGGCTGTACCAGTCTGCAATCCCACTAGCAATTTACTCGCATTCCCTTTTCTCCACATTCTCACCAAGACTTGTCCTTTGTTAATTTTTTGATGGTACCTATTCTGGCAGGTGGAACTCATTGTGGTTTTAATTTGCAACTCTGTACTGATTAGTGAATGAGCATTTTTTTAAATGTTTCTTGTAATCTGTATGTCCTTTTTGGAGAAACGTCTAAGTCATTTGCCAATTTTTTTAATTGGATTGTTTGTCTTCCTTTTGTTAAATTGTATGAGTTCATTAAATATTTTTGATATTAACCCTTTGTCAGATGTATCATTGCCTAATATGTTCTCCTATACAGTCAGCTCCCTTTTAATTTTGTTGATGGTTTATTTTGCTGTACAGAAGCAATTTTTATGTAGTCCCATTTGTTTATTTTCTAATTTGTTTCCTTTGCCCTGTGTGATTTATCATCAAACATATGCTAGGAGAGATGTCTGAGACTTTGCTGCTTATGGTTTCTTCTAGGATTTGTATGTTTTCACGATTTACCTTTAAATTTTTGGAATTTATTATTGTGTGTGGTGTAAATTGGTGGTCTAATTTCATTTTTTGCATGCACCTATCCAATTTTCTCAATACTATTTATTTAAGAGACTGTTTTAACTCCATTTTATGTTCTTGCCTCCTTTGTCAAATATTGAGTGTTATGGCATGTGTTGATTTCTGGATTCTCTGATCGGTTCCATTAATCTATATGTATATTCTTGTCCCAGTACAAGGCTGTTTTGATTATCATGGTTTTGGAATAGAATATGATATACAATAATATCCCATCTACTTTGTTTTTCTTTCTCAAATTATTGTGGTAATTCTGGGTCTTCTTTGGTTTCATATAAATATTTGGAGTATTTTTCCAGATCTGTGAAATATGCTGTTGGTATTTTATTTAAAAAATATTTTTATTGATTTTTTACAGAGAGGAAGAGAGAGAGGGATAGAAAATTAAGAGACATCAATGAGAGAGAAACATCAATCAGCCGCCTCCTGCACACCCCCTATTGGGAATGTGCCCTCAACCAAGGTACATGCCCTTGACCCGAATCGAACCTGGGACCCCTCAGTCAGCAGGCCGACACTCTATTCACTGAGCCAAACTGTTTCGGGCTGCTGTTGGTATTTTAGTAAGGATTTTGTTGAATCCGTAGATTGCTTTGGGTAGTATGGACATCATTTTTATGATGTTAATTCTTCCAATCCATGAACACAGTATATTATTCCATTTGTGTGTGTCTTCCTCTATTTCTTTTTTCAATGTCCTGTAGTTTTCTGAATATAGGTCTTTTATCTCCTTGGTTAAGTTATTCCAAGTTATCTTATTTTTTTTTTGTTCTTGCAAATATATATGGGATTTATTTTAGTTTCTCTTTCTGAGAGTTCACTATTGGTGTATGTAAATGCCATTATTTGATGTTAATTTTGTATACTGTTATTTTGCTAAATTAATTTATTAAATCTAGTCATTTTTTGGTGGAGTTAAGGGTTTTCTATGCACAATACCATGTGATTTGAAAATAATAACAATTTCACTTCCTCTTTTCTTATTTGGATGACTTTTATTTTTTTCTTCTTGTATGATCACTGTGGCTAAGACCTCCAGTACTATGTTGAATAAGAGTGGTGAAAATGGATATCCCATTGAGTATGATGTTGGCTGTAGGTTTGTCATATATGACATTTATTATACAGAGGTATGGTCCCTCTATTCCCACTTTGTTTTTATTAAAAAAAAAATGAGTGCTAGATTTTGTCTAATGCTTTTTCAGCATCTATGGATAGGATCATGAGATTTTTATTTTTCAATTAGTTTATGAGGGTATAACAATTATTGATTTGTGAATATTGTACTAGCCTTGCATCCCTGGAATAAATTCCACTTGGGCATGGTGGGAAATCTTTTTAATATATTGCTGGATTAGATTTGCTAATATTTTATTGAGGATTTTGGCATCTATGTTCATCTGAGATATTGGCCTGTAATTTTCTTTCTTTGCAGTCTTTGTCTGGTTTTGTGATTAGAATAATTTGGCATCATAAAAAGAGCTTGGAAGCCTTCCTTCCCATTGAACTTTTTGGAATGGTTTGAAGATACTAGGTTTTAGTTCTTTTTGAATGTTTCATAAAACTCCCCTGTGAAGCTGCTAGGTCCAGGATTTTTTTTTTTTTTTCTGGGAGACTTTTGTATTATTTCTTGAATTACATTAGTCTTCTTTTTGTCTTTTCTACATTTATCACTCTTTTTCAGTCAGTTTTGGAAGATTACATGTTTCTAAGAATTTGTCCATTTCACCTGGTTGTCCAATTTTTTGGCATATAATTATATTTTCTTAGAATCATTTGTATTTCTATGGTGTCATTTGTTACTTTACCTCTTTCATTTCTAATTTTGTTTATTGGGGTCCTCTCTCTGTATTTTTTAAATTTTTATTTTACTTTTTAAAGTATTACAAATAGTAGTACATATGTTGCCCTTTTTCCCCATTGACCTTCCCCTGGCTTCCCATATCCCTTGGCACATGCCCTCACCCCACCCCCTCCACAGTGTCTTGTGTCCATTGGTTATGCTTATATGCATGCATACAAGTCCTTTGGTTGATCTCTTACCTACCCCCCAACACTCCCCAGCCTTCCTGCTATAATTTAACAGTCTGTTCCATATTTCTCTGTCTCTGAGTCTATCTTTTTGTTCATAAGGTTATAATGTTTTTTATTAACCATAAATGAGTGAGATCATGTGGTATTATTTTCTTCATCTTTAAATGTGTCTGGCTTGTCATTCATCAATCTCTTTTATCCTTTCAAAGAATCAGCTTTTTATTTCATTGATTTTTTATGTTGTTTCTTTAGTCTTTATGTCATTTATTTTAACTCTGATCTTTATTATTTCCTTCCTTTTACTTATTCTGGGATTTTCTTTCTAATTATCTTAGTTGTAGAGTTAGATAGTTTTCCAAGGAGTTGTATTGTTTCTTGAGGTATGTCTATAGTGCTATGAATTTACATCTTAGGACTGCTTTTGCTGTCTCCCATAAATTTGAGGTTGTTTTGTGTTTGTTTTAGTTTTTTTCTAGGATGTTTTAAAATTCTTCCTCAATCTCATTGATAACTCATTCATTATTCGATAACATGCTATATAGCCTCTATGTGTTTGAATGTATTTGAGTGTTTTTATTATGATTTATTTCTAGTTTCATGCAAGTGTGATCTGAGAACATCCTTGATATGATTTCAATCATCTTGAACATGTAGAGATTTGTTCTAACATGTGGTCTATCGTTAAGAATGTCCCATGAGCACTTGAGAAGAATGCATATTTTGTAGTTTTGGACTAAAATGTTCTGTAAATGTCAATTTAATCCATCATCTAGTATGTCATTTAGGGTCATTGTTTCCTTTTTGATATTTTCTCTGTAATATCTGTCCATTAAAGTAATTGTGGTGTTCAAGTCCCCTACTATTATTGTATTGCTGTCAATCTCTCCCTTAGAATCCTCTAGAATTTTGTTTTAGAAATATTTAGTTGCTCCTACAATATATTGAGTTACATGTATGTTTCCCAAGGTTATATCCTCTTATTGGATCAATATGTCTAGTAATGTAGTGACCTTAAATATCTCTTGTTATGGGATTCATTTTGAAGTATGTTTTGTCAGATATGAATATTGTTTCCCCTGCTTTTTAAAAATTTTCTTTTTTTATTCCTTCACTTTCATACTGTGTGAATCTTTTGTTCTGAGTTGGATCTCTTATAGACTATCTATCTATCTATCTATCTATCTATCTATATAATGTTTTCTTTTTTATTTTATTGATTATGGTATCACATATTTGTCCTCATCCCCCCATTCCCATCCCAAACCCCTCCCCACATATGCTCCCACCCCCCTGTTGTCCATGGCCACTGGCTAGGCCCATATGCGTGCACACAAGTCCTTTGGTTGATCTCTCCCCCTTACCCCCACCCTCCTCTACTTTCCCTCTGAGGTATGAGAGTCTGATCGCTGCTTCTCTTTCTTTGGATCTGTTTTTGTTCATCAGCTTATGTTGTTCATTATTTCTTCTAGATATGTGAGATCATGTGATCCAAGAAATACCCTTGTAAGAACCAAAACTGAGACAAGCCATAATGGTTATGCTGAGAGGCAAATGAATCAGTCTGTAGTGAGTTCTTTTGAGTCCCAATTTCAATGTCAAACAGTTCCTTATGTATACATGTCAGCCATGATATTTCAGATCTGGTTGGTGGACAAATGGTGGTGATGCAGGTCCGACCATCTCTGGTTTGGTCCCGGGCATCCTTCAGCAATCCACAGCTGCTGCCTGCTGGTATGGTGAGGTGTCGCCAGGGTCTTCCATCTCTGAACTGGTTCTCTTCTGTCTTCATGGCTGGGGCACTTCTGTCTATTCCTGTCTGTTTCAGGAATCCAGATGGTCTCGGAGTTGTTTTCTGAAAATATACAAACATATTCTCGGCCAAAAGTTAATAAAGGGATATTTTCTATAAATTTTACTTGGGATCCTTCAGTCTATTGATGAGCCAATCAGAAACTTTCTTCATTTATTTTACAATGTTTGAATTTGTAGCACTGCTTTATAATTCTTTCTTGGAGTTTACATCTCTTTACTTATATTACCTACTTATTTTTTAATGTTTATTTTTTTATTATATCTCTAAGCATATTATACATAGTTTTAAATTGCTGGAATGATAATTCTAAGATGTCTGATTCAGGATGTGATGGTTCATTTGTATCTGCAAACTGTGTTTCTTGTCTTTTATTATGCTTAGTACTTGTTGTTGTTGTTGTTGTTATTGAAAGACAAATATGTATTGGATAAAAGAGGCCGAGGTAACTAGGCATTTAGTGTGAAGTGTTTTGTTTTCCTGGCCAGGACTCAAATATGTCTACTGTATGCTGTAGCTGTGGGTGTCAGAAGCTAAATTTCCTATGGTGTCCTTATTTTTATCACCCCTGTTCTTAAATAAGGTCTGGGGTGGGAAGCTCTTGCAGTCTTAATTCTGCTGACGGAGTGATAAGGTGTGGGGTGAGGGGGGGGTGTGTTCTATAATGTGATGATTGGGTCTCAGAATTTAGTGAGCCTGTGCCCTTCAGCTATGACTTCACAAGTACCTTTCAGTTTTTCACCCCTTTGGTAATATAGGATTTGGGGCCAGCTTATATTTGGGCATGATTCTCCCCTCATGGAAGGAGAAGATGGGTTTTTAACTTCTCTCAGATTATTCAGACTAGTAAAACTATAGTCAGTCAGGTTCTAGTGAATAGTTTCTCTTTAGACAGGCTTTATTATGAAGGATGAGTTACTTTGGGCATTTTTCAAAATTACTACTTTTCCCTTCCCTCTGCTGGAAATATTAGGACATTTTTATCTGATTGTTACTCTTCTCTGTGAGGACCTGGTAGGACACCTACAAGTACAACTAATATGAATTAAGGAGTCCCTATTAGACTAGACCCTCTTGGAGTTTTTAACTTTCAAGCTAGACTACACTGAGTCTGAAACAACTTGTCAAATACATATTGGAGCCAGTAACAAGTTTTCCCTTCCTGGCACTGGCTTTTAGCACTGTTTTCTGCTTTGGACTCCTGCTTCAGTTAGGTTGTGATTCTCTGTACTGTGGAGACTAAAAATATTAATAATTTTTCTCCACCTTCGAGATC
Organism: Pipistrellus hanaki; assembly: GCF_964339955.1. NCBI lineage: Eukaryota > Metazoa > Chordata > Mammalia > Chiroptera > Vespertilionidae > Pipistrellus > Pipistrellus hanaki. The sequence continues at coordinate 89,967,440 of NC_140524.1, forward strand.
TTTTGGCTGAACTAATCACCAAATGAACACAGACAGATTAACAGGAGGAAATCAACATTTAATACATGTGCATGGGGAATTCACATAAGCATGAACATGCCAAAGACAATGTGGCAACATTGGGTATTTAGACATTTTTGGAGAAAAGGTGTGGAAGACTGTGTCTTAGATTTCAGAAATTAGAATGGTAATTGAGGATGGGCAGAAAATAAATGGCAGAAATATGCTTTTAGGTGACTCAGAATCCATGGGACACAGAGGATCTAGCTGTTAGCTATGGAGTCTTTCTAACTAATGCTAAGGTGAAGATTCTTAAGGTGATATGCCAATGCTTCCTTCCCAAAGCAGGCCTCCTTCTGAATCTCTTAGGCAGAAGAGGGGGGTAGGGTCAAAGTTCCTTCTGAGTTTTGTTTCTTAATGAATAGCTTAAAATCAATATCCTCAAGAAAGGCAGTTCAATAATGTCAAAACGTTGATTTCCTATACTATCCACCAGTCTATCCATTCATTTTGAGGGGCAGCATTTAACCTAGTGATCTCAGTTTTCTGTTGGGTTTAAGAAGAGTTGTCAATTTTCAGTTCAGCTTATTTTTTGTTAGAAGAATGGGAATAACTGTTTAAGCTCCTTACATGCTGGGCTTGGTCACACTTGCTTATGACCAAGAAAACTCCACTGTCAAGCCCACACAGTTTGTTGGAAAGAATGTATTTCCTTTTGCCTATAGGATTTAGAGTTGTTTTTATTTCCTGACATGCTTAGAGACTAATATCCATACCTTAACACAGACTACACTTTCATGCCACATTGCCTCTCCTTGAGTCATTCAAACATGACTGATTTCTTCTTCAGGACAAGCAGGATAGGAAGATCACTCCTGATAGCAAAATGATTAGCAGGGGAGTGACATCCAGCACCTTTGTCATAATATATTCCTTGGAATCAAGCCACAGGGCCTACTTACACTTGAGGATAGGAGTACATAAAGGCAAAATCACCAGGAGGTAAAGATCCTGTGGGCTCACTAAAATTCTGTCTGCTACAGTCTGCTCTGGAGTCCCCATTTTTCATGTCCCTCTTTTATGTAAATACATGTCACCCAGCCAAGATCCTCAAAAGCCAGATTCAGTTACCACATCGCCTCAAAAATTCCAATATTGCCAAAACCGTTTTGGCTCAGTGGATAGAGTGTCAGCCTGCAGACTGAAGGGTCCCCGGTTCGATTCCAGTCAGGGGCATGTACCTTGGTTGCGGGCACATCCCTGGTAGGGAGTGTGCAAGAGGCAGCTGATCAACGACTCTCTCTCATCGATGTTTCTAACTCTCTATCCCTCTCTCTTCCTCTCTGTAAAAAATCAATAAAATATATTTTTAAAAATTCCAATATTATCATCTAAACGAGGTCTACCTGCAAATAATGGTGAAACTCTGGGGGTTTATTTTATGAATTATGCCAACTGGGCTAATTACATCTTTATGTTTGGATCTATGACATAAAAGAAACATCTGATCTCTCTGACCACAACCAATGTACAATGATGGGACAGGCATAACATAACAATTGTGAACTGGTATGAATTGTAGAAAAGGGTCTCTAGAATAAAGCAGTTCTGAAACCCCAAAGAGTAAAGATTGTCAGTTCCTTGTTGGATATCAAAGCCTCAGAATAATTCTAGCTATCACCTTCATCCAGCAGGTTCCTGCTTCCAACCTCTGTGTAATACTTATTTTTTAAATGGAATGCAGACCATATTTGCAGTTGAGAATGTAAAAGAATTATCTTGCAAACAGTCATCCAATGCAGTGGGACAAGTAGCCTTCACACTTACCTAGCCTACTCCAGTAAAAATGTCCTCCCTTATTTATCCAGGTTCAAAGATAACTGCTGTGTGATTTTGCATTTACAGGCTTCAGTCTATAACTCTGCACCACATCTTTTGATGCTTTGGTGTCAGTTCACCACTCCCATAGCCTTACCTCACCATCAACAGGGCTAAACTTTAACTTCAGTACTACTGAAGCACTGTAGTTTCCCAAGATCTAAATAGTTTTGTCTCAAGGCATTTATACTCAACCAGGGGCCCATTGCATGCCAGCGTGGGTTGCTCAGCCTGACCTGTACCCTCTCCAATCTGGGAGCTCTCAGGGGAGCCCTCTCCAATCTGGGAGTTTCTGTCTGTCTTTGCAATCATATCAGCAGATTGTCTGAGACCCCAATCCAGTTTGGTTTGGTGCTCACAGAATAATAGAGGGTTTTTTTGTTTGTTTGTTTGTTTGTTTTGTGTGTGTGTGTGTATATTTTCTCCACTGGGGGAGATTTCCTAGAAGTTGCAGGATATCTTCTTTTTAATTTTTTCTTGACACTGTGTCTTTACTCATGTCTATTACCTCTGCTTTCCCTCAGTCCCCCACCTGCACCAGTAACTTGCTCCAGGCTCACTTTGCTCTGGTGTCTAGGAGATCCTGCAATGTATCTGCCACCAGAACTATGATTCCCAGCATTCCTGGTGCTCGCTATGCTCTTGGTTTTCCATTTCTGGTCCAGGGCTACAGAAACCAAAAGAACTGGTAACTTAAGCCACCGCAGGCCAGGCTGACAGGACCGGACACTTCAGTGGCATCCCTGGGACCTGGCCACTCAGTGCACACTCTGGCCACAGACTTGAAGAGGGCGGGGTCCTGGGGACACCTACTGCATTGCCCCCATGACTTGACAAGCAGGTGGGCATCCCACCCTGCCCTCAGCCTCTTGGCACCTGTGTGCATAGGCCCAGAGCAGCCAGGGGCATCCTGCCCCACCCTCAGCTGCTTGGTGCCTGTGCGCATGCATGATGCCCACAGTCCTGCCATCTTTGTCAGGTTAATTTGCATGCGCACTCCTGATTGGATGTGGGCATCACAGAGGTACAGTCAATTTAAATGTTTGTATATTATTAGTATAGATGGTGCTTACATTCCCACCTTCTACCTCCTTCTGTTTAATTATCATTTACATCTTCCATGATACATACAAAGGTCCAATTGCTCCAGTGGCAGAAATTGTACCATTCCCAGAAATAGCACAGTGTCTTCCAAAAAGCAGATACCTAATTAATATTTAGGGGTTGAATGTGCCAGTAAACACAGTATCTGATTGATTAAAATTTAATTTCTGCTACATTTTTAAATAAGCTAGGTAAATCCAAGTGTGTGTGTATGTTCAAAATTTTCAAACAAAATATAAGTTTAGGGTATCTAATAGTTGAGCATCTTTCATTTAATTTACCTCTATTTCCTGAGCACAATAATTTTACTGCTGAGTTATTTAATATTTCCAAACAAACAGTTACTTGATTGCCACATTATTCTGTTTCAAATCATAAGACAGAATTTTTTCAATTTATTTTATGAAAGAGCATAGTTCTTACTCTTAAATTGGATACACAACACTAAATATAAAATGGTGATTCATAAACTTATCTTCTTCTTCTTAAATATATCAAATCTTCTGTTAAAAAGAATCCAGGTTCAAAGATAACCGCTGTGTGATTTTGGTTTTACAGGCTTTAGTCTATAACTCTGCACCACATCATTTGATGCTTTGGTGTCAGTTCTCCACTCTCATAGCCTTACCTCACCATCAACAGGGCTATACTTTAACTCCTCGCATCCATAAGTGACACATTCAAGACATTTATAAATTATCTGGAAAGAGAGAAAGAGAGAGGAAGGAAGGAAGGAAGGAAGGAAGGAAGGAAGGAAGGAAGGAAGGAAGGAAGGAAGGAAGGAAGGAAGAAGAGGAGGAGCTCCCAATTACTCTGAAATCCAGTTTCTGGGGAGACCTGGAGGACCCAAACTCCTACAAGGAAAAGCTGGACTGTCTGCCATCTGGTCGGAAAGTGAGAGTGGCTTGCTTGCAGAGCTGCAAGCAGGAATAATTGTTTACTGTGCTGGGGCACAGGAGGCAGGGAGGAGGTTGGGAGAGACAGAGATGGCTGACTGGCAGCCATGACTGTTTGCCACACCCTAACCTAATGACTCCCTGAGACCCTGCCCCACACAACCTACAAACCCACCCAAGCTCTAAGCAGCGGCTTTTGCATATGAATACCCTGGCCTATTGCAGCTTAACCTAGCAAACTGCAGCCCTGGTCAGACAGCTCCAAAACCTCCAAACCCCAAGCAAAGAGGAGAAAACTGTAGTTCTTGCTGTATCTCCTACTGGGTGGCCTCAGACAGTAGCTGATTGCACCTCATTAGAGATCCAGAAGCCAATGTACTAAGTGATCAGTGTGAGAAACCAGATTTCAACTCCTCACATCAATAAGTGACAAAAATCTTACACCTATGGATGAAGACAGTGGAGGAGGGGTAAAGGGCATGGGGAGGGGTGGGGAATCAGGTGGAGGGGATAAATGGGTGAAAAAAAGAGGAACATCTGTAATAATCTGAACAATAAATATTTATTTAAAAATTTTTAAAAAGTACATTGTCAGTCACTACTTGGGATTAATGGCAACAATGAAAAATTACATATTTTAAGTAGCACAAGTGCATTATATAAACTTGGACAACAAACATATAAACACAGCATTTTTAGTAGTGTCAGTAATCAATGTTATTGTTGCTGCCAATATTAGTTGCATACAGTCAACCATATAAAAATTGAATTCAATTATGTCAGGGAGAATTTTATATATATATATATATATATATATATATATATATATATATATATCTCAGGTGTTACTCTTCTACAACAAACATATAAACCACATAGAAAGATGGCTAGCAAATATTACCATATATATTTTTAATCCTTATCTGATGATATTTTTTCATTTTTAGGGAGAGTGTAAGAGAGGGAAAGGCAGAGAGAAACATCTATGTGAGAAAGACACATTGACTGGGTGACTCCTGCACATGCCCTAACCAGGGCCCGGGTTGGGGAGGAGCCTACAATCTAGGTACCTGCCTTTGACCAGAATCAAAGCCAGAACCATTTGTTCCAAAGGCAAAAAATTTATCCGATGAGACCAACCAGCCCGGGCCACCCTGTATTTTTTAAATGACAGTTGATATAATTTTCATCCCAGATGACACCAACCACATTGTTTGGCATATACTTGAGTCCAGGACATGTCATAAAAGATGTAATTATTTCATACAAGGAACACTCAGTAAACCAAAAATGGTCCTTAGCTAATAAAACTAAGTAAAATTTCCACATTAGAGAGCCTCTCATTTAATTCAGGCAAGCAGTTGCCTTCCCCAGCTGGATGCACCTCAAGCTTCTAGAATTGCTGTCAAGGAGCAAGTCCCTCCATCCCTGCCAGTTGCCCTTCCATCCACAACACCTCTGTTCACATTCATCACACCATGGACAAAAGCTAGCCCTCACTTAGAATTTGCCAAATCCCCTCAAGCTAACCCGAGTGAAATACCCATTTAAGTGAGCAGGTTCTCCCTGTCCAAACTCAGGGTAAAGCGTGTCCGCACAGTGGCTTCTTGGCATCTCACCTCAAAGGAATGTCATCTCTATTTCTCAGCAACTGCCAGGAGATAAGCATAGAACACCCAGTTTGGACATTGTGTCTACCTGCACTATGACAAGAACAAAGGTTACCTTCTTATCCTGACTTAGGAGATTTCTCTCTAGTTTACCCAGAGTGCCAAAGTAACTTGCAGCAGCAGTTGTCATTTATAGACTGAATGTTGTTGACCCCTACTGCATCACAGCAATTAATATGCTACAGCCCTAACCCCCAGTGTAATGGTGTTTGAATTTGGAGATTTTGGGAGGTACTTAGGTTTAGTTGATGTCATGAGTATAGGGTGGCCAGGGTGCCTTTATTTTTCTTCTATGAAGCACAAGAGAAGCAAAACCCTCTCTCTACCTGGCCAGGGCACTGAGAGACGCAGACCATCTTCAAGCAAGGAAGAGAGCTCTCCCTGGAAACTGAATCTGCTGGCACATTGATTGTGGAATTCCCAGGGTATAGGACTGTGAAATTGTTTTTTAAGCCACCCAGGCTGTGGTGTTTTGGTAGAGCAGACAGAGCAGACTAACTCACACATTGTCTCCCAATTCTCAAGAACAACATAGGAGGGTCAGGCCTCTGCTCACCATTTCCACAACCTCCATTGGCCCACCACATAGCATAAATGAAAATTACAACCCACAAAGGACTTACAGTTACCTAAATTCCCAAACTGCTTTGCTCTGGAAATTTCTGCACAACTGCTCTCAACCCTCTTCCTCATCCATTCTTTTTACTTTGCCTCTAGGTTCTATGGGATGCTTCAATATCTTCCTCACATGAATGCAACTTGCAGGCTATAAAATTATAAGAGAAAAGACTGCATTTCCTTTAGTGTCCCCAGTCCTAATTATGAGACTCCTCAACAGCAGATTCAGTGTGCAGTGGTTAAAAGAGCAAGCAAACACAAGATCTAATTTATTAGGATTTAATTTATCCTATTTTTTGAATAAACTAAGAACATCAAAGTATAACTCAGTTAATTTTACAAATCTGGAAATTAAAAGGAACAAGGAAAACTAAGAATGATCATGTTTTTTCTTTTCTATTCTATTATCCCAGCAACTAGAATAGAGATCCTTTTATACATCCAAGAATATTATCCTTATTGTGATATTATATATTCTGGTGTGAAGGATGACAAGCTTTAGATTTCTCTATGGGTAGAAGGGTTGTTCTGGCTATGGCCCTGGAAAGTGCAGTGACTTGAGTAGTAGTGGCAGCCCTGGCTATAATTCTGGCTCGGGCTCTCTCTTCTTCATCTCGCAAAGCCTCCTGATAACAGTATGGGAAGGCACTGGGGTGGGTACCATTGACCTTTCCCCAAAACTCCAGCACTTTCAACTTGCTGGTTTCTTGATATGCTTTTGAACCCCACAGGAACTCATTGCATGGAGGATCACTATGAGGTACCTGATGGCACTCCAGGTACTTCAGCCTCACAAAATTGGTAATGAGCTTCCTGGGCTCCCCAAAGATGAAGTGCTTCCTCCGAGGGTACACACGCATCAGACGCAAATCTTTCCAAAGCTCTTCCTCAGAGACACAGTTGCCATTCAAGAAGATCATACCTATAAGAATAAAAAAAATGAGATAAGCAATAATCGTTATGCTGAAAGGCATGCATATGCATCAGTCTGTTGTGAGCTTCTTTCTGGGCCACCAGTTCTTCTCACACATCTAGGGGAAATGGTGAACAACATAGACTGATGAACAAGGTCAGACCCAGATATAAGGAGCCATGGGTCAGACTGTTGGACCTCAAAGGGAAGGTAGGGATAAAAGGAAGAGATCAACCAAAGGACTTAGGTGCATACATATGAGCTTAACCAGTGGTCAAGGACAATAGGAGGGTGGGGGCATGAGGGAGGGTGGTGGATTGGAATGGGGGATTGAGAACAAATATGTGATACCTTTATCAATAAAGAAATTAATTTTTTTTTAAAAGAAGATCATACCTAGTATATGCATCAGGAGACCAGTCTTGGGTAACCCCTTGCCAGGACGCACCCTCCCATTATTGGGGAGTTTCAATTTGCTGACAAGGGCGTAGGAGTGTCTGGTTGTGTCCACTTCATGCATGTCTAATGCAAAGAAGGTTTCAATTTGCTGAGAAACTTTCTTGAGCATCTCAGCAAATCGGTGTTTGTAATTTTTCCCAACAACATGCAGCATATCATCCTTCAAAATGGGCTTTCTCAATTTATACTTGTTCAGAATGAATTGTTCCAAAGACACAGTCTTGTTTTTGAACTCATCCACTTCTGAGACTTCAGTGAAGAGTGGGATCTCAGAGGAGACAGCCTCATCCTCATCTTGCCTGCTGAAAGCTTCATCAGACCCAGGGCAAGAAACAGCTACAGAAGAGGTGGTGGTGGTTAGCATGCTTTGAGTGCCCTGGGAAGTGTGATGTGACCCAGCCACAGGCAGATGCTGGCTAATACCTTCACACTGAGTAGAGGAGAGAGTGGACTCCCCTTCAGCTTCTTCAGTGGCCGGAGCATTGCCACCACTCTGAGGTGCACTCTGGGCATGATGGCGTTTCTTATTTTTGCGATGCCGGGGCATGATGTCACTATGGTCAGGGACAACAGGCAGGAGTCTGGAAAGGAAATCAGGAAATAGAGACACCAGGATGAAGGACAATGAGATGTTGCTATTGTCTTCAGCGTCAAGATGGATTCTACCTTGGTTTTAGCTAAAGCTGCCTCTGCAGGTTTCCTTGAAGGCAGTGCTCTAGCCACACACGGGGCTTCAGTTCTTATCAGTCTGTTCCTTAAGTAATGTGGTGAGGCATTTGCAGGTAATTTTAGGGTACATCCTGGTAGCCTGTGGGAAGGTTGTGTTCTGGGATGTCAGATACTTCAGAGTCCAGTATCAGAATCATCATGTCAAGTATTGGCAGGTCCTGGGTCCCCTCTATTCTGCTTCTGTGAAATTGACACCTCAAACCAAAGCTAGCAGATCTCTGAGACCCTACGGAGACAGGGAAAAGTACCTTAACTCCTGTGTCTGTCTAACTAACAGTTATGTGGAGCCCTGCAGGGTATTTACCTGGTCTCCAAGAAGTGCCTGGTAACATACCTTCCTACTGCTGACAGGTGGCTGCACTCTCACACTAAAGCCTTCTTTTCTCTTATATTGAATGGAAATAAGTGAGGGTGAGTCTCAGCTTAGTAGGCCTACCCTTCAGGTGCTGAATGCTCAGATTGGGCTCAGGATTCTATCGTATTCAATGGTGGGTGGGCCCCTCAATCTTTCATTTGACTTTTGGTATAGTAGCCTGGGACTCCTCTCTCTTTCCAGCATTTCCTGAGACTGCCCTTCCATGAGGATGAGAGTCATCCCACCTGCCCATATACTCCAAGGCTGAGAATAGGGCTTCCCTTACTATGATCATGTATGTTCCCTCAGATATGATGGCCCAGGGAGATGTCCCCTTAAATCCTGGAAACACCTGGATATCAGCCTACTGGTGAGGGCAAACCGTCCATCATAAATGAAAGCTGCCAATCACTCTACACAGCAGCCCCCTCCCCTCACCCCCAACCCAGCTTGCAGGACACCCAAGGAGAAGAGGAGCTTCAGCCATCTTTTCTGGAAACCTCCTGGCATCTTGGTCCAGCAGCGGGATGGGGACCCCTGGGTCCACAAAGAGGCCTGCCCCCCGCCCCCCCTGGGTGCTTCCTCACTTGAGGGCCCTCCTCTCAGACCAAATCCTCACCGTATCTGTCTGGCAACAGAGTTGGCCTGTCAGCCTCGCTGCCCAGTCTCCCAGGGTGGAGGGCAGCACAAGGCCCAGGCCCCCTTACTGAGGGGTGGGCGGCCCCTGGGAGACCTCAGACTTCTGAGCCTGGTTTCCAACAGGTCCAGTCCCTTCCCTCAGACCAAGACCCTCAGTGTCTGACCCACCCAGGGGGGCAGGAGGGCTACCCTCACTGCCTCCATGTTTGGGTGCTCAGGGAGCCTTGAGCAGCCCTGGTCAGAGTTTCTCCCCAGCTCCCTCACGTGGGCTCTGCTGGGGTGTCACTGTCCCCTGCTGACCTGGGCCACCCCAGCATCCCAGGGCTCCCACCTTCTGAGAGGCTTTCAGGGGATCACCCTCAGCCTGAGAGCTGTGCCCAGGGTCCCCCAGGCCTGAGAGCAAGTACAGGGCTGGAGGGGGGCAAAAAGGGGCTGGGCAACGGGGGAGAGGCGGGGCAACGGGGAGGTATTGGGCTAAGCAAAGGGGGAGGGACAGGGCTACAGGGAGAGGCAGAGCCTCCCAGAGGGTTGGTTGGCTCACTCTTCTTTCCCCAACTCACCTTGACTGGAGCTATAGCCTAAGTCTCCCTTCCAAAGCGATGCCCCTCAGTTAAAGAGACAGGGCCTTTCCAGAGTGACAGTTGGTGGGATCTCTGGAGCCTTTCCAGGGTGGCAGTTGGTGGGATCTCTGGAGCCTTTCCAGGCTGGCAGTTGGTGGGAACTCTGGAGCCTTTCCAGGGTGGCAGTTGGTGGGATCTCTGGCGCCCCCTGTGTTGTAGGGTGGAAGCAGCCTGCCTCTCACAGGGATTGTCACCTGCACTCCTCTCAGGACCTGAGGCACTGCCCTGGGGCCCCAGCCCTTAGCCAAGACCCTCACCTCCCTGGGGTGTCCCTGTCCTAGTCAGTAGTCAGCCCCACAGGGGGCTCTAAGAGCAGATGAGGGAAGGGTCTGCAGGTCTTTCATCTGGGTCCTCATCTGGGCTCCTGTCTCTTTAAGGAAAGGCTTCCCTGGAAATTCTACATCCTTGAAAACTCTTTTCTTTATACATATATATATATATATATATATATATATATATATATATATATATATATATATATATATATAATGTATTAATATATATTAATATATAATAAATTATATATATTGATATATATAATAAATTAGCAAGACAGGCATATGAACTCTACATTTAAATTTCAAAGGATATTTTCTCTCTATTTATCAGTTAATCATTGAGGCAAACAATAAGCTATTTTTTGGTAATAGAATATACTGGGGTTTTGTTTGTTTAATTTTATTGGGGTGACATGTTGACACAGGACTGGATAAGGAATAAGTGGTAGATATACACAATGGAATACTACTCAGCCATAAAAGGATGAAATACAATGGAATACTAGGCCACTATAAAAAAAGAAGGAACTTTTACCATTTGCAACAGCATGGAGGGAACTGGAGAGCATTATGCTAAGTGAAATAAGCCAGTCAGAGAAATATAAATATCATATAATCTCACTCATATGTGGGATATAATGAACAACATAATTTGATGAACAAGAATAGATCCAGAGACAAATGGTAGGGGAGGGGGGGTTAGAGAGCAACCAAAGGACTTGTACGCATGCAAGGCAGAGCCAATGGACACAGATACTTGGGCAGTGGAAGCTTGCTAGGCGGGGAAATGGCTGGGGGATGGGGTCAATCGGGAAAAGGGAGAGATATATAAAACTTTAGACAACAAATTAAAAAATAAGTAAGTAAATTCATAGAACATTTTTTAAAAGGATGATATAACATCATCTGCAACAACATGGATGGACCTTGAAAACAATATGCTAAGTGAATTAAGTAAGAAAAAGCTAGAAACCATATGATTTAATTCATATGTGGGATTTAAAACTTAAACTTATAAATGCGAAAAGCAGTGTTGTGGTTGCCAGAGGGAAGGGGGTGAGAGGAAGGGAGTCATAATATGAGATGACAGGAGATTGAACTTTGGGTGGTGGGCACGTGGTGCTATATACAGATCTTATAACATAGAAACACACACATGAAACTTGTATGTTCATGTTGACCAATGTCACCTTAATAAAATGTAATTTAAAAAAAGCAAACTCTTGACTAACCTGCCTACTACAAGGTCTCACAGAAAACAGGTCTGTGTCCCAGGAGTGATGTAGATAGGGAGGCTGAGGTACCAGGCAGAGGACCAGGGCAGATGGCAAGGTCTAGACAAAACCAACACACACATACAACCCAGGATCTTCTCTTGCTTCTCTTTAGGACCCAGACTTGGCCTTTTATGAGCTTCTGTTCCTAAACATTTCCTAATGATAAGAGACAGGCTGAGCCAGGTAATTTTGTAAGGTCCCATCTTGCCTGATCATATTATCACTGGATATTATCTCCTGCCTTTCATGATTCAGGTTTCTCAATGGTCTGTTATGCTTAATGCTCTAGCTATGCATTCCAGTCCACCACATGGAGCACAAAACTTTTCATTTAATTGTCTAAAATATATTTTGGAGCAGTGAGAAGAAGAGTGAATGCAGATATATAAGGTCTGCATTAGGATGGAAGAGTTTGGACATTGTGTGCCGGCTGTGAGTTTGACATGCTTGCTCTTGATGAATTCAGACCAGGGGTCTAGTCTAGTTCTGTCACTTACATTCTTGTGACTATCTGAATATGACAAGTTCACCATCTGCCAACTGAGTGTGATAAATCCTATAATTTAAAATTGTGGGAATGTATGTGTTGTATGGGAAGCATCTGTCAAGATAACTGGCAAACACTGAGTTTTTTATGATAGCCAGTTATGATATTTACCTACACAGTATCATCAGGCATTTTTTTTTAAATCCAGGATCTATCAGAGAAAACGTGATGCTCTCAGACAGAACAACACCAAATCAGCTAAAATTTCGATTTACAATGTAAAACTAAATAGCTATTCTCCATTAGGGCATTTGTTATTTAATATTGGTTTGATGATCCCCGACCCCCCATGACCCTGATGCAACTTATAGCTTCTAGAATTTCATCAAGGACTAACTCATTCAATCCTTTCTAGCTGTCCTTCAATCCAAACCATGTAAATTTTATTGTCTCTCTTTCCAAACAAAATCTAGCGCTCCTTTAGAACTCACCTAAGTCCACTAAATGTATTCTAGTTAAAATGCTCTTTAAAAATTGTATGCATAATTTTATATATATTTATATAAAATATAATATTTTATACATTATATATATTTTATATAACATAACAGTCAGTGTGTGTGTGTGTATATATATATATTTTAAAGACCTGATGCATGAATTTGTATATGGGTGGGGTCTGGCCAACCTGGCCAGGGGGAGGGGACATGGGCAGTTGGCAGGCCTGCCTGCTGGTAGAAGGGAGAATCTGCATATTAGCCTTTTATTATATAGGATATACACTGAGTGGCCAGATCCTTATACATTCAGAAATCAGAATAATCTGGCCAATCAGTGTGTGTGTGTGTGTGTATGTGTGTGTGTGTGTATATATATATATATATATATATATATATATATATATATATATATATATATATATATTTCAGAGAGGGAGGGAGAAGGAGAGGTAGAAACATCAATGATGAGAATCATTAATTGGCTGCCTCCTGTATGCTCCCTACTAGGGATAGAGTCTGCAACCAGGGCATGTTCCTGTGACCAAAATCCTACCTGGGACCCTTCAGTCCACAGGCTAATGCTCTATCCACTGAGTTACACCAGCTAGGGAAAAATGGTCCTTTAATACAGTGGGATCTGACTCTACAACTTCAAGGCAAAAAGTGTCAACATGGTGGCTTCTGTTCACCTTCACCATTATTTGGCAGAAACCCACTGGAGAGAATGTGCATAGAACCCCTATTTGTGTACTCTATTTTCCTTCATGAAGATAACAGCAGAGACACATTTTACTCCTGCCTTTTGGGCACTGCATTGTGTCCTCCCAAATTCATGTTGAGATCATAACCCCCAGTACCAAAGAATGTGGCTCTAGTTGTAGATAATGTCTTTAAAGTGATGGTTCAGTTAAAATGAGGCCATTAAGATAGGCCCTGATCTAAATTTAATGGGGTCCTAATAAGAGTTTATATCATCCTTGCCGAGACCGGTTTGGCTCAGTGGATAGAGCATAGGCCTGCAGACTGAAAGGTCCCGGGTTTGGTTCCGGTCAAGGGCATGTACCTTGGTTGCAGGCACATTCCCGATAGGGGATGTGCAAGGGGCAGCTGATCGATGATTCTCTCTCATCGATGTTTCTCACTCTCTATCTTTCTCTCTTCCTCTCTGTGAAAAATCAATAAAATATTTTTTTTTTAAAAAAAGAGTTTAAATAATCCAAGGAGGCAGCAGGAATGCACTCACACAAGGGACAACCATGAGAAGGGGGTAGCCATCTGCAACCAAAGAGAGAGGTCTCAGAGCAAACCAAACCTGCCAGCACCTTAACATTGGAATTCCAAGCTACAGAACTGTGAGAAAATAAATGTCCATGGATTAAGCTATCCAGTCTGGGTATGTTGTAAGGACAACCTGAGATATTGAATACACTGCCCCAGACAGATTGTTTTTCTGGATTTCTGCCCTACCAAATTAATTACTAAGAGCACGGTCAATGCCCCCTATTATACTCCCTGGGATGAGGATGGGATCTGTGCACTATCGTTATGGGGTTCCAAAACCACAACACTGACCCTTGTAGAAATGAGCTAGGCAGGCTGTGGGGTATCAAAAGAACGGGGTGACCTCTACTTTACCTGCAGCATGTAATCCGATGGTTTGCAAAGTCCATAGGATGGTAAAGAAGAGAAATCCACTACTTAGGAATAAGTTAAATCAAAGCTTCATTCCTTCACAAAGATGGATGTGGTAGACAGTTTATCTGCCAGTGAAGAACACGGAGGAGAACTTGCAGTTAGGCCATTTGAGGTCCTGCTGGTTTCAAGGCATGTCAAAGGAGCACATATTTTTAGGCCTTAATATTGCACCACATTGCAGTTAGCCATGCAAATATTTCCTCTCTCAACTCAGACAACTCACCTGAATGTCTGGCTTTTGCTCACAAGTCCCAAAGACAAAATCTTCTCCAGCCTGACTGAAAACAACATCTCAGAGGCTGACTTGTAGCATCTCCAAATTTAAACTAACATAACAGAGAATTTACACTTACTGATTTCACCTGCATTACCTCCCAAATCACCCACCCCTTTAAATTCCTATGTAGCACAGAAAATATTTCGACATCTTCCTTATGTGATTGAAGGGCCTAGCTAGCAAAGTTTTATGAAGAGAGGCTGGTTCTTTATCTTACCGTCCCCAGTACTAACTCAGGGCCTTCCAAAAGGCACATGCTCAATTAATTTTGGGGAATAGAGGAATATGGGTGTAAGAGATATACTGTGTTAAGAGTTACTATATACTTCATCCTTTAATAAGCTAAGCATATTGAGGTATAAAGCAATTAATTTTATAAAAGTAAAGATGGAAAAGAGGAAAGAGAATCAGAGTTGATAATACATTTTTTCTATTTTATTGTTCCAACAATTGTACTGCAGGATTCTCTCCTATGTCCACCCAAGATTTGATCATGATGCTATATATTTCTCCATGACAAAAATTATTCCTCATATTTTACTAGTTGTGGAGAAAATGGTGGACCATGTCATGCAACATTTCCGGCTCATGGTACCAGTGCCAATCTTGGCTGCCCATCTGTCTTGTGCTCTTTCTACCTCCTCTCTCAAAGCTTCTTCTTATTGTGAAGGGAAGACACTTGTTATGCTATTGTTCAGCTGGGCCCAAAATTCCAGGATTTTCATTTTGGTTGTTTCTTTGTAAGCTTTGGCACCCTACAAGACCTCATTGCATGGCAGAGCAGTGTTTGACTAAATCTTTGCTGATAAGCTTTCTAGGTTCCCCATAGATGTAGTGTTTCCTCTCAGGGAACACTAGCATGGTATTCAGGAAGTTCCAGACCTCTTCCTCACTGGCACAGTTGCCATTCATGAAGATCACACCCAAAATATTCAATAAAGAAACCAGTCTTGGGTAACAGCATGCTATCATGCACCTTCCCCTTATTGGGGAGTTTCAGTTTGCTGGCAAGTTCACAGGGAGGTTTTGTTGAGTCCATTTCCCTCATGCCAACCACAAAGAGATTCAATGCTGTCAGAGGCTTTCTTTCTTTATTTTTTTCATTCATTTATTTTAAAATTTCTTTATTGATTAAGGTATCACATATTTTTTTCATCCCCCCATTTCCATGCAAAACATTCCCCACGCATGCCCCCACCTCTTGTTGTCCATGACCACTGGTTAGGCTTATATGCATGCATACAAGTCCTTTGGTTGACCTCTTCCCTTTACCCCGACCCTCCCTATATTCCCTCTGAGGTTTGACAGCCTGATTGATGTTTCCTTGTTGCCAGGTCTGTTTTTGTTCATCAGTTTAGGTTGTTCATTATTCTCCACAAATTGTTGGCATTACTTTTGGTAAACAATGGTTAGTTAGCAGATTTCCCTGTAGAATGGGTTGCTTCACTCTATAGTTTTACAAGGTAAAGTTCTTCAAGATAGTCACCTCCATAATTAGAGGGTCACAGCATGTGTTCTCTGGAGATAGGGCCTCAGAGGAACATGAATGTGTCTCATCTAGGCTGTTCTCAGATATTGTGTGAAATGAGCCTGAAGAGTAATAGAGGTTTTTGGAGCTCTCCAAGATGCCAGGGAAAGTACCAGTTAGATCAGTAGCTGATGAGCTCTGAGGATAAAGCTCCAAACCAGAAGATGAGAATGAGGGGGGGGGGGGGGCATTTTTTTTTTTCTATTGTGGCAGCTGCCTCCAATATCTTGAGGCTCTGAGCTTACTCTTTGGAAGCTTATTGATTCTGACTGTTGTAGCACTTAGTCTTGTGCGTCTGAGGCATGATGACTATGGTCAGAGAAAAAGGTCAGGAGGGTACTCAAAAGAGAGGTAATGAGAGCTCCTGGAGAATGAAGGTCAAGAATATATGTGCAGCTTTGGCATCGGAGTGATACCTTTATCGGAAGGAAGGCTGTACCTGTAATTCCCCTCAAAGGCACCTCTTTAAAAACCTTCATCCTGTGCTTTGGAAAATCATTGGGCTGCATCTTGCCAGTCCTGCCTCAGGCATTATGAGGTGAATGTAGGGACTGGCAGTATTTGAGTTTGAGGAATCTGTTATTTCACATTCAAGAGCACCATTCTACTTGTAGCATGCGATGGGACCAATAAGAATGAAGCAAATAGGGCCTTCAACTCATCAAATTAGTGCAGGTATTCCCTGTGTTGACTGTTCAGTGGTGGGTTTCTGTCCTGTTTGCTTTGGGTGTCCTCATTCCTCACTAATAGTCCTCATTTGGCTTCATATCTGGCCTTCATCCCCACCCCTTTAGTTGGATGTTGGCTACACCTTCAAAATAAGGACTTCACCTCCCATAGACCAAGTATAGTAAGTGTTGGGGGAGCTTCAGTTTGCTATCCTTGCCCTTGGTCTTCAAGTGCTGAAAACCAGTGTAGGAGTCAGGTGTCTTGTCATCCCTTTTATTTAGAGGCTTATGGACCCTCAGGCATTGCTTTGACCCACTATTCTTTTGTTCTATAATTCTTCCTTAAGCCTTGGGCCTGCCCCTCATATTAAGGCCAGGACCACCATAAGGGTAATGGAGAATATGAGGATCTCCTATTCTGACCATACCTGTCCTTGGATTCTTGAGGCTGAGTAAGGAATTGCTTTTATGGTGTTCTTACTGGAGGGAGCAGAGTGTGTGATTACATTAGTCCTCCCAGTATTCACCTTGGCCTCTGGAAAGCTATAAATCCTCCGACTGCTGGCCTCAGGCCACACTCTTAGACCAAGTTCTCCATTACCCTTATGACACCATAGTAGGTAGTGATTATGTCACATCATGCAAACAATTCCCAGGTATCCCATGGCAATAGCAAGGGTGAGGTAGTCTGGACCCTCACATTTCTAAGAGAAATGGGTTCCAAAAATTCTCACTCGGATTTCTCACCTTGACTGTTGTAAGATGCTTGGAAGTCCTTCCTTTACTTACCCAAGGACCCTACCGTCAGAGAAAGGCACTCACATCTTTAATACTATTCTCATGGAGTCAATCTAATGGCCTGTGTAAAGAATATCAGAGTTGATCTCTATGGCAGTCTCTATGCCACCTCATGATCTTAGGGTCTTTGTTCCCCAGAGCTGTAATTCATGGTTATGCCCTTGTTTCCTGGCAGAATCTAGATCCCCTTCTGTGTTCACCTAGGTCTCACAGGAGCAGGCCAATGCCCTCACCTCCTGAGGAGACATGGAAGGAGAGGTCAGGGAATGCACATGTGGCTCTCCTGCTAGTGCCCATCCAGGGGTGACATCAGGATTCAGGCTCCTTGGAGCCTGTATTTTCAGGGTAAGAGTGTGCCCTTAGTCCTCACTCAGGATCCTTCCCTTGACTCCTGGCAGGCCCCTGGAACTCCTCTTTTTCTTTTCACCTTTAACATCACCCATGTACAGGAAAGCTCTCATGTCCCTGAGAACCCTGGAAATTAGTGAGTGGATTCTCAATCTGACAGCTCTTTCTGGGCCTTTGGGGCCTCACTGGCAACACAAGCTAGTCTCTCCGTGTCTCCCTTGTCCTCCTTTATCTGAATCCTCCCTTTGACTCTTATCTATCCTATCAAAAGCTTCCTTGGTAATGCTATATCCTTGAGAACTCTTGATTAATCTTCCTACTGTAAACATAGCAGAGGATCCGTTGATGCAATGAATCATGTGAGATGAGAATATGCAGCCAAAACAGGGAGCCCAGGACAAGTGATGTGCTGTCAGAGAAAACACAACAACCTCTTCCTTCCTTTCACTAGCCAGACTTAGCCTCTTTGCTAATTTTGCTTCTAAGAGTTTTACTCTCTATGGTAGAGGGGCTGAGCCAAGTGACTTTGTGATCTCCTTAGCTTTTGTGGTTTACTGATATATCCTTTGTAGATTTTGATATTATTACTGAATATCATTATTTTCTGTCTTTATTCATACCTCTAATATATTTTGATAATTATCTGGCTTGTTGCTGGGCTGGTTGTTTCAAAATCAATATTTTGATTATGAAGTTCTGCTTTCTGACACCTGAAATAAATTTTTAAGCTGGAATCAGAAAAAATTAATTAAATGACATGAGGTATACCACAGACTTGGAAGATAAACTTAGTATGTACTCTCGAGGAATTCATAGCAATGGTCAAGTCCTGCTCTGTCAGTTTTTTAACCTTGGATGTGAGATTATTCAAAGTTCTTTATCCACAAAATAATTCTAGCATCCATTCATGCAGGAGTGTGGACACTCATTTGTGATTAATATAAAACACCTGGCACAACATTAGATGAATTTTGAGCTTTTAAAGCATGGCAGTTATTAGTAAGATGATTTTGACCCTGAATAATAACCACCTGTCCACACATAATTTAATTATGTGCACTATTCCAGAACATACAACTTGATATAAGTTAGAAAACTATATCAGCCAAAATGTTGCTGAACAAGTAGAAATAAATAGAAATTCCTAAAAAAGAGCATGCGTTATACAATTGGGTGTTGGGTAGTCTCTAGCAAGAGGCACTCAAAGTTTATTAGTCTCAAGGACCAACAACTGCTTTTCCAGGTGCCTTTTCATCCAAACCACCCTTAATTTTATTCATTTCACCTCCACCAAAATAGAGCCTGCCTTAACATTTTGCCAAGTTACATTCAAATATTCTAATTAAAGTGCTATTTTCATGGAGTGAAATCTGGCTCTTCTAGTCCATGAAAAGAGGGACTTTCCTGTGGCTCCTTGGCAACTCACTTCAAGGGAGTACCACTTTTTTCTTAGAGACACGCTGGATATTCTATGCCCCCAAAACCTAGTTTATGCAGTGTGTTCACCTGTCCTAGAACAAGCAGACTGAAGCCATTCCAGCCAGGCCCAATGTGGATATTTCTCTCAGGTTTTCCCACATCCAAAATAACTCTGAAGATCTGTTTTCCATTCCAGGCTAAGTCTCTCAACTCTAAGACCTATCACCTAAAGGGATGGCCCATACCCCCCACTTCATCTTCATTCAACCCATCATGAATTCCAACTGAAAATTACCTGCACCCACACCCTGAGGGACTGGAGATTTCCAAGGCCCAACTCTGCCTTGCTCACATGATGGGCAATCAATTGCTCTCTTCCATACCTATACTGTTTACTGTCATGATTTCTTACATTGGATGACACCATTTGGATAATTGGTTCCTTTATGATTACATAATATCCCACTTTAACACTGATAATACTACTGGATCTGAATTTGATTTTTTGTGTGAAATAAATATGACTATCTCAGACTCCTGTTCATTTGTATTAGAATGGCATATATATATATATATATATATATATATATATATATATATATACTTTAATCTACCTGTATCTTTACATTTAGGGTGGTTTTCTCAAAGGGACTATATAATATGGTCTTGTTGTTTATTTGTTTGTTTTGGTTTGGTTTGGTTTTCTCTGACAAGTTTTCTCTTTTAATGGGTATAGTTAGATTACTGACTTTTAAAGTAATCATTGCTATAGTTAGATTATTATCAACCAAACATGTTACTGTTTTTTACTTGTTGGCCTTATTATTTGTGTGTGGGGGGCGGGTGTTTTTGTCTCACACTCTTTTGCTACCTTCTCGGGTTTTATTTTTTATTTTATTTTTTTTAATATATTTTATTGATTTTGTACAGAGAGGAAGGGAGAGAGATAGTTAGAAACATCGATGAGAGAGAGTCATCGATCAGCTGCCTCTTGCACACCCCCCACTGGAGATATACCCACAACCAAGGTACATGCCCTTAACAGGAATCGAACCCGGGACCCTTCAATCCCCAAGCCGACGCTCTATCCATTGAGCCAAACCGGTCTCGGCCCTTCTCAGGTTTTAATTGAACAGTTTACACAGGAATCCTTTTTCTATCCACTTTACCATATCAGTTATACTAATTTATTTACTTTATAAAGTGAATTCTCAGTTGCAGTACATACTAATGTGGGAGCCAAAATAATATTAAGACATTACTTCCCACTTTCCACGTTCCTTTTGGTGGGCTAATTATCAAGTTAACATAAACAGATTAACAGGAGAAAATCAAATTCTGAATATATTCATTCACATAGGAATTCACATAATCAAGGCAAGACTGGATCTGTATAAGACATTTTTGGAAAAGGTGAAAGTGGGTAACCAGGTCTTAGAGTTCAGAAGTAAGAACTGGTTATTTACAGGTAGTTGGTGGAGGGGAACATGCCAGCAGGAATATCCCTGCTAGGCAACTGGGAAATGGTGGCATGGTTATCCTGCTAACAGGCACCTGTCTAAAGAGCTAGCTTTGGTTTTTGTTTGTTTGTTTGTTTACCACACATCATTCTGGTTTACCATACATCATTCACATTAGGCTAAGGCGGAACCCAGGTCTTCTTCCCAAAGCAGGTTTCTCTGTCTAAGTTTCTTGGGCAAGAAAGGAGAGGGTCAAATTTTATATATGTAGCATATAAATAATATGCTAACTATACTTAAATAAAAATTAAATAAAAATTAATTAAAAATTAACATTTGTCAAACTGGAGATATAAAGGAGAAAAATGTAATTTTAGATGATGTGAGGATTGCTATACTTTGATGTTCAAATCAAAATAAAATGCAGGAGGGGTGGGAAATTGGCTTGTAGAGTGCCAGAGGTCCAGGGAAACAGAATCTCAATAACTAATGTGTGCCTGAGAAATTCACAAAACAGAATATGGAGCAGCTTAAAGTATAGGAAACTGTCCATGTTCAGCAAGGAATATATGATATAGGGTTGTGGAAAGCTAAAATGACAGAACATATAATTGTGAAGAATACTAACAACTTCTTTATAATCCAGTAGTTACATGTAAATATTTTTAAAAAATAAATAGAAAAGAAAAAGGGGCAACAAGTTTTTAGATGTTCTGCAAGGGCATAATAAACAAGGTGATAAAATGGAAAAAGGAAAGAAGGGTTATTATTTGCAGGAATGAAATGCTGATTAAAATAATATATTATTACATGATATCACTCATTTAAGGAATATAATGAACAACATAAACTGATGAACAAAAACAGATTCAGAGACAGATAAGCATCCATCAGATGCTCAAACCTCAGAGGGAAGTCAGGGGGAGAGATCAAGCAAAGGACTTGTATGCATGCATATAAGCAAAACCAATGCACACAGAAAGTATGAGCACTGGGTGTGTGTGGCCAGGGGGTGGGGCAGTTGGCAATGGAGGCCAATGGGGAGATAAGGACACATATATAATACCTAGTAAATAAAAAATTATTAAGAAAAATACTGGTGTTTATTCATTCTTTTTAAACTTCTATGGTAAATATGGACACATTTTTAAAAAGAGGTAAACATATTATGAGAATTACATTGCAAAGTAATATGTACATGTCATCTATAACAGAAAAATCTATAGAACCATCTTTGGTTAAATGTGGAGATTAATGAGGCACTGAAAAAGGGCCATGGTTGGAAAAGACAAAGAAATAAAAATACTAACTGGATAATAGTAAATATGACTCTTTTAAGAAAGAAAATATTATGCAACTGCTCATGCCATAGGAGAAAATCATGAGGTATCAAAGAATATGAGATTGTATCAACATGAGCAAAATCATTCACTCTTTGATTGGAGGACAATTTTTGAATGAGAACTTTAAAATTAAAGGACCCTGAGACCAGAAAATGAGTATGAGAGATGTAGTTAACAGCTGGGAAATTAGCAATATTTACAGGAGAGAAGAATTAAGAAATCATCAATCACAATCCTGTTTACCTGGTATTTATTTTGTGAAAGATACATTTTACCTCTAGAAATTTTGTGTTGAATAAGAGCTTATGAAGGGAAATCTGTTTCTTTTTGCATTGTTTGCCTACAAATAAATTACATTTTAAAAACCACACTCTCAATCACTACTTGGAATTAGTGACAACAAGGGAAAATTACAATGTTTTAAGTAGCACAGTTGCTTTATATGAGCTTGAACAATAAGCACATAAACACAGGCTTTTTCAATAGTGACAGCGTTCTATGTTACTTGCTGCTGCCAATATTAGTTGCATATTGTCCTTCATACACAAATTGCACCCAAATATGTCAGGGAGAATTTTCTTTAGATAAATCCCCAGGTGTTGGCTTAGCTTGAAAAACAAACATATCAACCACATGGCAAAATGGCTAGCAAATATTGCCCATATTTTTTAAATAGCAGTTAAGAGTACTATTTGGTCGCAGATGATGCCACCCATCTCCCTTAGAATATTGTTGAATCCAGGACATGTCACAGAAGATGTAATTACCTCAGACAAAGAACATTCAATGAATCAAAAATGGTCCTTAGCTAATAAAACTAAGTAAAATTTCCACATGAGAGTGCCTATTATTTAATTCAGGTGAGCAGTTGCCTTCCCCAGCTGGATGCACCTCAAGCTTCTAGAATTACTGTCAAGGACCTAGTCCCTCCATCCCTGCCAGTTGCCCTTCCATCCACAACACCTCTGTTTACATTCATCACACCATGGACAAAAGCTAGCCCTCACTTAGAATTTGCCAAATCCCCTCAAGCTAACCCGAGTGAAATACCCATTTAAGTGAGCAGGTTCTCCCTGTCCAACTCAGGGTAAAGCGTGTCCGCACAGTGGCTTCTTGGCATCTCACCTCAAAGGAATGTCATCTCTATTTCTCAGCAACTGCCAGGAGATGATGAGCATAGAACACCGAGTTTGCTGAAGGGTATTCATTGTGTCCACCTGCACTATGACAAGAACAAAGGGTACCTTCTTATCCGGACTTAGGAGATTTCTCTCTAGTTTACCCAGAGTGCCAAAGTAACTTGTAGCAGCAGTTTTCATTTAGAGACAAATGGCGGTGTCCCCCTTCCCCATCACCCAATTCGCATGTAGATGCCCTAACCCCAAGTGTAATGGTGTTTGGAAATGGAGATTTTGGGGAGTACTTAGATTTTGTAGATGTCATGAGGACATGGTGTCCAAGATTCCATTAGTGTTCTTATAAGAAGCACAAGGGAGACGAGAGCCCTTTCTCTGCCTGGACAGGGCACTGGGAGAAGGAGGCCATCTTCAAGCAAGTAAGAGAGCTCTCACTTGAATCCACCAGCACATTGATTGTGCATTTCCCAGGCCACAAACTGTGAAAATGTTTAAGGTACCAGGCTGTGGTATTCTGTTAGAGCAGACAGAGCAGACTAACTCACACTTTGTCTCCCAATTCTCAAGAACAACGTAGGAAGGTCAGGCCTCTGCTCACCATTTCCACAACCTCCATTGGCCCACCACATAGCATAAATGAAAATTACAACCCATTAAGGACTTTACAGTTACCTAAATTTCCAAACTGCCTTACTCAGGAAATTTCTGCCTAACTGCTCTCATAAAGAATACCCTCTTCCTCATACATTCTTTTTACCTTACCTCTTGGTCCTATGGGATGCTTCAACATCTTCTTCACATGAATGCAACTTGCAGGTTATAAAATTATAAGAGAAAAGACTGCATTTCCTTTAGTGTCCCCAGTCCTAATTATGAGACTCCCCAATAGCAGACTTAGTGTGCAGTGGATAAAAGAGCAAGCGAACACAAGATCTAATTTATTAAGCTTTATTTTCTCCAACTTCTTCAATAAACTTAAAGTATCACAGTATACCTCAGTTAATTTTACAAAATTAGAGATGAAAAGGAACAGGGAAAACTAAGAATACTCATACTTTTTTATTTCTATTCCATTATCTAAACAACTAGAATAAGGATTCCTTTACACTTCCAGGAATATTATCCCTATTGTGATGTTATATATTCTGGTGTGAAGGACAACAAGCTTTAGATTTCTCTATGGGTGGAAAGGTTGTACTGGCCATGGCCCTGAAAGAGGCTCTGATTTGGGCAGAAGTGGCAGCCATGGCTGCTTCTCTGGCTCGGGCTCTCTCTACCTTATCTCTCAAAGCTTCTTCATAATGCAATGGGTAGGCCCTGGGGTGGGTACCATTAACCTTTGCACAAAACTCCAGCACTTCCATCTTGCTGGTTTCAAGGTGTGCTTTTGGACCCCACAAAAACTCAGAGCATGGAGGATCACTGTTGGGCACCTGGTGGCACTCCAGGTACTTGAGCCTCACAAAATCATTGAGGAGCTTCTTGGGATCCCCAAACATGTAGTGCTTCCTCCCAGGGTACATTTGCTTTCCACGCAGATCTTTCCAGATGAATTCTTCAGAGACGCAGTTGCCATGCATGAAGATCAAACTCAGGATATGCATCAGGAAGCCTGTCTTGGGGAACCCCTTGCCAGGACGCACCCTCCCATTATTGGGGAGTTTCAGCTTGCTGACAAGGGCATAGGAGTTATTTTTTGAGTCGACTTCATTGATGTATAATGCAAAGAGAACTTCCATTCGATCAGAGGCTTTCTTGAGCATCTCACAAAATCGGTCTTGGTAATCTTCCCCGACAAAACGCAGCACATCTTTCTTCTTAATGGGCCTTTTCAGCTTATACATTTGCAGAAAAAACAGCTCCAAAGCCTCAGTCCTCCTTTCAAAATCATCCTCCACTGATAGTGTGGCCACAAAGAAGTCAGCCTCATCCTCATCTTGGCTGCTGGAAGCTTTATCAGATTCAGGGCCAGCAATAGCTACAAAAGAGTTGGGGGTGGTTGGTGAGCATTGAGGACCCTGGGAAATGTTCAATGACCCACCCACAGGCAGACCCTGGCTAATACCTTCACACTGAGTAGAGAAGGAAGGAGGGAACTCTTTTGCTGCTTCTGCAGTGGCCTGAGCATTGCCACAACTCTGAGGCTCAATTTGGGCCTGGTGGCATTTTTTGCTCTTGTGACGACCTGGCATGATGTCACTAGTCACGAATAGCAGGAAGAAGTCTGGACAGGAAATCAGGAGATGAGGATACCTGGATAGAGGAGAAGGAGATCATGTGAGTGCCTTCTGTCAGTGGTGAGATGGATTCTACCTTGGCTTTAGCCAAGGCTGCCTCTCCAGGTTTCCTGGAGGGCACTGTTCTAGCAACCCTCAGTGCTTCCATTCAGATCCACACTTTCCTTGAGATATCTGGAGAGGCACTTGAAAGTGTCCTTAGACTACATTGTGGCAGCCCTTCCTAGGGGATACAGGCCTGACAGCAGAAAGATTTCCAGTGGGGAGCCTGTGTCCTAGGGAAATGGTTGGAAAACTGTGGCTCGAGAGGCACATGGGGCTTTATGGCCCCTTGAGTGTGGCTCTTCCACAAAATACCAATTGCGGGCGTGCAGGTACAGTGTGATTGAAACTTCATGGCCCATGCACAGAAGTTTGTTTTAGGCTCTCAAAAGAAAATTGTACTATTGATATTTGGCTCTGTTGACTAATGAGTTTGCTGACACCCTAGGTTTGGATACTTCTCAGTTAACTACCAGAATCATCATGTCAAATATTGGCAGGTCCTGGGCCTCCTCTATTCTGCTCCTGTGAAACTGACACCTCAAACCAAAGCTAGCAGCTCTCTGAGAACCCAAGGTCTCCTTCACTGGCTGCTTGGGTCCTTGAATACTCATGCAGGGTCTCACCTGGTCTCCAGGTGGTGGCTGGAATTCCACTCTTCTGCTGACTGGTGGCTGCACCTTCACTGATGCCTCTTTTCTGTTAACATTGGAAAGAAATAAGTGAGTCTAACTTTGGCAGGCCTACCCTGAACTGAATGCAAAGGTGGGGCTCAGGATTCTTATCTTATGCCATTATAGGCCCTGGGCACAAATTTGAGCATGAGTTCATTCCTGTGGGACCACCCCAAGATCAGGCAGGGCTCCCTGGGGGAGAGGCCAAGGGCAGTTGGCTGGCAGTCCTCAGCAGGGATCAGGGTGTAGGTGACAATTGGGGGTGGGGCCAGACAGGGTTAGGGACCATTGACGGCCAGGGGGAGGGGTTGAAGGAAGTTGGCAGGCTGCCTCTACTTCTGATCAGGGTGAGACTAGTACATCTGGGGCCGAAATGGCTGGGGTGGGGCTTGGCATTTTCAGGCCACCCCTGCCCTCTGGGAAAATTCCCTGTGAAACTCCCAGTGGAGAGGACAATTTGCATATTAGTGTCATTATATAGGATGATGGGTGGGGCCCTCAATATTTCATTTGACTTTTGGTATAGTAGCCTGGGACTCCTCTCTCCTTCCAGTATTTCCTGAGACTGCCCTTCCATGAGGATGAGAGTCACCCCACCTGCCCATATACTCCAAGGCTGGGAATGGGGTTCTCTAACTATGGTCATGGGTATTCCCTTAGATATGATGGTCCAGGGAGATGTCCCCTTAACTCCTGGAAACACCTGGATATCAGCCTACTGGTGATGGCAAACCTTCTGGCATAAATGAAAGCTGTCAATCCTACCCAGCAGCTCCATCCCCTCACCCCCAACCCAGCTTGCAGGACACCTAAGGAGAACAAGAGCTTCAGCCATCTTTTCTGGAAACCTCCTGGCATCCTGGTCCAGCAGTGGGATGGGGACCTCTGGGTCCACACAGAGGCCCACCTGGGTGCTTCCTAACTTGAGGGCCCTTCCTCAGACCAAGGCCTCACCCTCTCCGTCTGGCTACAGAGTTGGCCTGACAGCCTCCTGCCTGGCCTCCAAGGTGGAGGGCAGCGGCAAGGTCCCGGACTCCTCATGAGGGGTGGGCGGCCCCTGGGGGACCTCAGACTTCTGAGTCTGGTTTCCAAAAGGCCTGGTCCCCTCCCTCAGACCAAGGACTCACCCTCTCCTTCTTGCTACAGAGGCGGCCTGTCAGCCTCGCTGTCTGGCCTCCCAGCTGGAAGGCACCACAAGGTCCTAGGGGCAGCCCCTGGGGATCCTCTGAAGTCACACCCTGACTACCTTCAGGACGTGGTACCTTCCCCTCAGA
Source organism: Pipistrellus hanaki (assembly GCF_964339955.1). NCBI lineage: Eukaryota > Metazoa > Chordata > Mammalia > Chiroptera > Vespertilionidae > Pipistrellus > Pipistrellus hanaki. The sequence goes on from NC_140524.1 coordinate 89,994,762, forward strand.
CCAAGGCCTCACACACTGTCAGCCTGCTGCCCGGCCTCCCAGGTGGACGGCAGAGGCAAGGTCCCAGCCACCTCATGAGGGGTGGGCAGCCCCTGGGGACCCTCCGATGTCCCCCCTTACTTCCTCCAGGACGCGGTGCCCTCCCTCAGACCAAGGCTTCAGGCCCTGTGACTTGCCCCAGAAGTGGCCTGACAGCCTCCTGCCCGGCCTCCCAGGGTGGAGGGCAGCACAAGGCCCCGGCCTCCTCATGAGGGGTGGGCGGTCCCTGGGGGACCTCAGACTTCTGAGCCTGGTTTACAACAGGCCCGGTCCCCTCCCTCAGTCCGAGGCCTCACACCCTGTGATTTGCTCCCAGAGGCGGCCTGTCAGCCTCCCTGTCTGGCCGCCCAGGTGGAGGTCAGAGGCAGGCTCACTCCTCATGAGAGGAGAGTGGCCCCTGGGGACGCTCCGAAGGCCCCCGGGACTTCCTCCAGGCGCGGTCCCCTCCCTCAGACCAAGGCCTCACACCCTGTGATTTTCTCCCAGAGGCGGCTTGTCAGCCTCCTGCCGGCCTCCCCGAGGCCGGGTCCCGGCCTCCTCACTGAGGTTGTCGCAGCCCCTGGGGACGCTTCGAGGGCCCCCGGGACTTCCTCCAGGACGCGGTGCCCTCCCCTCAGACCAAGGCCTCACACCCTGTGATTTGCTCCCAGAGGCGGCTTGTCAGCCTCCTGCCGGCCTCCACGAGGCAGGGTCCCGGCCTCCTCACTGAGGGGTTCGCGGGCCCTGGGGACGCTTCGAAGGCCCCCGGGACTTCCTCCGGGATGCGGTGCCCTCCCCTCAGACCAAGGCCTCACACCCTGTGATTTGCTCCCAGAGGCGGCATGTCAGCCTCCTGCCGGCCTCCACGAGGCAGGGTCCCGGCCTCCTCACTGAGGGGTTCGCGGGCCCTGGGGACGCTCCGAAGGCCCCCGGGACTTCCTCCAGGACGCGGTCCCCTCCCTCAGACCAAGGCCCTCAGTGTCCGATCCACCCGGGGGGGCACGAGGTCGCCCCCCACGGCCGCCATGTTTGGGTGCTCAGGGAGCCAGGAGCAGCCCTGGGCGGAGTTTCTCCCCAGTTCCCTCACCTGGGCTCTGGAGGGGTGTCACTCACTGTCCCCTGCTGACATGGGCGGTCCCCGCATGCCAGGGCTCCCACCTTCTGAGAGGCTTTGCAGCAATAGCCCTCAGCCTGAGCGCTGTGCCCAGGGTCCCCCAGGACTCAGAGCAGGGGCAGAGCTGGAGCACTGCAGGGAGGGGCGGAGCTACCGGAGGGCGGGCTACGGGAGGGCGGGGCTACGGGAAGGCGGGCTAATGGCGGGCGGGGCTATGGGAGAGGGGCGGGGCCCCGGATAGGGGCGGGGCTAAGGGGGCGAGGCTACTGGAGTGCAGGGCTACTGGAGGGCAGGGCTACTGGAAGGAATCAGGGAGGGGCGGGGCTACTGGAGGGCGGGGCTATCATAGGGCGTGGCTACGGGGAGGGGCACTGGATAGGGCGGGGCTACAGGAGGGCGGGGTTATGGGGGAGGGGAGGGGCACTGGTTAGGGGCCGGCTACTGGGACTGGAGGGAGGGGCAATGGAGAGGGGCAGGGCCTTGCAGAGGGTGGGTTCATTCACTCTTCTTTCCCCTCTTCACCTTGACTGCAGCTATAGCCTGGGCCTTCTGTCCTTTCTCCCTCAGGGCCCTGGCCCCTGAGGTAAAGCTTCCCTTCCCAAGGCACCCCAGGAGAGAGCTGACACAATGCCCCTCAATTAAAGAGACAGGGCCAATCTAGGCTGACTTCTGGCGGGATCTCTGGCGCCCCCGGTGTTGTAGGGTGGAAGCAGCCTGCCTCTCACTGGGATTGTCACCTGCACTCCTTTCAGGACCTTGGACACTGCCCTGGGCCCCAGCCCTTAGCCAAGACCCTCACCTCCCTGGCATGTCCCTGTCCTAGTCAGTAGTCAGCCCCACAGGGGGCTCTAAGAGCAGATGAGGGAAGGGTCTGCAGGTCTTTTATCTGGGTCCTCATCTGGGCTCCTGTCTCTTTAAGGAAAGGCTTCCCCAGGAATGCCACATCCCTGAAAACTCTTGACTAACCAGCCTACTGCAAGGTCTCACACAAAACAGGTCTGTGTCCAGGAGTGATGTGAGATGGGGAGGCTGAGGGACCAGGTAGAGGACCCAGGGCAGATGAAGGGCTCACTGACAAAACCAACAACACACACATACAACCCAGGATCTTCTCTTGCTTCTCTTTAGGACCCAGACTTGGCCTTTTATGAACTCCTGTTCCTAAAGATTTCCTAATGATAAGAGACAGGCTGAGCCAGGTAATTTTGTAAGGTCCCATCTTGCCTGATCATATTATCACTGAATATTATCTCCTGTCTTTCATGATTCAAGTATCTCAATGGTCTCATGCTTACTGCTCTGGCTATGCATTCCAGTGCACCACATGGAGCACAAAACATTTTATTTACTTTCCTGAGATATATTTTGGAGCACTGAGAAGAAACTTAAACATACGTATTACGTATACAACATCTGTGTCAGGGTGGCAGAGGTAGGACAGTGTGTGTCCTGGGTGAATTCACACCCAGGGTCTTGTCTAGTTCTGTCACTTATCTGCTTGTGAGTATCAGAATATGCTACACTCACCAACTGACAACTGAGTGTGATAAGCCATGTCTTTTAGGACTGTGGGAATAGGTGTTGTATTTGAAGCATCTGTCAAGATGACTGGCAAAGACTTTTTAAAAAAATTATTATAGTTGTTTTTAAAAATATTTTTAGTGATTTATAGGGAGAAAAGGAGAGGGAGAGAGAGATAGAAGCATCAATGATGAGAGAGAACAACTGATTGACTGTGGAGATAAGCCCACAACCCAGGCATGTGCCCTTGACTGGGATCAAAGCAAGGATCTTCCAGTCCTTAGGGCAACTCTCTATCCACTGAGCAAAACAGGCTAGGGCAACACCGGGTTTTTAATGAATGGCACTTATGATTTTTACCTACACAGTATCATTATGCATATTTTTAAACCCAGGATATGTCAGATAAAATGTAATGATCTCAGATAGAACAACACTGAATCACACAAAACTTCACTTTGAACATAAAATTAAATAGCTTTTCTGCATTAGAGCATTTATTACTTTACATTGGTTTGGTGGTGTTCCCCTGCCACCACACCTTGATTCAACTTATAGTTCCTAGAATTCAATCAAGGTCCAACTCATTGAATCCTTTCCATCTATCCTTCCATCCAAAGCACTTCCACTAGCTTTTTCTTCTTTCCCACCAAAATGTACCTCTCTCTTAGATCTTGAAAATCCACTCAAGGTATTCTACTTAAAATGGTTTTCTAACACTATGGGATTGAACTCTACCATTTCAAGGCATAAAGAATCAACACCCTGGCTTCTGTTCAATTTCCATTCATGGGAATTTACCATTATTTGTCAGACACTCCCTGAAGAGAGTGCATTGCACACCCCTTTGTGTACTCCATATTTCTGCAGAGACACCTTTGATTCCTGCCTGGAGGGTGTGGAGAGGTTGCAGGAAAATGATGCTGGGTCCTGGGCAGCCATCTTCTCTCTGGAGTAGCTTCCAGAATCACATCTCCAGCCCTCCCACCCATAAGAGGGCCAGCAACACCAGTGTGCGTTCTATGAGAAGTTGAGTTTTAATTGGGTGATGGGTGTGAGTTCTAAGCAATGGAAACCTGGGGGCTCCTCCCTGTACTTCAGCAAGGCTTCATCACTCCATGGAGTGTGGGAGTTCCAGAGACTACATGGATGCAAGGTGCTATGTGCCCTGAGAGCAGCCCCAGGTGTAGCATTACAGGGTAGAGGAGAGAGGGATCCTGTCCCTTTCTTAGTCATGGTGGCAAGAAGGGCTTAAAAGTAACAACAGTGCACCCTGACCAAATGGATCATGGGGTTGTAGTGTTGTGCTATGCACTGGAATGTTGTGGATTAGATCCCTGGTTGGGGAACATAATGGAAGCAAGCAATCAGTCTTTCTCTTACTCTCCATTTGTCCCTTTAAAAAAATACAAACTTATTCCTGGGTGAGGATTTTAAAAAAGGAATGATAGGACAAGTGCTCTGTGTGAGCTATGCCACCTGAATTGGCATCCTGGTGTCAGTGACATGAAGGGAGATAGAAACCCAACTATGGTGCTTAGGTGCCCAGAGAAGAGAGGTGAGGACAGTAGTCCTGACTGCTGCTGATGAGAGGAGGTAGTTTGACAGGTAGGAAGTCAGGGCAAGACTCATGGGAAAACAGGGAGGACTGCATCAATAAGGTTTAGAGATACATAAGTCCAGGTCCTTTCCTGGGCAGGAACAATTGAGGGAATCAATCAGATGCCAACAGGAGTAGATATATAGCAGAATTATATCAATTATATATAACGCTAGAGGACAGGGCTTCATTGGGCAACCAATAATTGGTCCCTCTCCTTGTGGGGGAGTCTGAATCTGCTCCTAATTAATGTTTCATGCTTTTGCCTAAATCTTATGGTCCATGGTGCTCAATCCTCAGCATCCTGAGGCACGGCCCTGGGAAATAACCTGGGCTCACTCTTGTGATTACCATGGTGACTGTGAACAGAGTTCCTGAATTGCAGGATGTAGAAACTTGCTCCTCATGTCCCATCAGGAGACTACTGGCCATGCAAGTCTTGTGATGTAAGGAGAGCCTAGTAAAGGAGGCTTAGAATGTTGGGGGAGGGCAGGGGCTGCAGGGGCTGTAATATCTTCTTGGGAAGGAACATGAGTTGAGCAACTTACACCTTTCATTATGCCCCCACCCCTCCCCTTGTCTGAGGAAGCAAGGGAAGGAGTTACTGGGATCCTAGCCACAATGTGGACCTGGGTGTAGAACCTTCCAAAAGCAGTGGGTGTCTTGTTCGGAGTATAGGCAGACTCCAGCACCCTGGATGGGAGAAAGCCAGAAAACCAATGCCCAGTTCACTCTCCTCCTGCCTTCCATTTCCCACTGATACTTTCCAAGGTCCAGCCACCTAGTAGCCAGTGGGAAACAGAAAATCCACCTCAACAGAGCTCAATCAGATGTACTTCCCAGGACACAGAGCAGATGCAGGATGAGCCCAGAGCATGGTAGATCAGGGCAACCAGAGGGAAGCAGAGCAAGGAGCCTGCTGCAAACCAAGCCCTCAAGGGATCGCTTGACAAATCAGACACAGTCCTTCCAATTCCTTGACAAAGGACCTGAGCAGGAACAGGAGCTCTGGGAGGCCAAATATTGAGGAAAAGTCAACTTTGTTTTCTAAGATCTTCAAGCAAAAACCAGGGTACAGAAATAGAGTACTGGTTAGGAGAAGGATAGAGAAGAGGAGACTGAGAAAGATGAGAGTGAAAAAGAGGAGATTGAGGATGTGTGTTCAGTTGCAGGCCAAAGGTGAAATGTGTAGACAAATTTGAAGGAAAGAGTCCTCAGAACCAGGCACAGGGTGACCTCTGTCTGGGTGGGGCATTGGACCTGGGAGTGCCGGTTTTCAGAGGCTGAATGAGCTACTTTATGGATACAGGTTTGCCCTGTGGCGGGATAAAATGAATCCTGGGAAGAGTTGTGGGAGTGACAAAGTCCAGGATGTAGAGTCATGGTTGTGATTGGCACTCATGGGCATATGACAACCTAAGTGACACTGAGCCTATGGGGTGGGAAGAATGATTCAGGAAAGGTTTTGGAGGTGAAGGTGAGGGGTTGGACAAACAGGCACCTGAATTGGAGTAGAGGGGGTCATGTGTACCTCAGTAGGAGAGGGGAGGAGGGTGTGCAGCGCTTGGCATACACCCCCAGACTCCCTAGGCATCATCAGCCTATTACACAGTTGGAAAGATTGAGGGGCACAGTGTGCTGTCCACCCCACAGCCTGGACCTGTAGGAACCGGAAATGTCTATCTGAGAGTTTTTGCAACCCTGTCTACATGGCTGCTCCTTATAGGGCTGGCTAATAGAGTCTGTGGGGGCAGATCATCTACTGACAGTCCAAGGAAACCAAGGCCATTGGGAGCCAAAGGGAAGGGAAGTAGGAGGCATGTGAAGTTGGGAAACAAATGTGTGGAGGTGTTGGATTTGCTCAACACTCATTGTTCATTTGCTCACCCCTTACCATGTGGGTATTTATAGCCACCAGGGTCACAGGTTCCCATAGGAAGGAGAGTGTGCAATTGTGTCTCCAAACAGTATGGTCAACAAGGTTTAGGAATTAAGGGAACATGGGTGGGTTATTGGAGGTTGTCTGCAGCAGGTTTTGACGGTGTTTGGTGGATCTGGGGTGCAGAGTGATTTAGGGGTGCTATGACCACACATGTGACCCTGTGTGTGACAGGAAAAAGGTATGTGGGTGGGAGCTAATTAGCTAGAGTATGATATCTGGGCAGGGCCCAGACTTAAGCCCATGACTGCCAGCCTTATGTCAGCTGCACCAACAGCCCTGTCTTCCTGCGGCTTCCCATCTTCCCCTGAACCCTCCATCAGTGACCCAGTTGGTGTGATCAGGGTCCTCCTAGTGCTGTCAATGTGGTCAGGGCTGGAGTGGTGCACAGAGGAGCATTAGGGGGGGGGGACAAGAAGGCATCGATTTTTCTCTGGTTCCTGGGATGGGTGAACAGGGTGCTTGGGGCTTCTGATTCAGCCTAGGAAGGTCTTTCCTTGCAGCCCAGTCCATGGTGGCTGGTGATAGCAGGTGTCAGAGAGAAGAACCAGTTCCCTAGCCCACCCGTCTAAATCCTGGATTCTGGCTCAGGCTCCTCTGAATCTCAATAAGCCTGGGGCAGTGGCTGGGCTCTATACCTCTTGATGGTCCCAGGCTTATCACAGCTTATGCATTCCCCAGTCTCAGGATCTGACCCACATGAGCGCCCAGCCTACCGGAATTTTATGACAATTAGAAAAGGAAAACCATTAGAGAAGGAGATGGGACAACCTCAAACCCAGCACAGTGGCAAGAAGACCATGGTTCTCTGACTGGTATGTCTAATGGTTAAGCATTGACCCTGAACCATGAAGTTTGACTCCCACTTAGGACACCTGCTTAAGATGAGGACCTGATCCCAAGTGAGGGATGTGCAGGAGGCAACCAAAGAATCGTTGTCTCTCTTGGATATTTCTATATCCCCGTTTCTCTCTCTCTCTCTCTCTCTCTCTCTCTCTCTCTCTCTCTCTCTCTCTCTCTCCCTTCCTCCCTCCCTCCCTCCCTCCCTCCCTCCCTCCCTCCCTCCCTCCCTCTCTCTCTTAAGAAAATCAATGAAAGCATTTTTTTAGTGTCCACTGTCTGGAGTGGAGTGGGGACCAAGCCAGAAGAGCAGGTTGGACTATGGGCACAGGCTCCAGAAGAGAGCCCTCCCAGAGTCTGAGACAGAGAAATGATTCAGTTAATGGACTAGAATAGGAATGAGAGCCACCGGCACTGGTACTTTTGAAAAGGGCTGCAAAACAAGAAAAGTGCTCCATACCTGAGAAAAATGGGGAGGCCCAAAAGCAGCCTGGCCAAGGAGCTAACCCAAGGGAAGTTCTGGTAGCATTCCCTAGTCACCTGTGGAAGCTGGATTTGACCCTGGCCCAACTATCCTGGGGCTAGAGGCATCTGAATAAATACCATTCACTTTCTTCTGGTGATGAAGGTAGGCAAGCCCTTAGTTGGGGGTCTGGAGAGAAACCTGAATGGCCTAGGACTCTAGGCCTAGGGACTGAGACATCAAGGTCTCCTTGCACTGCTGGGAGAGCCGGTTCAGCTACGCTCTTGCTGGGGGCAGCCTGCCCAGATGCCTGTGTAGAGACCTGCTCAGAAGAGACCTCCAGTGCCCCCTTGTTCACACGTTTCCTCAGCAAACAATGAATCTTCTCTGTGGGCATGTCCCAATGTGCCAGGGCCAGAGAAGTCCACCGTGGCTAGCAGAGTGGAATGCTGGGGTGCTGATACCAGGTCCTGATGCACAGAGTCTGGGAGTGTGGTACTTATGGCAGACTCCAAAGATGATGAGGACCTTGACATGAGGGTGACCCTGGATCATTTGGGTGGACCCATATGCCGTCACCTTGACCCTCTCAGAGAGATGCGGGTGAGCATAGATAGAGCAGAAAGAGATGTGAAGACAGAAGCAGAGATGGAAGGGATTCAGCCACAACCCAATGTCACCATCCACCTCAAGAAACTGCCAGAAGCCAGGAGTTGATGCTCCTCCCAGTCTCTGGGCGGGGGGGGGGGGGGTGGGGGGTGGGGGGGGGCTGCCCACCCTGATCACATTTCCATGCCTTTGAGAGTCATGTAGGACTGTGGCTGGCATGCTATAAGTATGGAAATTTATGTCATTTTAATCCCCAAAGTCTGAGGTAATCTTTACATTAGCATTGGATTTGGGGTTCAGGGAAACAGAACCAATATGATGGAGAGAGAAAGTGAGATTGGATTACATGATTATAGGTACTGGCCAGTGCCAGGATCTGCAGGGTGAGTCAGAGAGCTTGGGGTCCTGCAGACCCAAAAGTTTCCTCATCAACCCAGTGCTGGTATTCCCCATATTGACTGTTCAGTGGTAGGTTTTCTGGCTAGTTTCTTTGGAGCCCACAATCCTGATTAAGCATACACATTTGGCTTCATATCTGGCCTTGTGTCCCCACTCCTTCGGTTGAATAGTGGCTGCATCTTCCAACAAAACTTCCATCTCAACTAATCCAAGTGAAAAGTTTTGGGGGAGCTAAAGCTTACTAGCCCTGTCCTGGGTCTTCAAGCGCCTACAGCCAAAGCTGGTGTGGGATCAGATGCGTTGTCACCCCTTCGGTTTAAGGGTGGATGCACCCTCTGCCCATGCTTTGACACAGCACACTCATGTTCTAATAGTACTCCATGACCCTTGGGCCTGGCCCTCATATAAAGTCCAGGACCACTTCAAGGGCCCTGCAGGAATATGAGGATCATCTGATCTGAACATACCTGTTCTAGGATTCTTGAGGCTGAGTAGGAAGTTACTGTATGGTGTCCTCAATATTGGGTGGTGTCTGGTTTCTAAGGATGATGTAGTGTTCACCTTGGCTTCTGGAATACCTAGAAATCCTCCCACTACTGGCCTGAGGCCATACCTTGAACACCAGGTCCCTCATAGTCCTTATGACACCATAAAGGGTGTGATTGTATCATCATATCATGCCAACAATGCGAAGGTGTACCATGGCAGCAGCAAGGGCGGGGTCCTCCTGAGCCCTCACAGTTCTGAAAAGAATGGGTTGCTCACCTTGAATACTGGAAAATGCTAGGAACCCCTTCCTTTCATTACTTAAGGACACTCCGCTCAGAACAAGGCCCTTACATCTCTGACTTCCTCCTTACACAATTAGTCTAAGGGCCCTGCCTAAGGAATCTTAGGGATGATGGCTTGGGGAATCTCTGTGTTACCTCATGGTCTTAGTGCCTATGTTCCCCAGAGCTGTAATTCATGGTTCTACCCTTATTTCATGGCAGGGCCTTAATCCTCTTCCTCTGGCCACCTAGGTCTCACAGCTGAAGGCTAATGCCCTCACCTCCTGAGGAAACATGGAAGGAAAGGTCAGGGAATGCACATGAGGTTCTCCTGCTAGTGCCCATCAGCGGTGACATCAGGATTCAGGCTCTGTGGGGCTTGTCCATTCAGGGTAAGGGTGTGCCCTTAGTCCTCACTCAGGATCCTTCCCTTGATTCCTGGAAGGCCCCTGGGACTCCTCTTTCTTTCACCTTAACATCACCCATGTACAGGAAAGCTCTCATGTCCCTGAGAACCCTGGAAATTAATGAGTGGATTCTCAATGTGACAGCCATTCCATGGCCTTTTGCGTCTGAGAGCAGATATAAGCCACTATCTCTGTGGCTTCCCAGTCCTCATTCATAAGAATCTTCCTCTTGACTCCTGTTTGTCCTCTGAAAAACCTTTTTAGAAATGCCATATCCTTGAGAATTGTTTTCTAGTCTCCCTATTGTAAACAGAGGATAGGATGGTTTGGTGCCAGGAGTGCTTTGAGATGGAGATGCTGCAGGTAAGCCAGGCAGCAGAGGACAAGTGATGTGCTGTCAGAGAAAACACTAGCCACTTCCTTCCTGTCACTAGACAGACTTAGCCTCTTAGTTAACTTCGCTTCTAAGAGTTTTACTCTCTACAATAGAAGAGCTGAGTCAAATGACTTTGTGGTTCTCTGTGCTTTAGTATTTTACTGATATTTGCCTTGTAGATTTTGATATTATCACTGACTACCATCTTTTTCTTTCTTTATTCCTATCTCACATATATTTTGGTTATTTTATTGCTTGTTCCTGGTGCTGTGTTTTTCAAATAAATATATTGAGTATGAAGTCCTGCTTTTTGACAAGTAGATTTTGAAATCAAGAGCAGGAAATGAATTAAGTGGCATGTGGTGTTCCACAGACTTGGAGAATTGGGAAAGCATATGCTCTAGAAACAATCAGAGCCATGGTCAAATCCTGCTCTGTCAGTTTTTAGCAGTGAATGTGAGACTATTCCAAGTTCTTTATCTTCAAAATGAGTATGGAAAGTCTTTCACACAGGAATGTGGATATTCACTTGTGATGAATATAAACCACCTGCAAGGTGTTAGGAAAATTTGGTGCTTTTAATGCAGGGCAGTATCACTAAGGAGTATCACTAAGGGCAGTATCACTAAGGAGCTTTAACTCCAGATGATAACCAGCTTTCCACACAGAATTTAATTTCCATGCTATATTACAGAACATTGGACTGTATAGAAGGAAGAAAACCAAAATTCTCAATGTGACAGCCAAGTAGAACTAAGTATAATTTCCCCTACAGACCATTTATTGTTTAATAATGGTATGGGAATATCTTCTTTAGCAAGATGCAACTCAATATTCATTAGTTCCAAGAACCAACAACTTGCCATCCAAACCAGCCATAATTTTATGAATTTCATTGCCACTATAAATAGAGCACACCCTTACATTTGCCAAGAGAAAGTCAAATTTTCTACATGAAGTGCCATTTTCAATGGAGTGAGATCTAGCTTTCCAGCTTATGAAAAACGAGATTTTCCAGTGGTACTTTAGCATCTCACTTGTAGCGATATAACACTCTAGAAACACTATAGATATCCTGTGCTCAAAACACCTAGTTTGAGGACTATGTTCTTCTGCCCTAGTGCAAGTGTATTGAACCCCTTCCAGTATGTCTATAGGTGAAAATTTCTCTCAGCTTTCCCCATATACCAAAATAATGCTTCACTTCTGTTTTTCCATTCCAAACTTAGTTTCTCAAATCTAAGACCCATTTCCTGAGGGTCTGGCCCCTTTTTTTACAAATCCTTAACTTCATCCAGCCTATCATGAAATCCGACTGAAAATTACCTGCCCCTCACCCCCAGACCCTGAGGGACTGGATATTCCCAAGGCCCAAATCTGCCTTGCTCACATGATGGCCAACTAATTGCTCTTTTTCACATCTCTTCTGTTCATTGTCATTTAATTATTTCTTACATTGGATGACACCATTTGCCTTCTATGACCAATGCTGCTGATAGACTCTAAATTTTAATAGCAGTGGCTATTAGGCTTCTTTTTCAAGCCTTGGCTAGTAAATTTTGATATTTCCAAAGAGATGATGGACTCTTAATGTTGGAGGGGAAAAGAAAAGGCATGAGCAAGAATTCAAATTTATAAGGATTTATTTTCTTTAAAAAATTAAAGGAGATAAGCAAATCCAGGTATATGCTATTGAATTTTATAATAAAAGAACAAGGAGAATAAAAAACACTAATAATTAATCATCATTTACTTGTGTTTCTCCATCTCATATTTCAAATAATTTCATATGCCCCAGAAAAATATCATTCCTGTGCCTTGCACTGTACAAAAAAGAACATATTGGAGGCTTTTCAATCAGTTGGTAATAAAGAAAACTCGTAATATCACACCTTAGCCTTAATAAATGTGACATCCATGGCATTAATAAACTTAAATTTTGAAGCAAATAAACCTTAATTTGAAGGAACAACTTTTGAAAATACATACAACCCTAAAATTAGTCATCTGCTGAAGAAAAAGAAACCCAACAGCATAAACATTTTGTGCCCTCCAGAGCCCACTACACTACTATTCAGAAGGTTGACTGCTCTACTGCAACTCAAGGTGAAAAGGCTGCCTCAGATCTCCCTAGATGTGGCAGGAGCCGCTGAACTTGGCCTTGCAAGGACCCCTGTGCCTGGTAAAAGAGCCAACCATGGCTGCGGCTCTCAGCCATGCTTTATCTTCATCATCTCTCAAGGCCTCCTCATACAGGAATGGGAAGGCAGTGGGGATCTTGTTGAAGATCCTGGCCAGCACCTCCAGCACTTTCATCTTGCTGATATCAGTGTGGGCCCTTTGGCCCCACAGGAGCACGAAGCGGGGAGGATTGCTTTCGGGAACCTGGCGGCACTCCAGGTACTTTTCCTGGACCAGATGCTTGGTGAGGAATTGCCTGGGCTCCCCAAAGATGACATGCTTCATCCCAGGGTGGACCCCGAAGACATTCAGGAAATTCCAGATGTCCTCTTCAGTGGCGACGTTGCCATTCATGAAGATCACGCCCAGGATCACCATCACAATCGGGGTCTTGGGTAAGACCTCATCACTGCTCAGGTCTCCCTCAATCGGGAGGCCCAGCTTGTTGAAAAAGCCATAGGTGTGGTTGTTGGGGTTGACTTCCTTGAGCTCAAGGCCAAAGACCAGCTCCAGGCGCTCAGAGGCTCTCCTGAAGACCTCAGAGAAGTGCTTCTTGTACTTCCTGTTGACAAACTTCACCAATGCATTATGAGTGATGGGCTCTTTCCTTTTCAGCTTCTGCAGCAGGAACTGCACCACCTTGCTCACCTCCCTGCTTAGAGGATCTTTGCGAGCTCTCAGAGCTGAAACTGCTGCCTGGGTGGCACGTGCACTTTCCTCATCTGGGCTCTTGGCAATGGCATCGGATGTTGGGCGTGAGACACCTGCCACAGGAGCGCTAGTGGCTGTGTCTCCTTGAGGATCCTGGGATGGGCCAGATGTAGGGGAGCTTGGGGAAGTATCATCATTGGGAGGAGAAGTGGGGGCCTCATCAACCTCCATTGGTGTGACCTGATCTTCCTTGAGACTCTCAGTCTCACTCAGGGGCTGTTGGCGTTTCTCTCTTCGGAGCTTACTCTTCTTTCCCCGAGGCATAAGGACACTGGTCAGGGACCACGGGCACCCTTGTAATAGGAGAGGAGGTGATGCTGGAACCTGGAGGAGGGAGAGTGAGATGGCATGTGCACCCTCAGCCGGGACATTGCACCTGGGCTTTATCCCATGCCATGTCTGCTAGTTCTGAGGGCAGTGCTCCAGGGACCCACTGATCTTAGATCTCGGCCCTAAGAATCTGTAGAGGAAGTTATAGTGTGCCTTAGTGAGAACCACAGAATCCTACCTGGGTGTTCCCTGGTGACTACAGGCGATAGCAGGGGGGTATATGGAACATTAGTTTGGGAAATGCTCAAAATTCAAATTCAGGATCATCAAGTTAATTGTTGGTCAGACTTGGGCCCCCACTCCCTACCCTTTCTCTGAAGGTGGCACTCAAACCTCCATGCCACAAGTTTGTATTGAGATGCTGCTTCTGGCAGGGGGCACTCAGAACTGACACCGCTATGAGACTTCTCTGTGCTGCATTTTAGGTTCCTAAGTCCTCCTTTAGACACCTCACCTGGTCTCCAAGTAGGGCCTCAGAGCCACACTTTCTGCTCTTAGTTTGACCTTCATTACCTGTTCAGGGTGGGTCATTTCTCAGTGAATTGTGGTTTTCCCACTTGGCACTGCAAAAGATAGGGCCCTATGTTTTATGCTTGTGGTGATATTACACTAAGTTCTATAGATGCCCTGGAGCCAGAGGAGAAACTGAGTTTGACAGGTTATAGCTGCATTTGACTGTTTTCTTCCAAATGCAGGATGCACCCAAGAAATAAAGGCCCCCTTATGAGAGGTGTACCAGGATCGCACATCAATCCTGTTTGCCCCCTAGATGATTTTCTAGCATGACTCCATCAGCTGTATTGTGAATGCTCCTTTCAGGTGAAAGCATTAGCCTGCCTAAACCCTGAGCAGGAAATAAGGGGCACTTCTGCTGACAAATGCTGGACTCTTTGAAAGACAGGATTTAGGGATTCTGAGGTGTCCTCCATGTTATGGGTTCCCTGGTCACAAAAATGGTTATGAGGCTTCCCATTACCTAGACTTCTTACCTCTGCCAGCCCAAACCATCAAGACCTCCACCTCACTAACTCTCCTTAGGTATTCCTGGGACCTGGATATCCTCCCTCTGAACAACCCCTCCCACCAAGGCCCCACCTCCCTCACTCTCCCCAAGTCCTCCCAGGTCATGGACATCCTCCCTCTGACAGCCCAACACACCACACTCTTCCTGAGTCTTCCCAGGACCTCGATATGCTCTCTATGACAGCCCCTCCCACCAAGGACTCACCTCCCTCACTCTCCATGAGAATTCCCATAACTGGACATCTTCCATCTGTCAGCCCCTCCCACCAAGCCCCCCACCTCCCGCACTCTCCCTGAGTCTTCCCAGGACCTGGACATCCTGCCTCTGCCAGCCCCTCCCACCAACATACTTACTTCCCTCACTCTCCCTCATTCCTCCCAGAACTGGATATCCTCCCTCTGACAGCCCCTCCCACCAAAGACTCACCTCCCTCACTCTCCATGAGAATTCACAGAACTGGACATCCTCCATCTGTCAGCCCCTCCCACCAAGCCCCCCAATTCCCTCACTCTCCCTGAGTCTTCCCAAGACCTGACCATTCTCCCTCTGACAGCCCCTTCCACCAAGGCCCCACCTCCCTCACTCTCCACGAGAATTCCCAGGACCTGGATATTCTCCCTCTCACAGCCCCTCCCACCAAGGCCCACTCCTCCCTCTTTTCCCCTGAGTCTTCCCAGGACTTGGATATCATCCCTCTGACAGCCCCTTCCACCAAAGACTCACCTCCCTCACTCTCTATGAGAATTCCCAGAACCAGACATCCTCCATCTGTCAGCCCCTCCCACCAAGGCCCCCACCTCCCTTCTTCTCCCTGAGTCTTCCCAGGACCTGGCCATTCTCTCTCTGACAGCTCCTCCCACCAAGGCCCCCACCTCCCTCACTCTCCCTGAGTATTCCCAGTTACCTGGCTATTCTCCCTCTCAGAGCCCCTCCCACCAAAGCCCACTCCTCCCTCACTCTCCCTAAGTCCTCCCAGGTCATAGACATCCTCCCTCTGACAGCCCCTCCCACCAAGGCCCCACCTCCCTCACTCTCCTGAGTCTTCCCAGAACCTGGACATCCTTCCTCTGTCAGCCCCTCCCACCAAGGCCCCCAATTGTCAGACATTCCTGGAGTCTCAGGTCCTTCGGTGCTGAGTGGTTATGGACCCTCCTAGGCCCAGCCAGCCCCTGAATATAGGTGGCCTCAGTCTGGGTGCTCTCACTCCCCCAGGGGATCCCTCTTTTCCCTGTCCAGGGTCTGAGATGGCTCTGTTAGCCTGAGCCAAACCATAGTCCAGGAACTGGCCTCCATTTGCTGAGACCCCGCCCGCGGGACGCCAGGGCCTTTGGGGCTGGAGGCCATGCTGGGGTCTCCGGGGCCCAGAGCAGGGACAGCGGTGCAGCCTTCATGGACCCTCTTTTCAGGGAAAAGGGACTGGACTTGCTGTGGAAGCCTCCCCTCACCGCGCTCAGCTCCCCTCGTACCTTGACCCCAACAGGACGGGCTCTGCTCCCTCTGCTCGGCGTGGGCAGCACAGGTGGACGGGTCTCGTCCTGCAGCCGGCTTCGATGGCAGTTATGCCGGCACTTCCGGTCGGGGGGGGGGTAGGGGGCACCGGAAGCGGCAGAGTTCTACACACCCAAGTGATCCTTGTGTGGGCTCTGTGCAGGGGCGGGGCCTCCCCTGGGGCTTTCTTTCACCATCTGTACCCAGAACAAGGCTCTGGGTTCCCTGGGAACCCCAGTAGGACGTCTTAGGGTCCTGTGCTCCGCAGCCAGGACTCGGGCCTCCCAAGGCTGACTGCCACGTGCTCCCCACAGTCCTTTATGATGTCCTTGTGGACTCCTGTCCGTGCTGGGCTACCTCCGTTTCCCCCCCTGAGGCCAGCCCCTAATCTCAATGTCCTGAACTCTCTGAGACGCCTGACCTGTTGCAGGGTCCTCTCCTCTGGCAACTCCTGCTGAGGCCTCCCAGACAGGGCTGCAGGGCAGGAGGGTCCAGTGGGTTCCTGGGTCCTGGGGTCCACAACCTGCTCCCTTTCTGAACTTGACACCCTGCTTTCCTGACCACGTTCCTCTAGCACCCAGTGGGAAAGTGGGTTGCTCCTTAGCTTGCCAGCTGAGCCTGGGACCTCTCTGGCCTGACATCCTGGTCATTGCCCACATTTTCTAAAATGCATGATGTGCAGTGACTGTGATACTTTCTATTTTCCTTGAATCTGTGCTAATGGTCTATTAAGATTTAAAAACCCAGTCCTCATCCACTAACAACACTTCAGGTGGTTATACCACAGCCTCTGGACTCAGACTGCCACAACCAGCCCAAATGTTGGTCCTCATAGAACCCCATGCTGGATCCTGGCATATTGGCTCTGGGATGCTGCCTCAAGTTCCTTCTGTGAAGCACTAGAAAGGTTTCCTCCTAGGTATCCTGGAAGAATCAAGGGTTGAACCTCAAAATCTTCCTCCAGTCGATCCTCTCTATTTACCTTTATTGCTACCTACAGACTAGTTGACCTGTCTCAATCTCCATTCTGTCTCCTCACCTGCCTGCACACACATTCTAGTTCAACACTGAGCTAGGGTTCCCCAGCAGTTTGTCATATTTGATGTTGCTTTCCTCCTATCATCAATATCATTTTTGTTATTTCTTCTTTAATTTTTTCCATGGATGGTATGGGGTATGGGAAACACCAGCCTGATCTTGGTTGTCACCTTTGCAGTTATATGTTAGGAGTTAAGTCTGTAAATATTTAGAAGAATTAGCATATTTACAATATTCTCTTTCCCTTCATTAAATATATTATTCTTCTCTGACATGTCTTTTTCATAAGTGTATCAGTAAGGTTTTACAGTTTCTCTGCAAAAGACTTGTACATTTCTGCTTGGTTTTCTCTTAGATATGTTTCATATAATATTGCTGTGAATGGTATACTTTGCATTACATGTAATTTGTTAGCAATTTGGTTTGACCAGAGTCCTGATTCTGCTTAATGATTTTTCATACATCAATTTTCCAAAGTTCCTTACAATGTGCATTTTTGCAGGAATTTCTCTGTATTTTTTAATTAGGAGATCATAGTTTTGGTTTTTTTCCCATTATTATCTCTTTCCATGCACTATTCTTACCTCTTAGTTACTTTGGTGTTTTTACTCTTTTGTGATACCTGTGTATTATCTGTATTTTTTATTGAGTTGTAAACTGTGTATTAAATGCCAAGTATCTTTGTCCTCTGAATGCTATTGATTATGCTCATGATT